>NC_049193.1:4172127-4472127 GCF_009769625.2 Cygnus olor | reverse complement strand
GAAAGAAGGGATGCCACCCAAAGGGACCTGGACAAGCTTGAGAAATGGGCCCACGTAAACCTAATGAGGTTCAACAAGTCTGAGTGCAAGGTGCTGCACCTGGGCCAGAGCAATCCCAGATGTGAGTACAGACTGGATGAAGAACTCACAGAGAGCAGCCCTGCCGAGAAGGACTTGGAGGTTCTGCTGGATGAAAAGCTCGACACGAGGTGTCAGTGCACGCTTGCAGTCCAGAAGGTCAAGTGCATCCTGGGCTGCATTAAAAGAGGAGTGGCCATCAGGTCGAGGGAGGTGATTGTCTCCCTGTAATCTGCCCTTATGAGGCTCCACTGGATCGGCACTGGTTCAAATACCATCTTCTTTCCTGGCAATTAGCATCTGGGGCACCCCTGCTGATGGGTGTGTTGTCAGTCCACAGGCAGTTGATGGTGAGTCTGAGTCCACACCAAGAGCACATGGCTCCTTCTTTTGTACTATTTCTTATGCCCCCTGCTCAGTCCTTTCAAGCCAATTAAATGAGAATCTGGTGCTCATGATGAGCTTGTGCTTAGCTTTGTGTCCTCTGTGTCCAACCTTTGTGAGGTTGTCTCCCTCTTTCTCCCTCTCTGACAGTAAGGTCAGTGCTCAGGCTGCAACAGGAGCAAGAGCTCCTGAGCACGGGTGTTTGCAGCTGCAGGATGGCAGAGGTGAGGCTGTCACTGCCGGCTCTCGTGGGCACAGCAGGCAGCGAGCGGCCGAGCACCTTTTCGGTGTGGCCCCGGCGCGGCACTGCCGGGTCCCTCCTGCCGGGCTGCGCGGGGCTCAAGGCCGGGGCAGCGCCGGGAGGCCAGGGCCAGGAGCCTCCCTCCCTCCGGCTGCCGGGGCGCCGCGCTCCTCCGCTGCCCCCGAGCTGCCCCGCGCCCCGCCCCGCGGCCGCCTCCTCCTCCGCCGAAGGGGCCGCGGCCCCGCGGGGGGCGGGCTGGGCCGGGCCTGGGCGGGCGGAGCGGTGGGCGCTGCCCCGGCGAGGGCCCGACTTGTGGTGCGGGCAGGAGCGGCCCGAGCGCGGCCCCGCTCTGCTCGTGTCCGCCTCCCGCCGGGCGCGGCAGGGCCCGATGGCGGCCGGGCTGGGGCCGCGGCTGCTGGCCTTGGCCTTGGCCTTGGGGCCGGCCGGTGAGCGGCGGGCGGGGAGGGCAGCGGGGCCGGGTCCGGGTCCGGTGTGTGCGGGAGAGGGAGGCTGTCGGGGTCGGGGACGCTTTGGGAGCAGCCCCGTCTGAGCCCCGAGGAGGGCAGTCGGGGCAGTGCCCCTGGCCATCGGATTTGTGAGGAGCAAGGTGGTTGGCAGCTGAGGCTGTGCTGGGCTGGAGTCGCTGGGGCTTCTGGAGAGCATCCTCCTCCTTCCGTGGGCACACACTGCCCCACTCCCTGTGCTCTCCTTCTGCAGGCGTGTGTGCCGAATTGAGTCTGGTGGAGTCTGGTGGAGGTCTGCGAGCACCTGGAGATTCCGTGCATCTCTCCTGCCAGGGATCCGGATTCAGATTTGCAGATTATTCTGTCTTGTGGTACCGTCAGGCACCCGGTGGAAGTCTCGAGGTGGTGTCCTACATCGACTATGATGGTAGCACAATACAGTACGGCAAAGCGGTGGAGGGCCGAGCCACAGCTTCCCGGGACAATTCCCAGTCCAAGTCTTCTCTGTCCCTGCGTGCCCTGGTACCCCAGGACTCTGCCCACTACTTCTGTGCTGTTCGCACAGGGACAGGAAATCCAGCTGAGCTCTAACACAAACCTACTCCCAGGGCCCCTTGCCTTCTCTAGGTGTGCCACTCCCACAGAGAGCAGGGAGGAGCAGCAGAACTGTATGGAGCTGCTGAAGAGGGCAGAGAATTGCCTTCAGCTCAGCCCTTTCCCACATTGCCTGTAGGGGCCCATGGGATCAACAGCAGTGTCAGGGGCAAATGGCCAGGTCAGCTGGAGTGCAGCAAGAAGAGATGCACAGGCTTCCTCATGAAAGGAAGTGCCGAGTGCTGCTCTTGGGTCCTAACAACCCGATTCCGTGGGATTTACGGTCATAACAATCCCATTCAGGCTTGGGGAATAGCGAATAGAAAGTGTCCTGGCAGAAAAGGACCTGAGGGTTTTGTTTGACAGCCAGCTGAACATGAGCCAGCAGTGTGCCCCTGTGGCCAAGAAGGCCAATGGCATCCTGATCTGCATCAGAAACAGTGTGGCCATGAGGCCTAGGGAAGTGATTGTCCTGCTTAAGCCCCATTTTGATGATTTTGTGAATCCTCCCTATCACATCGCGCCATGCTCTTTGCTCAGCAGCTGCATCAGTCACTTCCTCACAGGGCTTCTGGTTCCTCTCTCCTTCCCCCCCTTCCTTCTAGTTTAAAGCCCTCCTCATGAGGTCTGCCATCCCCTCAGCAGGAACGTCTTTGCCGCGCTGTGTGAGACTGGGGCAGTGCGAGGAGGCCATGGGCAGAAGCCTTCTGGCTGCTGGGGTGACACACTCCTCCCCACCCTGCTCTCTGCCCCGTGCCCACCTCCTCCTCCACCAGAGGCCGCAGTCCTGCGGGAGGCGGGATGGACACTAAGTGGTATGTTATTTTTTATCCTATCCATGATAGGATTTGTTAGGTGAGGTTGATGGTTGGACTTGATGATCTTACGGGTCTTTTCCAGCCTTAATGATTCTACAGTTCTGTGATTTCCATGCACGTCACCATCTGGGGATGCAGGCTGATTGTCAATGACTATAGCATCTCATGATAGCAGCATGCACACAGGTCCAAATTCCTGTGTGATGTACCAGTAGAGAGGTGTTCAGGGTTCCTTTCAAATTGTGGGACTTCTCAAGTAATCCCTCATTACAAGTGAGCCAGTACCTTGGTTTTGGCTAGGATAGAGTTAATTTTTCTCCAAGTGTCTGGTGGGGTGCTGTGTTTTGGACTCAGGTGAGAATAATGTTGATAACAGACTTATGTTTTAATTGTTGCAGAGCAGTGCTTACACTAAGCCAAGGACTTTTCATCTTCTCACACTCTCCTGCCAGTGGGCAGGCTTGGGGTGCAGCAGGAGCTGGGAGGGGACAGAACCTGGACAGCTGACCCAGACTGGCCAAAGGGGCATTCCATACCATAGGACATCCTGCTGAACAATTAATATGAGGTGGCTGGCAGGGGTGAGTGCACTGGCTGCTCAGGGATAGGCAGGGCATCGGTCAGCGTGTGGTGAGCAATTGCATTGTGCAACACTTGTTTGTACACATTAGTAGTAGTAGTAGTAGTAGTAGTACTATTATTCCCTTTCCTTTTCTATTCTAATAAACTGTGTCTATCTCAAGCCACAAGCTTTCATTTTAATTCTTTTTCAATTGTCTCTCCTGTTCCAGAGAGGGAGGGGGGAGTGTGATTGAACGGCTGGTGGTGCTTACCTGCCAGCGGGGTTAAACCACTACAGACAGGGAGGAAATAAATATATAACAGTTGAATAGAAAGCAGGAAAGAATGCCAGAAACAAAAAAAAAAAAAAAAAAAAAAAGAGGGAGAGAGAGGTTTTTGTTTGTTTGTTTGTTTGTTTACATCTGTACTGCTTCTAGAGAGATATTTACAACTTACTGATTCTTTAAGGCCTTAATCTAAATAACACGTGCATGAGTCACCCCTCCAGTATGAATATCCACTGG
Organism: Cygnus olor; assembly: GCF_009769625.2. Classification (NCBI taxonomy): domain Eukaryota; kingdom Metazoa; phylum Chordata; class Aves; order Anseriformes; family Anatidae; genus Cygnus; species Cygnus olor. Next base: position 4,468,463 of record NC_049193.1, on the reverse strand, counting down.
AACATGCTCAAAATGTTTGAGACGCACCAGGTTGAATTGTGACTTTTCTGCTAGTTAGCCTCAGGGGCATCCCTTCTAATGTGTGGGTTGTTGGTCCAGCGGCCAGCTGACGGTGAGGCCAGGGCCAGGAGCCTCCCTCCCTCCGGCTGCCGGGGCGCCGCGCTCCTCCGCTGCCCCCGAGCTGCCCCGCGCCCCGCCCCGCGGCCGCCTCCTCCTCCGCCGAAGGGGCCGCGGCCCCGCGGGGGGGGGCTGGGCCGGGCCTGGGCGGGCGGAGCGGTGGGCGCTGCCCCGGCGAGGGCCCGACTTGTGGTGCGGGCAGGAGCGGCCCGAGCGCGGCCCCGCTCTGCTCGTGTCCGCCTCCCGCCGGGCGCGGCAGGGCCCGATGGCGGCCGGGCTGGGGCCGCGGCTGCTGGCCTTGGCCTTGGCCTTGGCCTTGGGGCCGGCCGGTGAGCGGCGGGCGGGGAGGGCAGCGGGGCCGGGCCGGGTCCGGTGTGTGCGGGAGAGGGAGGCTGTCGGGGTCGGGGACGCTTTGGGAGCAGCCCCGTCTGAGCCCCGAGGAGGGCAGTCGGGGCAGTGTCCCTGGCCAGGGGCTTTCTCGCGAGTAAGGGGGTTGGCGGCTGAGCCTGTGCTGGGCTGGGGTTGCTGGGCCTTCTGGTTTCCATCCTCTTCTTTCTGTGAGCACACACTGCCCCACTCCATGTGCTCTCCTGCAGGTGTGTGGGCACAGTGGAGGCTGGTGGAGTCTGGCGGAGGTCTGCGAGCACCTGGAGACTCCGTGAAGCTCTCCTGCCAGGGATCCGGATTCACCTTCAGTTCATTTGCTGTATGGTGGTACCATCAGGCACCCAGTGGAAGTCTCGAGTGGGTGTCCGTCATTAAGTATGATGGTAGCACAATAAAATATGGCAAAGCGGTGGAGGGCCGAGCCACAGCTTCCCGGGACAATTCCCAGTCCAAGGCTTATCTGTCCCTGCGTGCCCTGGTACCCCAGGACTCTGCCCACTACTTCTGTGCAGTTCGCACAGGGACAGGAAATCCAGCTGAGCTCTAACACAAACCTACTCCCAGGGCCCCTTGCCTTCTCTAGGTGTGCCACTCCCACAGAGAGCAGGGAGGAGCAGCAGAACTGTATGGAGCTGCTGAAGAGGGCAGAGAATTGCCTTCAGCTCAGCCCTTTCCCACATTGCCTGTAGGGGCCCATGGGATCAACAGCAGTGTCAGGGGCAAATGGCCAGGTCAGCTGGAGTGCAGCAAGAAGAGATGCACAGGCTTCCTCATGAAAGGAAGTGCCGAGTGCTGCTCTTGGGTCCTAACAACCCGATTCCGTGGGATTGATGGACATAACAATCCCATTCAGGCTTGGGGAAGAGTGGATGGAAAGTGTCCTGGCAGAAAAGGACCTGAGGGTTTTGTTTGACAGCCAGCTGAACATGAGCCAGCAGTGTGCCCCTGTGGCCATGAAGGCCAATCTTATCAGAAACAGTGAGGCCATCAGGAGTGGGGAAGTAATGGTCCGTTGGGATGTGGCTCTGGTGACAACACATCTCGGATACTGTGTTCATTTTGGTCCCCTCACTACAAGGAGGTGTGCTGGGTCTGGCTGGGATGCTAACTTTCCCTGCAGCAGCCCATACAGTGCTGTGCTCTGCACGTGTAGCTAGAAGAGCACTGGTGTCACACCAGCGTTTCATCTGTTGCTGCCCAATACTGGCACAGCATCAGGACTCCCTCCAACCCCCCAAGAGCCAGCAGGCTGGGGGTGTGGAAGTGATGGGGAGGGGACATCACTGGGGCAGCTGACCTAAACCAACCAAAGGGCTATTCCATGCCATATGATGTCACTCTGTGCAATAAATGTGGGAAAGGGGAAGGAGAGGTGGGGGCTCTCATTGTGGAAGCGTGTTCTCCAAAACAACCACTATGTGTATTGAGGCCCTGCATCCCAGGATGTGGCTGATCGTCTCTCGTTGATTCTAAGTAGAGTAACTGCTTTTCTCTCTCTGTGAATCTGTGCGGCCTTTTTTTTTTTCCCACTTCCTTTTCCCTTTTATTAAATCATCCGTATCTCAGACCTTGAGCCCTTTGTGTTGTTTGTTCTCCCCCTTTTTCTTTGAGGAGGGGGAGCGAGGGAGCGGCCATGGTGGAACTCAGCTGCCCACCTGAGTAAAACCACCACAGAAGGATATTGAGTTGCTTGAGTATGTGCAAAGAGCAAGAAAGCTGGTGAAGGGACTAGAAAGCAAGTGTTATCATCAGCAGCTGAGGGAACTGTTTTTTTGTTTAGTGTAGAGAAAAGGAAGCTGAGGGGAGACCTGATCATTCTCTGCAGCTATCTGAGAGAAGGTTGCAGCAAGGAGGTGTTGGTCTCTATGGTTCTGTGATTCCATGGTTAAACACTGGACAGCTTTTCCCTGTGGTCCTAAATGGGGCTATTTTCTTGTGCAGAAGAGGTGAACTGATGAATTTGTTTGCTGTGGAGGAACCACTAGTTTCCCAGGAAGTCAATGTGGATGATAGAGTTAGAGATGATTTATCATGTGCCTCGCCAGGTGATCGGTTCCGAGGCAGTCGTGATCTGCAGCAGAGCCGGGGATCGTGGTGGGCAGGCGTTTTTCTGCATGGAGGCCACTCAGTTTTCTGCATGGAGGCCACTCAGGGCAGCCAAGGGAGCCAGCAGGACCCGTCAGCCCTTGTGAGGGTGGCTGGCGAGGCTTCATCGGAGCCAGAGGCACCCCCTGTGGTAGAAAGGCAGCCCCTAGGGAGCACGAGAAACCATCAGCCAGGCAACCAGGGCGGGCAAACAGGGCATGGTGCATCAGTTTGCACAGCAGGTCGAGCAGGCAGGGTGAGCAAGGAGGGCGAAGTATCCCTCCTCACTCAGGCGACCGGCTCACCTACCAGCTACCTCCCAGACAGCAAACCCAGCCATGGTCACCACCAGGCGGCAAGCGCTTGCCAAAGCACTCATCAAAAAGACTGTGGCAACCCAGACCAAGTGCCTGCCCAAAGATGCGGCTGTTCAGGTCTCTGGCTGCAGGGAGGGCCTGAGCCTGATGCTGCCAATGGAGGGTGACAGAGATACTGGCTGCGTGAGGTACGAGGAGGTGGAGGATCTGATCAGCCTGGTGGCAGAGCTCAAGGAGGAGGTGGAGAGATTAAGGACTATCAGGGAGTGCGAGCAGGAGTTGGACTGGTGGAGCAACGCCCTGCCATGCCTCAGAGAAAGGCATGACAGATGAGCAAGTGGGGAAGAAGACCGGTGTGGCTGAACAGGGAACTTTTGCTGAGTGTCTGGGAGAAAAAAGACTTTATGTCTGGCGGAAGAAGGGGCAGGCAACTCAGGGAGAGTACAAGGAAGTTGGCAGCATATGCAGAGAAAAAATCAGGAAGGCCAAAGCCCAGTACGAGCTCAGCCTGGCAACTATGGTTAAGTATAACAAAAATGTTTTTATAAATATATTAACAGCAAGAGGAGGGCCAAGAAGAATCTCCATTTTTTACTGGACGCAGGGGGAACATGACTACTGAGGATAAGGAAAAGGCTGAGGTTCTTAATGCCTTCTTTACATCTGTCTTTACTAGCTGGACCACTTATCCTCAGGGTACTCAGCCTTCCGATCTGGAAGTGTGTGACGGGGAGCAAAAGAACCCCCCGTACAGTTCAGGTGGAAACAATTAGAGACCTGCTGCTCTACCTGGACTGTCACAAGTCCATGGGGCCAGATGGGATCCACCTGATGGGGAAAGGGAAAGGGAAAGGGAAAGGGAAAGGGAAAGGGAAAGGGAAAGGGAAAGGGAAAGGGAAAGGGAAAGGGAAAGGGAAAGGGAAAGGGAAAGGGAAAGGGAAAGGGAAAGGGAAGGGAAAGGGAAGGGAAGGGGAAGGGAAGGGAAGGGAAGGGAAGGAATGGACGGGAAGGGAGGGAAGGGAAGGGAGGGAAGGGAAGGGAAGGGAAGGGAAGGGAAGGGAAGGGAAGGGAAGGGAAGGGAAGGGAAGGGAAGGGAAGGGAAGGGAAGGGAAGGGAGGGAAGGGAAGGGAGGAGAGGAGAGGGAAGGAGAGGAGAGGGAAGGAGAGGAGAGGAGAGTGAAGGAGAGAGGAGAGGAGAGGAGAGGAGAGGAGAGGAGAGAGAGGGAGAGGAGAGGAGAGGAGGGAGAGGAGAGGAGAGGAGAGGAGAGGAGAGAGGAGAGGAGAGGAGAGGAGGGAGAGGAGAGGAGAGGAAAGGAGCGGGAAGGGAAGGGAAGGGAAGGGAAGGGAAGGGAAGGGAAGGGAAGGGAAAGGGAAGGGAAGGAAGGAAGGAAAGGAAAGGGAAGGGAAGGGAGGGAAGGGGGAAAGGAAAGGAAAGGAAGGAAAGGAAAGGAAAGGAAAGGAAAGGAAAGGAAAAGGAAGGAAGGAAAGGAAAAAGTTTTTTTTTTTTTTTTTTTTTTTTTTTTTTCTCTACTGCTGCTAGACAGGTATTTACAGTCGTCTGACTCTTTAAGGTCTTCTTCCAGATGACAGGTGTGTGAATTAACACTCTCATCCACATATTGTGAGACATCCCTCAAGTACTGTTTTCCCCCTGGAACCTGCACTGGTTCAAATCACATCTTCTTCCCTGGCAATTAGCATCTGGGGCATCATGGCATCACTGGCACCATGGCGACCTTGCACGACACTGGGGCACGGGGAGGCACCTGGGAGGCGATGCTGCGTACCGACAGCATGGCTGGGCCGAGGGCCGGGACCCCTGTGCCGGGCTGCGCGGGGCTCAAGGCCGGGGCAGCGCCGGGAGGCCAGGGCCAGGAGCCTCCCTCCCTCCGGCTGCCGGGGCGCCGCGCTCCTCCGCTGCCCCCGAGCTGCCCCGCGCCCCGCCCCGCGGCCGCCTCCTCCTCCGCCGAAGGGGCCGCGGCCCCGCGGGGGGCGGGCTGGGCGGGCCTGGGCGGGCGGAGCGGTGGGCGCTGCCCCGGCGAGGGCCCGACTTGTGGTGCGGGCAGGAGCGGCCCGAGCGCGGCCCCGCTCTGCTCGTGTCCGCCTCCCGCCGGGCGCGGCAGGGCCCGATGGCGGCCGGGCTGGGGCCGCGGCTGCTGGCCTTGGCCTTGGCCTTGGCCTTGGGGCCGGCCGGTGAGCGGCGGGCGGGGAGGGCAGCGTGGCCGGGGCCGGGGCCTGCCGGCGGGCGGCCCTGAGCGACCTGGAGCGTCTCCTGGTGCTGCCCCGCCTGGCGCACTGGAGCCGGGCGCTCGCCGTCGTTGTCGGGGCCGGGTCCGGTGTGTGCGGGAGAGGGAGGCTGTCGGGGGTCGGGGATGCTTTGGGAGCAGCCCCGCCTGAGCCCCGAGGAGGGCAGTCGGGGCAGTGCCCCTGGCCAGGGGCTTTCTCGTGAAAAAGGGGGTTGGCGTTTCTGGCTTTGCTGTGCTGGAGTCGCTGGGGCTTCTGGAGAGCATCTTCCATCCGTGGGTACACACTGCCCCACTCATTTTGCTCTCCTTCTGCAGGTGTGAGTGCTCAATGGAAGCTGTGGGTGTCTGGTGGAGGTGTTCGAGTACCAGGGGAATCTGTGCACCTCTCCTGCCAGGGATCCGGATTCAACTTTGGAGATTATGATGTCTTGTGGTACCGTCAGGCACGCGGTAGCAGTCTCGAGTGGGTGTCCTACATCAACTATTATGGTAGCACAATAAAATATGGCAAAGCGGTGGAGGGCCGAGCCACAGCTTCCCGGTACAATTCCCAGTCCAAGGCTCATCTGTCCCTGCGTGCCCTGGTACCCCAGGACTCTGCCCACTACTTCTGTGCAGTTCGCACAGGGACAGGAAATCCAGCTGAGCTTTAACACAAACCTGCTCCCAGGGCCCCTTGCCTTCTCTAAGTGTGGCACTGTGACAAAGAACAGGGAGGAGCAGCAGAACCACACTGAGCTCCTGAAGAGGGCAGAGAATTGCCTTCAGCTCAGCCCTTTCCCACATTGCCTGCAGGGGCCGATGGGATCAACAGCAGTGTCAGGGGCAAATGGCCAGGTCAGCTGGAGTGCAGCAAGAAGAGATGCACAGGCTTCCTCATGAAAGGAAGTGCCGAGTGCTGCTCTTGGGTCCTAACAACGCCATTCCGTGGGACTGACAGATGTAACAATCCCGTTCAGGCTTGGGGAAGAGTGGGTGGAAGGTGTGCTGGCAGACAAGGTCCAGAGGGTTTTGTTTGACAGCCAGCTGAACATGAGCCAGCAGTGTGCCCCTGTGGCCAAGAAGGCCAATGACATCCTGACCTGCATCAGAAACAGTGTGGCCATGAGGCCTAGGGAAGTGATTGTCCTGCTTAAGCCCCATTTTGATGATTTTGTGAATTCTCCCTGTCACACAGTGCCACGCTCTTTGCTCAGCAGCTGCATCAGTCACTTCCTCACAGGGCTTCTGGTTCCTCTCTCCTTCCCCCCCTTCCTTCTAGTTTAAAGCCCTCCTCATGAGGTCTGCCATCCCCCCAGCAGGAACGTCTTTGCTGCGCTGTGTGAGACTGGGGCAGTGCGAGGAGGCCATGGGCAGAAGCCTTCTGGCTGCTGGGGTGACACACTTCTCCCCACCCTGCTCTCTGCCCCGTGCCCACTTCCTCCTCCACCAGAGGCCGCAGTCCTGCGGGAGGTGGGATGGACACTAAGTGGTATGTTATTTTTTATCCTATCCATGATAGGATTTGTTAGGTAAGGTTGATGGTTGGACTTGATGATCTTACGGGTCTTTTCCAGCCTTAATGATTCTACAGTTCTGTGATTTCCATGCACGTCACCATCTGGGGATGCAGGCTGATTGTCAATGACTATAGCATCTCATGATAGCAGCATGCACACAGGTCCACATTCCTCTGGGTCTCTCAAGAACAAAAATTCCTATTCCTACACTTTATGGAAGGTTGCCATGTGTGGGTGTGCCACCACCTCCTGGGACAGTTTCTAGGTGTTGAAATATGTCGTCCTGCATGTCCTGCATATCCGGGACTCCACTTGCTACTTCTGTGCTGCCCCTATGGGGACAGAAAGCTGAGGTGTTCCCTGACACGAACCTCCTGCTAGGGCTTGTCACCTTCTCCATGCTCAATCCCACACCCGAGCAAAGGGGCCAGCCTGGACATGGGCTGGGAGAGACTGCAGCTGTGGCCTGTGCTGTGTGATGCACCAGTAGAGGGGTGTGCAGGGATTCTTTCAGATTGTGGGACTACTCAAGAAATCCCTCATTACAAGTGAGCCAGTATCCTGGTTTTGGCTAGGATAGAGTTAATTTTTCCTCCAAGTGTCTGGTAGGGTGCTGTGTTTTGGACTCAGGTGAGAATAATGTTGATAACACACTTATGTTTTAATTGTTGCAGAGCAGTGCTTACACTAAGCCAAGGACTTTTCATCTTCTCACACTCTCCTGCCAGTGGGCAGGCTTGGGGTGCAGCAGGAGCTGGGAGGGGACAGAAGCTAGACAGCTGACCCAGACTGGCCAAAGGGGCATTCCATACCATAGGACATCCTGCTGAACAATTAATATGGGGTGGCTGGCAGGGGTGGGTGCACTGGCTGCTCAGGGATAGGCAGGGCATCGGTCAGCGTGTGGTGAGCAATTGCATTGTGCAACACTTGTTTGTACACATGAGTGGGAGTAGTAGTAGTAGTATTACAACTATTCCCTTTCCTTTTCTATTCTAATAAACTGTGTCTATCTCAAGCCACAAGCTTTCATTTTAATTCTTTTTCAATTGTCTCTCCTGTTCCAGAGAGGGAGGGGGGAGTGTGATTGAACGGCTGGTGGTGCTTACCTGCCAGCGGGGTTAAACCACTACAGACAGGGAGGAAATAAATATATAACAGTTGAATAGAAAGCAGGAAAGAATGCCAGAAACAAAAAAAAAAAAAAAAAAAAAAAGGGAGAGAGAGGTTTTTTGTTTGTTTGTTTGTTTGTTTTTACATCTGTACTGCTTCTAGAAAGATATTTACAATTTACTGATTCTTTAAGGCCTTAATCTAAATAACACGTGTATGAGTCACCCCTCCAGTATGAATATCCACTGGAACATGCTCAAAATGCTCAAGATGCACCAGGTTGAATTGTGACTTTCCTGCCATTTAGCGTCACAGGGATCCCATCTGACGAGTGGGTTGTTGGTCTACAGGCCAGCTGACGGTGAGTCTAAGTCTGCACTGAGAGCATGCGGCTCCTTTTCTGCCTTCTCCTACTTCCCATGCTCATCCCTTTCAATCCGATTGAAATCATATAGAGCTTGTATTCATCTTATTTTCCAAGTAGTTGCTAGCACACATCGTCATCTTTGAGTTTGTACAACACTTGCATTCTTCTGCTCCCCTTTATCTCTGTTTGTGGGTGTCTGCGGTGTCCCTGCTGGTTCAGTAAGATGTATTGGAGCTCGGGATGAAACGAGCAGGCGTCCTGTCCTGTCATGGTGCAGCATTGATCAAGCTGCACAGTTTCATGACTTAAGCCGTGACGTACCCACGAAGTCTGTGCTTTGAGGACACCGCAAAGGGAGTTCCCTCTTGAAGAGCCTTTCCATCCTAAGCCCTACCTTCGCCTATGACACTTGGAGAGGCACGCCAGCATGCCCTCTGCCTGGAAAGGGCTTGCGGGATTTCTCCTTGATGGTGCCTTGTGGGCACTTCTGGGCTACGTGTAAATGCTGAAAGTGGGTCTGCTTAAGCCCCCTTTTGCTGATGATGTGAAGCCTCCCTGTCACATCACCCCATGCCCTTTGCTCAGCACCTGTGTCAGTCACTCCCTCCCTCCCAGGGCTGCTGGCTCGTGTCTCCCTCCACGGTAGTTCCTGCTCGACAGCCCTCCATTGGAGGTCCACCTATCGGCCACAAACGCTTTGCTCCGCTTCATGCCCTGGTTGTCTCCCTCTTTCTCCCTCTCTGACAGTAAGGTCAGTGCTCAGGCTGCAACAGGAGCAAGAGCTCCTGAGCACGGGTGTTTGCAGCTGCAGGATGGCAGAGGTGAGGCTGTCACTGCCGGCTCTCGTGGGCACAGCAGGCAGCGAGCGGCCGAGCACCTTTTCGGTGTGGCCCCGGCGCGGCACTGCCGGGTCCCTCCTGCCGGGCTGCGCGGGGCTCAAGGCCGGGGCAGCGCCGGGAGGCCAGGGCCAGGAGCCTCCCTCCCTCCGGCTGCCGGGGCGCCGCGCTCCTCCGCTGCCCCCGAGCTGCCCCGCGCCCCGCCCCCCGCGGCCGCCTCCTCCTCCGCCGAAGGGGCCGCGGCCCCGCGGGGGGCGGGCTGGGCCGGGCCTGGGCGGGCGGAGCGGTGGGCGCTGCCCCGGCGAGGGCCCGACTTGTGGTGCGGGCAGGAGCGGCCCGAGCGCGGCCCCGCTCTGCTCGTGTCCGCCTCCCGCCGGGCGCGGCAGGGCCCGATGGCGGCCGGGCTGGGGCCGCGGCTGCTGGCCTTGGCCTTGGCCTTGGGGCCGGCCGGTGAGCGGCGGGCGGGGAGGGCAGCGGGGCCGGGTCCGGGTCCGGTGTGTGCGGGAGAGGGAGGCTGTCGGGGTCGGGGATGCTTTGGGAGCAGCCCCGCCTGAGCCCCGAGGAGGGCAGTCGGGGCAGTGCCCCTGGCCAGGGGCTTTCTCGTGAAAAAGGGGGTTGGCGTTTCTGGCTTTGCTGTGCTGGAGTCGCTGGGGCTTCTGGAGAGCATCTTCCATCCGTGGGTACACACTGCCCCACTCATTTTGCTCTCCTTCTGCAGGTGTGAGTGCTCAATGGAAGCTGTGGGTGTCTGGTGGAGGTGTTCGAGTACCAGGGGAATCTGTGCACCTCTCCTGCCAGGGATCCGGATTCAACTTTGGAGATTATGATGTCTTGTGGTACCGTCAGGCACCCAGTGGAAGTCTCGAGTGGGTGTCCTACATCAACTATTATGGTAGCACAATAAAATATGGCAAAGCGGTGGAGGGCCGAGCCACAGCTTCCCGGGACAATTCCCAGTCCACGGCTTATCTGTCCCTGCGTGCCCTGGTACCCCAGGACTCAGCCCACTACTTCTGTGCAGTTCGCACAGGGACAGGAAATCCAGCTGAGCTTTAACACAAACCTGCTCCCAGGGCCCCTTGCCTTCTCTAAGTGTGGCACTGTGACAAAGAACAGGGAGGAGCAGCAGAACCACACTGAGCTCCTGAAGAGGGCAGAGAATTGCCTTCAGCTCAGCCCTTTCCCACATTGCCTGTAGGGGCCCATGGGATCAACAGCAGTGTCAGGGGCAAATGGCCAGGTCAGCTGGAGTGCAGCAAGAAGAGATGCACAGGCTTCCTCATGAAAGGAAGTGCCGAGTGCTGCTCTTGGGTCCTAACAACGCCATTCCGTGGGACTGACAGATGTAACAATCCCGTTCAGGCTTGGGGAAGAGTGGGTGGAAGGTGTGCTGGCAGACAAGGTCCAGAGGGTTTTGTTTGACAGCCAGCTGAACATGAGCCAGCAGTGTGCCCCTGTGGCCAAGAAGGCCAATGACATCCTGACCTGCATCAGAAACAGTGTGGCCATGAGGCCTAGGGAAGTGATTGTCCTGCTTAAGCCCCATTTTGATGATTTTGTGAATTCTCCCTGTCACACAGTGCCACGCTCTTTGCTCAGCAGCTGCATCAGTCACTTCCTCACAGGGCTTCTGGTTCCTCTCTCCTTCCCCTCCTTCCTTCTAGTTTAAAGCCCTCCTCATGAGGTCTGCCATCCCCCCAGCAGGAACGTCTTTGCCGCGCTGTGTGAGACTGGGGCAGTGCGAGGAGGCCATGGGCAGAAGCCTCTGGCTGCTGGGGTGACACACTCCTCCCCACCCTGCTCTCTGCCCCGTGCCGACCTCCTCCACCACCAGAGGCCGCAGTCCTGCGGGAGGTGGGATGGACACTAAGTGGTATGTTATTTTTTATCCTATCCATGATAGGATTTGTTAGGTAAGGTTGATGGTTGGACTTGATGATCTTACGGGTCTTTTCCAGCCTTAATGATTCTACAGTTCTGTGATTTCCATGCACGTCACCATCTGGGGATGCAGGCTGATTGTCAATGACTATAGCATCTCATGATAGCAGCATGCACACAGGTCCACATTCCTCTGGGTCTCTCAAGAACAAAAATTCCTATTCCTACACCTTTGGAAGGCTGCCATGTGTGGGTGTGCCACCACCTCCTGGACAGTTTCTAGGTGTTGAAATATGTTGTCCTCCATGTCCTGCATATCCGGGACTCCACTTGCTACTTCTGTGCTGCCCCTATGGGGACAGAAAGCTGAGGTGTTTCCCGACACGAACCTCCTGCTAGGGCTTGTCACCTTCTCCATGCTCAATCCCACACCCGAGCAAAGGGGCCAGCCTGGACATGGGCTGGGAGAGACTGCAGCTGTGGCCTGTGCTGTGTGATGCACCAGTAGAGGGGTGTGCAGGGATTCTTTCAGATTGTGGGACTACTCAAGAAATCCCTCATTACAAGTGAGCCAGTATCCTGGTTTTGGCTAGGATAGAGTTAATTTTCCTCCAAGTGTCTGGTAGGGTGCTGTGTTTTGGACTTAGGGTGAAATTAATCTTGATGACACACTGATGTTGTAATTGTTGCAGAGCAGTCCTTACAAGGAAGGAAGGAAGGAAGAAGGAAAGAAGGAAAGAAAGAAGGAAAGAAAGAAGGAAGGAAGGAAGGAAGGAAGGAAGGAAGGAAGGAAGGAAGGAAAGAAGGAAGGAAAGAAGGAAAGAAAGACAGAAAGAATGAATGAAGGAAGGAAGAAAGGAAGGAAGGAAGGAAGGAAGAAAAGAAAGAAAGAAAGAAAGAAAGGAAGAAATAAAGAAAGAAAGTAAAAGAAATGTGTTTTTTTGTTTGTTGTTGTTGTGTTTTTTTTTTTTAGTTCCGTACAGGTTCCGGAGAGATATTTACAATTTATTGATATTTTAAGGCCTTAATCCGAATAAGACAGGTGCATGAGTCACGCCTCCAATATCAATTTCTCCCGGAACGTGCTCAAAATGTTTGAGACGCACCAGGTTGAATTGCGACTTTTCTGCTAGTTAGCCTCAGGGGCATCCCTTCTGATGTGTGGGTTGTTGGTCCAGCGGCCAGCTGACGGTGAGGCCAGGGCCAGGAGCCTCCCTCCCTCCGGCTGCCGGGGCGCCGCGCTCCTCCGCTGCCCCCGAGCTGCCCCGCGCCCCGCCCCGCGGCCGCCTCCTCCTCCGCCGAAGGGGCCGCGGCCCCGCGGGGGGCGGGCTGGGCCGGGCCTGGGCGGGCGGAGCGGTGGGCGCTGCCCCGGCGAGGGCCCGACTTGTGGTGCGGGCAGGAGCGGCCCGAGCGCGGCCCCGCTCTGCTCGTGTCCGCCTCCCGCCGGGCGCGGCAGGGCCCGATGGCGGCCGGGCTGGGGCCGCGGCTGCTGGCCTTGGCCTTGGCCTTGGGGCCGGCCGGTGAGCGGCGGGCGGGGAGGGCAGCGGGGCCGGGTCCGGGTCCGGTGTGTGCGGGAGAGGGAGGCTGTCGGGGTCGGGGACGCTTTGGGAGCAGCCCCGTCTGAGCCCCGAGGAGGGCAGTCGGGGCAGTGTCCCTGGCCAGGGGCTTTGTGGGGAGCAAGGCTGTTGGCGTTTCTGGCTTTGCTGTGCTGGGGTTGCTGGGTCTTCTAGACAGTACCCTCCTCCCTCCGTGGGCACACGCATCCCCACTCCCTGTGCTCTCCTTCTGCAGACGTTTGGGCTGAATTGAGTCTGGTGGAGTCTGGTGGAGGTCTGCGAGCACCTGGAGAGTCCGTGCATCTCTCCTGCCAGGGATCCGGATTCAAATTTGAAGATTATTATGTCTTGTGGTACCGTCAGGCACCCGGTGGAAGTCTCGAGTGGGTGTCCTTCATTGACAGTTATAGTAGCACAATAGAATATGGAAAAGCGGTGGAGGGCAGAGCTACAGCCTCCCGTGACAATTCCCAGTCCACGGCTTCTCTGTCCCTGCGTGCCCTGGTACCCCAGGACTCTGCCCACTACTTCTGTGCAGTTCGCACAGGGACAGGAAATCCAGCTGAGCTCTAACACAAACCTACTCCCAGGGCCCCTTGCCTTCTCTAGGTGTGCCACTCCCACAGAGAGCAGGGAGGAGCAGCAGAACTGTATGGAGCTGCTGAAGAGGGCAGAGAATTGCCTTCAGCTCAGCCCTTTCCCACATTGCCTGTAGGGGCCCATGGGATCAACAGCAGTGTCAGGGGCAAATGGCCAGGTCAGCTGGAGTGCAGCAAGAAGAGATGCACAGGCTTCCTCATGAAAGGAAGTGCCGAGTGCTGCTCTTGGGTCCTAACAACCCGATTCCGTGGGATTGATGGACATAACAATCCCATTCAGGCTTGGGGAAGAGTGGATGGAAAGTGTCCTGGCAGAAAAGGACCTGAGGTTTTGTTTGACAGCCAGCTGAACATGAGCCAGCAGTGTGCCCCTGTGGCCATGAAGGCCAATCTTATCAGAAACAGTGAGGCCATCAGGAGTGGGGAAGTAATGGTCCGTTGGGATGTGGCTCTGGTGACAACACATCTCGGATACTGTGTTCATTTTGGTCCCCTCACTACAAGGAGGTGTGCTGGGTCTGGCTGGGATGCTAACTTTCCCTGCAGCAGCCCATACAGTGCTGTGCTCTGCACGTGTAACTAGAAGAGCACTGGTGTCACACCAGCGTTTCATCTGTTGCTGCCCAATACTGGCACAGCATCAGGACTCCCTCCAACCCCCCAAGAGCCAGCAGGCTGGGGGTGTGGAAGTGATGGGGAGGGGACATCACTGGGGCAGCTGACCTAAACCAACCAAAGGGCTATTCCATGCCATATGATGTCACTCTGTGCAATAAATGTGGGAAAGGGGAAGGAGAGGCGGGGGCTCTCATTGTGGAAGCGTGTTCTCCAAAACAACCACTATGTGTATTGAGGCCCTGCATCCCAGGATGTGGCTGATCGTCTCTCGTTGATTCTAAGTAGAGTAACTGCTTTTCTCTCTCTGTGAATCTGTGCGGCCTTTTTTTTTTTCCCACTTCCTTTTCCCTTTTATTAAATCATCCGTATCTCAGACCTTGAGCCCTTTGTGTTGTTTGTTCTCCCCCTTTTTCTTTGAGGAGGGGGAGCGAGGGAGCGGCCATGGTGGAACTCAGCTGCCCACCCGAGTAAAACCACCACAGAAGGATATTGAGTTGCTTGAGTATGTGCAAAGAGCAAGAAAGCTGGTGAAGGGACTAGAAAGCAAGTGTTATCATCAGCAGCTGAGGGAACTGGTGTTTTTTTTTAGTGTAGAGAAAAGGAAGCTGAGGGGAGACCTGATCATTCTCTGCAGCTATCTGAGAGAAGGTTGCAGCAAGGAGGTGTTGGTCTCTATGATTCTGTGATTCCATGGTTAAACACTGGACAGCTTTTCCCTGTGGTCCTAAATGGGGCTATTTTCTTGTGCAGAAGAGGTGAACTGATGAATTTGTTTGCTGTGGAGGAACCACTAGTTTTCCAGGAAGTCAATGTGGATGATTGAGTTAGAGATGATTTATCATGTGCCTCGCCAGGTGATCGGTTCCGAGGCAGTCGTGATCTGCAGCAGAGCCGGGGATCGTGGTGGGCAGGCGTTTTTCTGCATGGAGGCCACTCAGTTTTCTGCATGGAGGCCACTCAGGGCAGCCAAGGGAGCCAGCAGGACCCGTCAGCCCTTGTGAGGGTGGCTGGCGAGGCTTCATCGGAGCCAGAGGCACCCCCTGTGGTAGAAAGGCAGCCCCTAGGGAGCACGAGAAACCATCAGCCAGGCAACCAGGGCGGGCAAACAGGGCATGGTGCATCAGTTTGCACAGCAGGTCGAGCAGGCAGGGTGAGCAAGGAGGGCGAAGTATCCCTCCTCACTCAGGCGACCGGCTCACCTACCAGCTACCTCCCAGACAGCAAACCCAGCCATGGTCACCACCAGGCGGCAAGCGCTTGCCAAAGCACTCATCAAAAAGACTGTGGCAACCCAGACCAAGTGCCTGCCCAAAGATGCGGCTGTTCAGGTCTCTGGCTGCAGGGAGGGCCTGAGCCTGATGCTGCCAATGGAGGGTGACAGAGATACTGGCTGCGTGAGGTACGAGGAGGTGGAGGATCTGATCAGCCTGGTGGCAGAGCTCAAGGAGGAGGTGGAGAGATTAAGGACTATCAGGGGGTGCGAGCAGGAGTTGGACTGGTGGAGCAACGCCCTGCCATGCCTCAGAGAAAGGCATGACAGATGAGCAAGTGGGGAAGAAGACCGGTGTGGCTGAACAGGGAACTTTGCTGAGTGTCTGGGAGAAAAAGACTTTATGTCTGGCAGAAGAAGGGGCAGGCAACTCAGGGAGAGTACAAGGAAGTTGGCAGCATATGCAGAGAAAAAATCAGGAAGGCCAAAGCCCAGTACGAGCTCAGCCTGGCAACTATGGTTAAGTATAACAAAAATGTTTTTATAAATATATTAACAGCAAGAGGAGGGCCGAGAAGAATCTCCATTTTTTACTGGACGCAGGGGGAACATGACTACTGAGGATAAGGAAAAGGCTGAGTTCTTAATGCCTTCTTTACATCTGTCTTTACTAGCTGGACCACTTATCCTCAGGGTACTCAGCCTTCCGATCTGGAAGTGTGTGACGGGGAGCAAAAGAACCCCCCGTACAGTTCAGGTGGAAACAATTAGAGACCTGCTGCTCTACCTGGACTGTCACAAGTCCATGGGGCCAGATGGGATCCACCTGATGGGGAAAGGAAAGGAAAGGAAAGGAAAGGAAAAGGAAAGGAAAGGAAAGGAAAGTTAATGAAAGTAAAGGAAAGGATATGTTAGGAAAGGAAAGGAAAGGTAATGTAAGGAAAGGAAAGGAAAGGAGCGTACAGGAAAGGAAAGGAAAGGAAAAGGAAAAAAAAAGAAAGGAAAGGAAAGGAAGGAAAGGAAACGAAAGGAAAGGAAAGGAAAGGAAGGAAAGGAAAGGAAAGGAAAAAGTTTTTTTTTTTTTTTTTTCTCTACTGCTGCTAGACGGGTATTTACAGTCGTCTGACTCTTTAAGGTCTTCTTACAGATAACAGGTGTGTGAATTAACACTCTCATCCACATATTGTGAGACATCCCTCAAGTACTGTTTTCCCCCTGGAACCTGCACTGGTTCAAATCACATCTTCTTCCCTGGCAATTAGCATCTGGGGCATCATGGCATCACTGGCACCATGGCGACCTTGCACGACACTGGGGCACGGGGAGGCACCTGGGAGGCGATGCTGCGTACCGACAGCATGGCTGGGCCGAGGGCCGGGACCCCTGTGCCGGGCTGCGCGGGGCTCAAGGCCGGGGCAGCGCCGGGAGGCCAGGGCCAGGAGCCTCCCTCCCTCCGGCTGCCGGGGCGCCGCGCTCCTCCGCTGCCCCCGAGCTGCCCCGCGCCCCGCCCCGCGGCCGCCTCCTCCTCCGCCGAAGGGGCCGCGGCCCCGCGGGGGGCGGGCTGGGCCGGGCCTGGGCGGGCGGAGCGGTGGGCGCTGCCCCGGCGAGGGCCCGACTTGTGGTGCGGGCAGGAGCGGCCCGAGCGCGGCCCCGCTCTGCTCGTGTCCGCCTCCCGCCGGGCGCGGCAGGGCCCGATGGCGGCCGGGCTGGGGCCGCGGCTGCTGGCCTTGGCCTTGGCCTTGGGGCCGGCCGGTGAGCGGCGGGCGGGGAGGGCAGCGGGGCCGGGTCCGGGTCCGGTGTGTGCGGGAGAGGGAGGCTGTTGGGGTCGGGGACGCTTTGGGAGCAGCCCCGTCTGACCCCGAGGAGGGCAGTCGGGGCAGTGCCCCTGGCCAGGGGCTTTCTCGTGAAAAAGGGGGTTGGCGTTTCTGGCTTTGCTGTGCTGGAGTCGCTGGGGCTTCTGGAGAGCATCTTCCATCCGTGGGTACACACTGCCCCACTCACTTTGCTCTCCTTCTGCAGGTGTGAGTGCTCAATGGAAGCTGTGGGTGTCTGGTGGAGGTGTTCGAGTACCAGGGGAATCTGTGCACCTCTCCTGCCAGGGATCCGGATTCAACTTTGGAGATTATTATGTCTTGTGGTACCGTCAGGCACCCAGTGGAAGTCTCGAGTGGGTGTCCTACATTGACAGATATGGTAGCACAATAAAATATGGCAAAACGGTGGAGGGCAGAGCTACAGCCTCCCGAGACAATTCCCAGTCCAGGGCTTCGCTGTCCCTGCATGCCCTGGTACCCCAGGACTCAGCCCACTACTTCTGTGCAGTTCGCACAGGGACAGGAAATCCAACTGAGCTTTAACACAAACCTACTCCCAGGGCCCCTTGCCTTCTCTAAGTATGTCACTGTGACAAAGAACAGGGAGGAGCAGCAGAACCACACTGAGCTCCTGAAGAGGGCAGAGAATTGCCTGCAGCTCAGCCCCTTCCCACATTGCCTGCAGGGGCCCATGGGATCAACAGCAGTGTCAGGGGCAAATGGCCAGGTCAGCTGGAGTGCAGCAAGAAGAGATGCACAGGCTTCCTCATGAAAGGAAGTGCCGAGTGCTGCTCTTGGGTCCTAACAACCCAATTCCGTGGGATTGAAGGTCATAACAACTCCATTCAGACTTGTGGAAGAGTGGGTGGAAGGTGTGCTGGCAGACAAGGTCCAGAGGGTTTTGTTTGACAGCCAGCTAAACATGAGCCAGCAGTGTGCCCCTGTGGCCAGGAAGGCCAATGGCATCCTGACCTGCATCAGAAACCAGGGAATCACCAATCAGGTGATCACAACCAGGGAAGTGATTGTCCTGCTTAAGCCCCATTTTGATGATTTTGTGAATCCTCCCTGTCACACCGTGCCATGCTCTTTGCTCAGCAGCTGCATCAGTCACTTCGTCACAGGGCTTCTGGTTCCTCTCTCCTTCCCCCCCTTCCTTCTAGTTTAAAGCCCTCCTCATGAGGTCTGCCATCCCCTCAGCAGGAACGTCTTTGCCGCGCTGTGTGAGACTGGGGCAGTGCGAGGAGGCCATGGGCAGAAGCCTTCTGGCTGCTGGGGTGACACACTCCTCCCCACCCTGCTCTCTGCCCCGTGCCCACCTCCTCCTCCACCAGAGGCCGCAGTCCTGCAGGAGGCGGGATGGACACTAAGTGGTATGTTATTTTTTATCCTATCCATGACAGGATTTGTTAGGTAAGGTTGATGGTTGGACCTGATGATCTTATGGGTCTTTTCCAGCCTTAATAATTCTACAGTTCTGTGATTTCCATGCATGTCACCATCTGGGGATGCAGGCTGATTGTCAATGACTATAGCATCTCATGATAGCAGCACACACACAGGTCCACATTCCTCTTGGTCTGTCAAGAACAAAAATTCCTATTCCTACACCTTATGGAAGGCTGCCATGTGTGGGTGTGCCACCACCTCCTGGGACAGTTTCTAGGTGATGAAATATGTCGTCCTGCATGTCCTGCATCTCCGGGACTCCGCTTGCTACTTCTGTGCTGCCCCTATGGGGACAGAAAGCTGAGGTGTTCCCCGACACGAACCTCCTGCTAGGGCTTGTCACCTTCTCCATGCTCAATCCCACACCCGAGCAAAGAGGCCAGCCTGGACATGGGCTGGGAGAGACTGCAGCTGTGGCCTGTGCTGCGTGATGCACCAGTAGAGGGGTGTGCAGGGATTCTTTCAGATTGTGGGACTACTCAAGAAATCCCTCATTACAAGTGAGCCAGTATCCTGGTTTTGGCTAGGATAGAGTTAATTTTCCTCCAAGTGTCTGGTAGGGTGCTGTGTTTTGGACTTAGGGTGAAATTAATCTTGATGACACACTGATGTTGTAATTGTTGCAGAGCAGTCCTTACAAGGAAGGAAGGAAGGAAGAAGGAAAGAAGGAAAGAAAGAAGGAAAGAAAGAAGGAAGGAAGAAAGGAAGGAAGGAAGGAAGGAAGGAAGGAAAGGAAGAAAGATAGAAAAAGAAAGAAAGAAAGAAAGAAAGAAAGAAAGAAAGAAAAAGAAAGGAGTTTTTTTGTTTGTTGTTGTTGTGTTTTTTGTTTTTTAGTTCTGTACAGCTTCCAGAGAGATATTTAGAATTTATTGATATTTTAAGGCCTTAATCCAAATAAGACAGGTGCATGAGTCACCCCTCCAGTATGAATATCCACTGGAACATGCTCAAAATGCTCAAGATGCACCAGGTTGAGTTGTGACTTTTCTGCTAGTTAGCCACAGGGGCATCCCTTCTGATGTGTGGGTTGTTGGTCCAGCGGCCAGCTGACGGTGAGGCCAGGGCCAGGAGCCTCCCTCCCTCCGGCTGCCGGGGCGCCGCGCTCCTCCGCTGCCCCCGAGCTGCCCCGCGCCCCGCCCCGCGGCCGCCTCCTCCTCCGCCGAAGGGGCCGCGGCCCCGCGGGGGGCGGGCTGGGCCGGGCCTGGGCGGGCGGAGCGGTGGGCGCTGCCCCGGCGAGGGCCCGACTTGTGGTGCGGGCAGGAGCGGCCCGAGCGCGGCCCCGCTCTGCTCGTGTCCGCCTCCCGCCGGGCGCGGCAGGGCCCGATGGCGGCCGGGCTGGGGCCGCGGCTGCTGGCCTTGGCCTTGGCCTTGGGGCCGGCCGGTGAGCGGCGGGCGGGGAGGGCAGCGGGGCCGGGTCCGGGTCCGGTGTGTGCGGGAGAGGGAGGCTGTTGGGGTCGGGGACGCTTTGGGAGCAGCCCCGTCTGACCCCGAGGAGGGCAGTCGGGGCAGTGCCCCTGGCCAGAGGGTTTCTCGTGAATAAGGGGGTTGGCGGCTGAGGCTGGGCTGGGCTGGGGTGGCTGGGCCTTCTGGTTAGCATCCTCTTCTTTCTGTGAGCACACCCTGCCCCACTCCATGTGCTCTCCTGCAGGTGTGTGGGCACAGTGGAGGCTGGTGGAGTCTGGCGGAGGTCTGCGAGCACCTGGAGACTCCGTGAAGCTCTCCTGCCAGGGATCCGGATTCACCTTCAGTTCATTTGCTATACAGTGGTACCGTCAGGCACCTGGTGGCAGTCTCGAGTGGGTGTCATACATCAGCAGCCGGTCTGGTACTACAAAGCAATACGGGGCTGCAGTAAAAGGTCGAGCCACAGCCTCCCGGGACAATTCACGGGCCGAGTCATCTCTTTCCCTCCACCGTCTGCATGTGGGGGACTCAGCCCACTATTTCTGTGCTGTTTGCACAGGGACAGGAAATACTGCAGGGCTTTAACAAAAACCCCTTTCCAGGGCATGACGAAAACTGTGTGAGCTGCAGGGCTGGTTTTGGCTGTGTCAACTGTACGCTTCTCCCAGGGAGCAAAGGTGCATCACTGTACACCACAGATGGCCCTGTCCTTTCTGCAAGAGTTCCTTTCTCTTAATCACCCCTTTCTCTGAAGTCCCCAAAGCAGTATAGTAGTCTGGGGAGGATGTTCAACATATTTCTGGTCACTAAACCAGCTTGCCTGCTTTACCTGCCTGCAGCCCCTCTCTGCCTGCCTTTGGTCTCCTTCTGCACTTGGGCTTTAGAAGAAATGTTGCCTGTTTTCCTTGTTACTCCCCTCAGTGACCCATCCCTAGGCCATTTCCATGGGCTGGAAAAAGAAAAGCGGTTGTGTGAAGAGCTGTGCTGTGACTTCAGTTGCATTTCAGGGCAGTGAGATCCAAGCAATGAAGTCTGCATTGTTGGGCTGAGCATAGTACACGGAGACCCTGCGATGCACTTACAGGTCCAACGCTTCTTATGTTTACATGGTCTGTCACCAGCAGCATCCCAGTTGGCAATACTTGCTCCAGACGAGGACCAAGGAGGCTACTACAGCCCTAAGCCTGTACAGTCTCTGCAGACAATGGGATTGCTGAATCTCCTGCAGTGTGCCCAAGGTCTTTCTCTAGGAGATATTCCATAGAAGATAGTACAGGAGGAGTTGGGAGACTCCCTTGTTGCTCAAAAATTTTCTCTGCCACCCTAGCCTCAGGCTATGGCTCATGCTAATTGCACTGCAAGTACCCAGGAGGCAGCAAGCAGCTGCAGTGAACCTGTCCAGAGCAATAGGCTAAGCTCTGGGGAAATTACAGGCAAACTCACTTTGGCAGTAGGCTTTGAAGAAGAACAGATATGCCTGTGCATGCCAGCCCTCAAGAAAAATCCACACACCTTGTCCTGTAGGCAAATGCTGTTGTTGATAGAATAGAAAGAAGGGATGCCACCCAAAGGGACCTGGACAAGCTTGAGAAGTGGGCCCACGTAAACCTAATGAGGTTCAACAAGTCTGAGTGCAAGGTGCTGCACCTGGGCCAGAGCAATCCCAGATGTGAGTACAGACTGGATGAAGAACTCATAGAGAGCAGCCCTGCCGAGAAGGACTTGGAGGTTCTGCTGGATGAAAAGCTCGACATGAGGTGTCAGTGCACGCTTGCATTTCAGAAGGCCAAGTGCATCCTGGGCTGCATTAAAAGAGGAGTGGCCATCAGGTCGAGGGAGGTGATTGTCTCCCTCTAATCTGGCCTTGTGTGGCTGCACTTGGAGTACTGTGTCCTGGTCTGGACATCCCCAGCATAAGAAGGATGTTGATCTGTTAGAGCGGGTCCAGAGGGGGGCCACAAAGATGATCATGGGGCTGGAGCTCCTCTCGTATGAAAAAAGGCTGAGAGAGCTGGGGCTTTTCAGCCTACAGAATCGATGGCTCTGGGGTAACCTCATTGCAACCTTTTAGTATTTGAAGGGGACTTGTGGAAGGAATGGAGAGCAACTCTTTGCTCGTTTGGATGTTGACAGGATGAGGGGGAATGGTTTTAAACTAAAAGAGGGGAGATTTAGATGAGAGGTTGGGAGGGCCCAGGTGGGGCACCACTTTCTTCAGTCAGAGGGTGGTGAGGCACTGGTACAGGTTGCCCAGAGAGGTTGTGGATGCCCCATCCCTGGAGGTGTTCAAGACCAGGCTGGATGAGGCCCTGATCAACCTATGGCAGGTGTTTGGAACTAAATGGTCTTTGAGGTCCCTTCCATCCCAAGCCATTCTATGACTCTATTAAATTAACATATAACCAAGTATGAAAAGCCTGCAAACTGAAGCACTGTGCTAAGGTGTTGTTAGGTCCTTTTGACCTGTCTTACAGGTAATCCTTTGAAGAACCAGAATTTGAAAAGGCAATAACCAGAATGAGTACAACTGTTTTTTTTTTGTTTTGTTTTTCCCCAAGTACATAATCTGCCAGTTTAAAGCAGCAATGTTATGCTTGTCTGTGTGACTGTGTGCGCGTGCAGGAGGGGTGGTCCTTGTCTTCTGTGTACAAGCCTGGGAGGAAGGCTATGTATAAAAAGGTTAGAGAATACATTGTGGAGTTCCCTAAAATCTCGGAAAATTGTCCCAGTAAAGTCTGAGTCATGGCTCACTGGAAAGGAAGGGTTATAGGAAGGGCAGTGCTGACCTTAGAAGAATACCAATGTCTTATGATTTGTGAAAGAACCTGTAAAGTGGACTAACATTACAAACAGTCCCAAGCCACCACTGGTTCCAAAAACTAAGAACAACGTCTAGCTGTCTTCAATACTGTGATGTGACTGAGCAGTTAGCACAGAGGTGATGCAGAAACAGGCCACCCGTGAAGATCAATCAGTTCTGCTGGAGTTAGACCAAAAGTCCGGGATCCATCAGGCCACAGACATCCCGCGATGCAGTGCCTGGGGAGATACTGCTATTAGAGACATACCAGTGGACGTGCCTGTGTGGACTGGAGGAGACTTCTCCTTTTAGTCTGGAGAAGATGAGGCTGAGGTCTCCTTACTGGAGACCTCTCTCCCGCTACCTGAAAGGAAGTTGTGGGGAGCTGTGGGACGGCCTCTTCTCCCTGATAACTAGCGATAGGGCAAGAGGGGCCGCGGCCCCGCGGGGGGCGGGCTGGGCCGGGCCTGGGCGGGCGGAGCGGTGGGCGCTGCCCCGGCGAGGGCCCGACTTGTGGTGCGGGCAGGAGCGGCCCGAGCGCGGCCCCGCTCTGCTCGTGTCCGCCTCCCGCCGGGCGCGGCAGGGCCCGATGGCGGCCGGGCTGGGGCCGCGGCTGCTGGCCTTGGCCTTGGCCTTGGGGCCGGCCGGTGAGCGGCGGGCGGGGAGGGCAGCGGGGCCGGGGCCGGGTCCGGTGTGTGCGGGAGAGGGAGGCTGTCGGGGTCGGGGACGCTTTGGGAGCAGCCCCGTCTGAGCCCCGAGGAGGGCAGTCGGGGCAGTGTCCCTGGCCAGGGGCTTTGTGGGGTGCAAGGGGGTTGGCGTTTCTGGCTGTGCTGTGCTGGAGTCGCTGGAGCTTCTAGAGAGCATCCTCCTCCATCCGTGGGCACACACTGCCCCACTCCCTGTGCTCTCCTTCTGCAGGCATTTGGGCTGAATTGAGTCTGGTGGAGTCTGGTGGAGGTCTGCGAGCACCTGGAGAGTCCGTGCATCTTTCCTGCCAGGGATCCGGACTCAGCTTCGAAGATTATTATGTCCGGTGGTACCGTCAGGCACCCGGTGGAAGTCTTGAGTGGGTGTCCTTCATTGACAGATATGGTAGCACAATAGAATATAGCAAAGCGGTGGAGGGCAGAGCTACAGCCTCCCGTGACAATTCCCAGTCCAGGGCTTCTCTGTCCCTGCATGCCCTGGTACCCCAGGACTCTGCCCACTACTTCTGTGCAGTTCGCACAGGGACAGGAAATCCAACTGAGCTTTAACAGAAACCTGCTTCTAGGGCCCCTCGCCTTCTCTAATTGTGCCCCTGCCATTTAGAACAGGGAGGAGCAGCAGAACTGTATTGAGCTCCTGGAGAGGGCAGAGAATTGCCTGCAGCTCAGCCCTTTGCCACTTTTCCTATAGGGGCCCATGGGATCAACAGCAGTGTCAGGGGCAAATGGCCAGGTCAGCTGGAGTGCAGCAAGAAGAGATGCACAGGCTTCCTCATGAAAGGAAGTGCCGAGTGCTGCACCTGGGTGCTAACAACCCCATTCCGTGGGACTGATGTCATCCGAGGGAACCACCAGGCACCTGCCGGAGCGCCGCGCTCCTCCGCTGCCCCCGAGCTGCCCCGCGCCCCGCCCCGCGGCCGCCTCCTCCTCCGCCGAAGGGGCCGCGGCCCCGCGGGGGGCGGGCTGGGCCGGGCCTGGGCGGGCGGAGCGGTGGGCGCTGCCCCGGCGAGGGCCCGACTTGTGGTGCGGGCAGGAGCGGCCCGAGCGCGGCCCCGCTCTGCTCGTGTCCGCCTCCCGCCGGGCGCGGCAGGGCCCGATGGCGGCCGGGCTGGGGCCGCGGCTGCTGGCCTTGGCCTTGGCCTTGGCCTTGGGGCCGGCCGGTGAGCGGCGGGCGGGGAGGGCAGCGGGGCCGGGGCCGCGGATGGGGCCGACCCTTGCGGCGGGCGGTCCTGAGCGACCTGGAGCGTCTCCTGGTGCTGCCCCGCCTGGCGCACTGGAGCCTAGCGCTCGCCGTCGTTGTCGGGGAGGGTCCGGTGTGCGCGGGAGAGGGAGGCTGTCGGGGTCGGGGACGCTTTGGGAGCAGCCCCGTCTGAGCCCCGAGGAGGGCAGTCGGGGCAGTGCCCCTGGCCAGGGGCTTTGTCGGGATCAACGGGGTTGGCGGCTGAGCCTGTGCTGGGCTGGGGTCACCGGGGCTTCTGGAGAGCATCCTCCTCCGTCCGTGGGCACACACTGCCCCACTCCCTGTGCTCTCCTTCTGCAGGCATGTGTGCCGAATTGATGCTGGTGGAGTCTGGTGGACGTCTTCGAGTACCAGGGGAATCCGTGCACCTCTCCTGCCGGGGATCTGACTTCAACTTTGAAATTTACAGTGTTCTGTGGTACCGTCAGGCACTTGGTGGCAGTCTTCAGTGGCTGTCCTATATTAGCCCTGACTCCTCATATATAAGATATGGCCCAGCAGTGAAGGGCCGAGCCACAGCCTCTCGAGACAATTCCAAGTCTAAGACAGGTCTGACCCTGAATAACCTGCACCTCCAGGACTCAGCCCGCTATTTCTGTGCTGTTCACACAGGGACAGGAAATCTAGCTGAGCTTTAACTGAATCCTGCTTGCAGGGCTCTGGCCCTTGGCACTGGAGCTTAATCGAGTTGCACAGGTGTTTGGGGCAGCTCCCAGAGAGCCATTTTGTTACAACATACAGTTTTTAATCATTTGACTCTGAAAGAAATGCTCTACCTGTTTCTGTCCCCAAGGGAGCTCTAACACTTCTGATTGCTGTCTTCCTGTGTCTCTTCCTCACGTTGCTGACACATCACCTTTGGAAACAAGTTTCCCTGTTTCCATTGTTTCCTGGTAGGAAGGGGGGTTGTGTAGTTGCCCAACAGGTAAGCCCTGGTCTGTTTTTTTTTTTGGTTAGATTCAGTCTAGCCCACAAGTATTGCTCTCTGAGGGGTGAACAGGGGAAAAGGAGAGAGTACAAAGGGTCCTTTGGGAGCTCACTATAAGAAAGTGGACGTCTGTAGTTTCTCATGGAAGACAATTCAGGAAAGACAAAATTTTCTTTTCCTCCAAAATGAGACATTTTTCACATCAGTGTCTTGTAGGCGTAACAAAGCAGCATTGCAACAAATCTAAGTTTATATTATTTCCAATTGGTTCTTTCCCTGATAACATGAAAGCCTGTGCACACATCTGAGTGCTTCATCCTATGGTCACATTCTGGGTTGTTTGTTGTTCATGGGCTTCTCTCACAGACCTGAGAATATAATGGGAGCAAGAGCTGCTGACCGTATGTGTTTACAGCCCCTGGATTCCATAGATCACAAGTAGAAGCCTGAGAAAATGATAGAGTGGATGAAGCAATTGCTTGAGCTCTCACTGCTTTTTCATCCTTGTCACCTGGGGCTGTAGGTGCCCTTTGCCAGGTGCAGAGGCCTCTGGGCCCATAGTAGGGAAGGTCACAGAGTCTCTCACACTTACCTGTCACATGTCTGGTGTACCTATAACTACACTTGGGGCTGGACCTGGCAGATTCCTGACAGAGACCTGCAGCATATAGTGCTACAGTATCTTTTTGTGGGACTCCAATGCTTTGCTTCATCCTTCCAGCCTGGAGTCACCAGGTCTGCAGGCTCCTCCAGGAACGACCTTTCCCTGGAAGTGCTCTCACCAGCAGCTGCAGACACAGCCACCTGCAGCACCAGAGAGCTGGAAAATGGCACAGTGGCTGAATCATAGGCAGAAATGTAAAGGAGGGGGTTTAAATCCAGCCAGGTCTTTTGTGGTTGCCTTCAAGAAGCTTTTCAAGGCTCATAGAGATTGGCTTTCCCAAAAGGGAAAAAAAGGTACTGCTGTAGCAGCAGAATCTTTCACAAGCTCACACAAAACCATGAACACATTGCTAACCTTCTTCACTCTCAGTCCCTCTCACAGTCAGAAGGCAACAAGGGAAGAGTTTGTTCAGAAGAAACACAATGAGTATCGACTGCATTTTTAACATGGAGAGCCAGATCTGAATTGGTTCTTGAAAACTCATGTTGTTCGGGGAGTCCCAGAGTGGTGCAGCACCAGGAGCTGAGCTGAAGATTTATTTCCCCTTGGATTTGAGTAGTCTCTTCCCTTTGTTTTTAGTTGTGGCTCCATGTACATACCTGCTCATGTGTGCACACTGAGGCCAGCAAGAATTTTTGTTGGGGACCCCAGCAAAGAGGGTATGGAGGGTGCCCTGGGCCAGAACAACAATCCAGTAGTCCATGGGTTTGAGGGGCTCTAGAGGACCTGGCATGTCCTGCCATGCTGGGACAGCCCCAAGCTGCTCAGGGTATCCTACACCACCGTGATCCTGCATCCCACTGTTTCATTGCCCACCCTCAAGTCCCCAGTGGGCTCCTCTGACCTATGCAACTCCCTTTTCCAGCCCTGTCCTAGATCCCTTCCCCAGGGAGCCAGGCTGTAGTACCTGGGAAAAGATGGAGTTGCAGGGGGATAGATTCAGACACTCTGTGGAGTTGGCAGTGTTCCCCTAAAGGTGGTATCAGTCAAAACCATGACACTTGGTCCACTTAGGTTTCCCGTACTGTAGCTGCAAAGGTCCTAAGGGGGGTTCTGGGCTCCTGCTAAGCTGCAGCCATGTTGTTGAGGCCATGTTGTTCTCTGGACCAGATTTACAAGGAGGGAGATGTCTATGGAGAAGGCTTCCCGTCACTTTAAGGGAGCAGTGGAGATTTCCTGGAACAGATTCACACTGCAGATTCAGAGAGAAAAAAAAAAAGGATGAGGCAGCATATTTCTGTGATGCTAGACTCATACTGGAGCAGAACTGCAGCAGAGTGGAACAAATTTATGATCCAATTTATGACAAGTTATGATCCAGTAGTAGCTATACTGGGAAGTTCAGAGGCTGTATGGTGTACTGCAGGTTAACGTACTTTGCCTGGGCCTCCTATTTAGCATGGCCCAGTTTTTCCTCCACAGCCTAGCTGCAAAGGTACTGGATCATGGAGATTTGCTGGGATAGCTTGCAGAAATACTGTAGGGGATGGATCAAAAGAAGGAGATGCATCAAAAGAAGTGCAGCTAGCAGGTCAAGGGAGGTGTTTTTCCCCTTCTACTCTGCTCTTGTGAGACCCCACCTGGAGTACAGTGTTTAGCTCTAGGGCCCCCAGCATAAGAAAGACATAGACCTGTTACAGCAAGTCCAGAGGAGAGCCATGAAGATGATGAGATGGTTGAAGCACCTCTCATATGAATAAAGACAGAGAATTGGGGTTCAGCCTGGAGAAGAGAAGGCTCTGGGGAGAGCTTTTAGTGGCCTTCCAGTACTTACAGGAGACCTATGGGAAAGGTGGAGAAGAACTCTTTATCAGGATGTGCAATGATAGGACAACGGGGAATAGCTTTACCCTAAAAGAGAGTAGATTTAGATTAGACTTTAGGAAGAAATCTTTTACTATGAGAGTGGTAAGGCACTGGAACAGGTTGCCCAGAGAAGTTGTGGATGCCCACTCTCTGGAATTGTTCAAGGACAGGTTGGATGGGGCTTTGGGCAACCTGGTGTAGTGGAAGGTGTCTGCCCATGGCAGGGGGGTTGGCAGCAGGTGACCTTTAATGTCCCTTCCAATCCAAACCATTCTATGATTCTATGATTCCTCATTAGAAAAGAGAGACTGGGAAGGTGAGGAAAGGCAATTGCTCTTTCCATGACAGACTATCTGAAATGCATGGAGTTCTGCTTTGGGACACACAATGAGAGACCTGATAGCGTATGGGTCAGGATTAGAGAGCAGATCAGTGTGACTGATATAATGGGTGGCTATGACAGATCATCTGATCTGGGAGAAGAAGTAGATGAAGCCTTCTGCAGACAACTGGAAGAAGCCTCATGTTCACTGGCCCTGGTCTTCATAGGGACTTGAACCATGCCAGATATCTGCTGGAAGGAAAGCACAGGAGGGCACAAGCAATCCAAGCACTTTTCTAGAGCTTGCTGATGAAAATATCGTGACACAAGTGATAGAGGAGCTGGACCTCCTACTTCATCATGACAAAACAGGAAGTCAAGCAAAGGAGGTTAAAATCATGAGGAAGAAGCTCTTGAACAAGCTCAGAAACAGAAAGGAAATGTGCAAGAGGTTGAAGCAGAGGCAGGTGATCTGGGAGGGATTTAGACACCCTGTCTGATCATGCAGGATTAGGTTTGGGAAAGCCAAAGCCTATCTGGAGCTGATTATGGTGAGGCATGTGGGGTCATTTATCTCCAGTCTTTACCCTGATTACCACATTTGGCTCTGTGGAAGAATCATTGCCATGGATTAACCTAAGAGTCATTCAACACAGTAGAGTTCCTGTCAGGCCAATATCAATTGTCTCTCAAGAGCTATAAATACAGAGTAGATGCTTTTTTATTTCTTCTGTTACCACCTTCCTTTCTTGTGGCTGTTTGCAGCATATGGACTTTCCCAAGCAGGTATTAAAGATCCTACTTTAAATCACTGATTTTATCTGTTCACTCCCAAATGAAAGTTGTGACTTACTGTTTGGTCTTCTTAAATAACGATTTTCTTAAGATCACCTACACTGTCTACAGGAAACAAATGACCAGTAGCATTTCTGCCTTGGAAGATGGTTTGAATATATGGGATGGTTCTGTCCATAAAAGAACATAATGTCCAACTGTCCTGGTTTCAGTTAGGACAGAGCTAATTTTCCTCCTAGTAGCTGGTAGGGTGCTATGTTTTGGATTAGGATGAGAAGAGTGCTGATAACATGCTGATGTTTTAATTGTTGCAGAGCAGTGCTTACATCAAGCCAAGGACTTTTCAGCTTCTCGCTCTGTCCTGCCAGCGAGCAGGCTAGGGGTGCAGCAGGAGCTGGGAGGGGACAGACCCAGGACAGCTGACCCAAACTGGCCAAAGGAATATTCCATACGATCTGACGTTATGCTGAACAATATCTAGCGGTGGCTAGCTGGGGTGGGGGGCTGGCTGCTTGAGGATAGGCTGGGCATCAGTCAGCAGGTGGTGAGCAACTGCATTGTGCATCACTTGTTTCGTACACATTATTATTAGTAATACTATTATTATTATTATTATTGTTGTTATTATTATTTTCCTGTCTTAATAAACTGTCTTTATCTCAACTCACAGGCTTCACTTGCGTGTTTCTCTCCCCCATCCCAGAGAGGGAGGGGGGAGGGTGAGCAAACAGCTGTGTGGTGTTTAGCTGCTGGCCGGGTTAAACCCCAACACCAATGTATCCTTTAAGAGAGATGTCACCTTCTTGACAGCTGCATCCCAGAATCACCTCTCCTTCCAATGAGAGCCATGGACACAGCCTTTTATATATGTGTGATGAAATCAGGTAGATGTTCTGGGAGCTAAGCTCAGAGTGGGCTGTTCCCCAAAAAGGGAAATTGGATTAAAATACACATGTTTAGTGGCTAAGAATTATTGTGGGCCAGGATAGTTTTTTCTCTAAAAATGCCTGTTAGACCTTTCGGCAAGTGCTGAAAGAACTCAAACAACTATTCCCTATACAAAATACATCTTCATCTGCTTAGGACACTCTTCTGGAGGAAGAGGCACTCCCTCTCTTCCCATTTCTTCTGACACAGAACTGAAGGAGAGGTGTTCAGTATCACCTTGTAGAAGACAAATGGTCTAAGCATTCTCTCTAGCACCTCACTGTCAGTATTGGAATGCCTCCTGCAACTTTTTGGAGGGCATGCACCAGGACAAAGAAAGAAAAAACATAGGCAGAACTCAGCTTTTAAACCAAACAAACCCAAGCGCATGGCTTGCAGGAGACTGTAAAAGACAGATGTGTTTCTGTGGCTACCCAAAGGCCTGGCATAGGGAAGGGCTGTTTTACTATGTCTCAGATTTCAGTGGCAAGAAGGCTGCCCTGATACGATTTGGCAGCAAGTGAAGGGGATGGGACAGGCACCTGTAGCTAACCGGGCCTGTCACTGGAGATCTTTACAACTTATCTTTGTCCTGCAGACAGTTCAAGAGACTGAAAGTATCACATCAGGCAACTCAGCCATTTCCTGGAGAAGGTTGAGGCAAGAAGGAGAAACCAATTTGACACAATAAAGGAAAGTGTTGATGAACATACACATCTTGACAACAAAAAACATAGCAGCACTGGTATTAAAAATAGAGATTAAAAATGAGAAATACACTTTTGTATTTAGCAACAACAATAATGCTAATAAACAAATTGAGTAATACAACATGGAACCAGGCAGATTTGTGAACAGGTTGAAATACTGCTATTTCCTTTTGTGTCTTAGAAATGGAATTGATTCAGAAACTGCTTCACAGTTGCAGATAGCCATTAAGCCAAATAATCAAAAACAGACTTTTTTTTTTTTTTTTAAAGACAACTGTAATCATCCATGACTAGATGTTACGGACTCTCAAACTCAGCTAAAGTCACATAAAAGTAGTTAAGATGTCCAAAGTATAGACAATTCAGTAGCCAAGAAATCTATTTCACAATATCAGAAAAAGTGAGAAAAATTGGTGCATATAATCAGGAAAAATAACACCTCCAGAAACATTTACAAAAATGGCACTGAAACAAGAAATATTATGGATCAAATACCTTAGTAAATAAACAACTTTAGCATACCCAAGCAAACAGAATCCATTAAAAAAGCATCAGCGAAAACAAAATAACTTTTGAAAAAAATGTGAATATGGACTCATTTTTTATTTGACCTGACAATAGGCTTTAGAAACATAAATGCTTTAAGGTCCAGAAAGACTTGGGAAATGTAGAATGAAATGTAATTGAAAAGAGTAGTCAGGCATTGGAACGGGTTGCCCAGGAAAGTGATGACATCACCATCCCTGGGGGTGTTCAAGGAAATGTTGGATGTGGTGCTTAGGGACATGGTTCAGTGGGTGACATTGGTAGTAGTGTGATAGTTGGACCAGATGATCCTGAAGGTCTTTTCCAACCTTAATGATTCCGTGATTCTATGATTCTATGATTAATAGGACTGGTGCAACTGGTCCCCAGATATTCTTTAAAATGTTTCACCCTAAATCTCATTATATTTGTTAAAAGATGAACCAGAAATAAAGTCTGTCAAGTGAGAAAAGCTCTAACAACTCAGAAGGAACAACATCATTTATGACAAGTATGGGCAATATGATAATCAGAGATTAATATTACTCTGCCAAAAAAGCAATGCTGACAGTATTGCTTTTAGAGTATAAAAATCTCTCTGCAACAGTTTTAGACTATTCAAAAGTATAACAGTAGAGAGAAAGAGGAAAATAAAATCCATCTATTCAAAGGACATGAAAAAGGAGAACACCTGGCTCTAAAAAAATAAAAAATCCAGCAACGAAACAACAGATGTTTTTGTAGAACGGTCTACCACTGTGTTGACTACGTACCACAGTGACTGAGGTAGACTGAACCGCTGCACACAAATTGGCTTATTCACTGACTTCTCTCAAATGCAGAAACATGGTGCCCTGCATAGTCTCTTTTTCTTCAGACAACTGTATTCACACACACAAATTTGATTCCCAGCATGACTCAAAGAGTGGGGAGACATTCTTATACACGCCTAGTTTCTATACAAAACCCTGACATTCACATCAGATCTCACATCTTGCATATGATGTGATTTTGGACATCTGCCTGTCAACTCAAGTTGATCAGGTAGGGATAGAACTACTGTATTTTAGGTGTTTCTATTTAATCTCAGCATTGTGTTCTCTTCTTTTTCTTAGATCACATAGCAGGTAAGATTTGTTGACTCTCTTTTTTAGTAAAAATAGAGATCTTTTTAGCTCTGTATCCAAAAACATACAGAAGCAGAGACATGAAGAATAGTACAAAAACCGGAGACTACAAAGGATACTTCGCACTAGTAATCTTCCAGCTACCAGACATCAGAACAAGGACTTTGAAACACATGCGCCTCCAATATATTTACTTGGGAATTCTGAAGATTGGGCTTACCTGTAAAGACAGACATAGAAGGCACCAAGTGCCTCAGAATGCCTCAACCTTTTCACTTGCTTTTGTCTCCATCTCCCCTGCTCCAGTCAGCAGTGTGCCCATGTTTTCTCTAGTCCTTTGGTTGATAATGTACCTATAGAAACTTTTTTGTTGCCCTCCATGTGGCTTACCAGAATCAGCTCCAGACGGTCTTTGGTTTTCCCGACCCTAATCCTGCATGATCAGGCAGGGTGTCTATATCCCTCCTAGATCACTCGCCCCTGCTTCTATCTCTCGCATATTTCATTTCTATTTCTGAGTTTGTTCTGGAGCTTCTTGTTCAATATTTTGTCCTCCTGCTACCTTTGCTTGATTTCCTGCTTTGTCAAGATGAACCATTCCTGAACCTGAAGGGGGTGATCTCTGAAAATCAAGCAGCTTTCCTGGACCCCTCTTCTGTCCAGGACCATAACCCGTGGGATTCTTCTAAGCAGATCCCCAAGGGTGTCAAATTCTGCTCTCCTGAAGTCTAGGGCTGTGGTTCTGCTTTTTGCATGTCTTCCTCCTCTCTGAGCTCAAACACTGCATGATCACTGCAGCCAAGACTGCCACTGACCTTCACATCTACCACCAATTCTTCCTTGTTTGCAAGGATGAGGTCCAGCTCCTCTATCACCAGTGACATAACATTTTCAACAGTAAGCTCTAGAAAAGTGCTGGAATGCTTGTGCCCTGCTGTGCTTTCCTTCCAGCAGACATTTAGCACGGTTCAAGTCCCCCATGAGAACCATGTGAACATGAAGCTTCTTCCAGTTCTCTGCAGAAGGCTTCATCTACTTCTTCTTCTGGATCAGATGATCTGTCATAGCCACCCATCATATCAGTCATGCTGATCTGCTCTCTAATTCTTACCCACATGCTATCATCTCTCTCATTGTGTGTCCCAAAGCAGAACCATGCATTTCAGATAGTCTGTCATGGAAAGAGCAATTCCCTCTCCACACCTTCTCAGCCTGTCTTTCCTAATGAGCCTGTCTCCATCCCCTACAGTACTTCTGTAGCTTTCCCACCAAACCTCCATGATCCAAAAGCTTTGCAACCAGGCTGTGGAGGATAAACAGGGCCACGCTAAATAGGAGGCCCAGGCAGTGTACAGTAACCTAGACTTCAAGATGCATTTCAATTCTTGAGTCATATGAACTATCCTACCATGTCTCCGTGATCTCAGTGAGATCATAGCCCTGCAACTACAATCTGGGATTAAATTTATCTTGTTTTTCTTTTCCTGGGTTTGCAT
Organism: Cygnus olor; assembly: GCF_009769625.2. NCBI lineage: Eukaryota > Metazoa > Chordata > Aves > Anseriformes > Anatidae > Cygnus > Cygnus olor. The sequence continues at coordinate 4,434,919 of NC_049193.1, read as the reverse complement.
GTATTATTGCCCAGGCACTTCAGAGGGGAACTCAGTCACACATGAAGACTTTCTTTTGCCCCAGGTTACTCAGATTATCGGCAAAGAAGCTTTTGGCCCATTTAGTCAGGTGGATCCCATCTCTTTCACACAGTCCTTGGTCCAATGGGTCTGATGGTCATAGAAACCAAGTCCCTGCTGCCACCAGATCTCAGCCAGCAGGATCCACCCATTCCTCCTTCTCACTTCCTTCCTCCTCACCAATAGGATGAAATGGAAACCCCTGTGTCCTTGACCATCACCTCTCAAGCCATGTAGTCATGCTGGCTACTTTCCAGGACTCCTGGCAGTTTCATTAGTACTCACATGAAAGAGCAGCAGGGGTTAATAGTCTATATGCCTTATAAGTTTTGACAGTGTCCCAGATCTGAGGCCTTGAAAGTAGTAAACCTCCCTAGGTGACAGGTCAGCTTGTCAGATGGGGGCTTACATCCTCTGGAGCAGGGAGCCTCCCACTACTGACACTCACCACTTTTTCTGGTGCTCCTGTGTGATTCGTGGCCTATGTGCACATACACCTCATTTCACAGAGTTCTATCTAGTTGTTTACTATGACGGTACTCAATCTATTCTGTAGTTGCAAATCTTCAGGTGGAGCAAGAGCATTCCTCCTAGTGACAGAAATCACAGCTCCCAGGCTTCATCATCACAGGAGTCTCCTTTTCCCAAACTGATGGACTCAGACAGCCTGCTTCTCCTCTGTTAGAAGCTGGGAGTTGGGCTCTTGAAACTACAGGGTTTCTGTCTTCATCTCTGTAGGTCTCCTCACACAACTCCTCTTTTTGGTGACACAGATCTTCATCGACCACACATATTCTACAGGTTAGAAGACCACGACACCTTACTCTGGTCTTAACAGCTGCAATGTCAGCATCTTTCCACCATGGAGGGTGTTTCAAGGCTCATTCTACAAGCTTCCCATATGTAAGATGCCACCTCCATTTCTGTCAGAGGAAATATAAATAAGTTGCATTTCTTTAAGCCCTTGGAAGTGTCATGGAAGATGGTGAGTTGAAGTCTCCATCATTACGTATTGTTAATAAATCCTCAGTTTACCTCACAGTAAGAGAGGTGTGTATTTCAAACACTTCTCTTACATCTTTTTCTGTGATGAAAGAACATGCACACAGATCTTTGTGTGTACCAAGGGGTTACTATGTTGATTAAGTATTACTTTGTCTGTTCTCTCATGTTTAAATTTATATTTTTGCATTACAAGACAGCTGTAGAAGGGACTTTTTTTTTTCATTGTAACGTCTTGGACAATAGTGAAAAGGCATTTAATCGCCACACCTCTGACTCCTAGATGAGCTAAATAAAGAGCCACATGATTTTAAACCAGCCCAGAACAGACAGGTACATTCACACATAGCGTATGTTCCTCTGCTTATAACTCTGTACAATTTTCTAGGTCTAGATAGTGCTAATGGTGCACGGCTTGATCATCCTGAAGGCTTTGATCAAGCTGTTACAAACAATTTATTCTGTGACAGCCACTCCTATAGGTAGAGTATCTCTACCTAACAAAGAACAATAATTTTCTCTACTTTCTCATTTTACCTCAAAAAAGGATAAGACTTCCTAAGGCACCAAATGACCCCCAGACACCAACTCTAAGTGTCAGTATCAACCACGTCACCCTGCTGAGCAATGAAACCAAATTCAAGATGAAAAAGTAGACACCTTTCTGCAACCTAGAAGAATTTTCCAAAATGCTTTGAAATAGTACTAAAGATACTGTTTATTTTTTTTCCTGCTTTCTCACAAGCTTAACTCCATGAGACTTTTCAGAAGTGTTATGTAATCCCAAAGTTCCCACTTTAAATTTTACCTTCTTTATCTTATTGTAGACTCTTTCTTGAAAGCCATACCATATTTCTTCATGTGGTATGTTAGTACAGAAACCACTCAAGAAGTCATGTGACTGCCAGTATAATCCAAAATTCTGCATAGAAAAAAGAGGCAGTTTTTGTAATGAAATATATCACAGTGTTTTGGGGTTGGAGTACCACAATGATATAAACAATATAGGGCCCTGTACAAAAACTGAAAGATGGAAAAATGGCTATATGTTTTTGAGAGAAAATTACATAAAAGCCTGAAATATGTCAGGAGACAAATCCAATGTTCTTTTCATATTTTCATTTATCCTGGAAAAATAAATCTCATGGAGTTGCCAAAACATGGAAGAAAGGGAGAACTTGGGATTTCTGTACTTGATCAAGGTATTTGAAATCATTGAACTATTCAATTATTGTTTGCTCCCTTCCAGGTTCAGAAGAAAGTGTGGATTAAAACACCCTCATGGGATTTTATACATGGATCAGTAGGATACTTATCTGGCTTTTCTTCTCCTTTTTTTAAACCGACTTACAGATACAGCAAGGAAAGAGTTATTTATTGGACTAGGTATTAACGGTGTGATAACAGATAAGCTTGTATTTGGAAGTGGAACCACTCTCACAGTCGAACCAAGTAAGTACCATTATTTTTAAATCTAAAAATTGTGTTAAAGGGATCCAGTGGTTTGCGTTCACTGTAAGAATTTTCTGCTGTAATAATCCTGGAGCGTAGTCTCTCTTGCCAGGGTTTCAAACTGAGTCCTCATCTTGTATCTGCTTAGGAAGGCTTCACAGGAACAACTAGGTTACCTCTGTATATCACCATTAATCCATGATTCCCAAACACCTGGTGTGCATTAATTACTTAAGTTTAACATGTCATAATTCCCAGTCTGGATAGCATTCTGTCCCAGCTTTATTGTGAAGTGTCTTATCCTCATCAGTGCTTCAGTGGATTTTCACTGTCTCATTTTGAGTAGGGATGCATAACGTAGTAAATAACTGACAGTAGAGACAGAGTTCGAGACAAGTCCCTAGCTCTCTAGTATGAAAAGTTTTTTTTTTTTTCCACTGTCACCATATTCACAGTGCTACCAGGTAAGTAATTCCATTAGCAGAGAAGGAAGGAGGTTAAATAACCTTGGGTTTAAATTTTCAGAGCTGCCTCACATCCAAGACCATGTGGAATGAATGAGATTTGGCAATTCACGCTTTGCAAATGCATGGGCGTGGGGGGAGGGGCGGGAAGATAGGGATCATAACAAGCCGTAGTTCTTCCTGACTTTGACTTTGTTTGGAATTTCATCATGTACAATAAAGATAGGTGTCACCCCAGGCTTCTCTAAGGCAGTGTGAATGCTAGGGCACCAGGGGAATTTGATCTCTGTTATCCTAAACATCCAGGTGCATACCTTAAAACTTGTTACAATGCTTTCAGAGATTGTCATGGCTTTAAAATTCTGCAAAAATGTCCTGTGTCGTTTTGTATCCCTGAAGAGTCTAGCTCTCTTTCTCAAAGGAGATCATGAGGCTCTCTTAGGTGCTGCCTAATATCTATCCAGGTCAGGAGGCTATCTTGCTATGGAATAAATGCCTATTTTGGAACAATTAGATCCCACTGTAATTGCAAAGGAATAATGACATATAAATTCATTACTCTGAAGAAAGGTCTGTTCTTTCCAAACAACAAATCCTCAGCTGTAAATGTAGAACCAGAAGACACTTCCAGATTTCATTATTCTATCATCAGCCTACATGTATTTAACTTTGCATTTGTCAACAAAAGAGGTAAAATCCACAGAGTATTTGGCAGGTAAAAACAACCAGCAAAACACAGACTGGCAGGTAGAAGTCTGAACAATGGTATTCTTGTTTCAGACATACACAGAAATGCTAATATGACAGTCTTGTCTCTCACGTAAAGGTTATATATGTGTCTTTTTTAAAAAGTTTAGCCAAATTCCTGTGACCTCTCATTATCAGCAAGTGCTGGTTAATGGCTCTTGTTTTCTAGGAAAAAGGACAAAAATTGTTCTCCAATACGTAGGCTTTTCAGAGTGTTGGTTCTACTGACAAGAAAAGATGTCTCTAATCAGCTGAAGGCAGCATATGAATCAATGACTCTAGCAAGATATTCTTGGTTTAGGGAAATTCTTACAATACATTACTCAATTTTTTAAATGTTTTCACTGAGTTTCCTACAATACGGGTTAGAGAACAAATCACTTGGCAAAAGAAATATACTAGCCTTGTCTTCTCTACCCTGAAATACTTTTAAGTCATTCTTTCTCTGTTTTTCCTGTCTATCTATCATCTCAGACATATTGCTCCAAAATTATGTGAACCTTCAGTTGAGTGCAATTTTCGTGCTTTTCAATGATTTTTTTTTTCTAGCTGAGGGTAGGATGAAAATTCCAAAGCTGCACAAAGACTTTAGGATAAGATGCTTAACAGTAAAAGATAATAGGCCTTAAGAATCTAAGTCACTCAATGTCTATTGAAATATTTCATATGTTGAAGCCAATATTTCAAGAGTTCTGGCAGCCTGACCCTCCTGTTGCTTATTTTGGATTTCTCTGGGAGATACTAGCAAGCATTTAAAGATGCTAAGAACAGACATACCTGATTACTATGTTTTTTTTTTTTTTTTTTTTCGAGAATCCACAGACAAAACGTATGTGGAACACATAGTATAGTATAGTATAGTATAGTATAGTATAGTATAGTATAGTAGTATACTCAAGGCATGTTCTTCTCCTGAGCATTCAGTTAAGGTCAGATAAGGATTTTGGTTTTGGTTTTGTTTATTCTAGATAAAACTTTAATTAAGAAAACTAAGGACTCTAACATTATCTTAACATTGTAAGATCAAATTAAAAAAAGAACTATGACTTTTTGTACTAATAAAATGCCTCTTCCAGACTGTAATATAAAAAAATCTCCCCAAAGCAAGTGAGGTAGGAATTCGTGGATGTATTTTCAGGTAAAGCAAAATAATGGGGCTCAGTTGAGACTGCTGGAGTTTGATAAAGAAATAATTCTTCTTTATTAATGATCATTGCACGGTGAACATTTGTTCTTGCTGAGGATCTGACCCAGTCAGTTATGCCAGAGGAGCTGTTTCCTGGCATACTGGTGGTCGTTTAGAAATATTGGAGATCAGAAAGCATGAAAAACCTTTAAAGATCTCAGATAATGGGGGAGTAGGTATGAGGGGGAAGCACAGGGCTAACAGTAGCTGGCAAAAACATTTTATAACACCTGGAAGGGAAATGCATGTGGGATGAATAACAAAATGAATCTTTTTTGATTTACCCATTGTAATTGTGTGCTACTGCTCCTCTTATCTTCGGGAAGGGGACTCAACTGACCGTGGAGCCAAGTAGGTATTCTTTACTCATGAGCCTTTTCTGAGTTGTTCTTGTTTGGATTTTAACATTTTTCCGTTTCTTCTTCCTCCTAAAATTAAAGCAGAATTTCTCCCATGTGTTAGGATTTCTTTGCATGCTCCTTTGATATGCAGTTAGACAGTTTAAGTGTGAAAACACGCTTATTCATAGAAGTTCCCAAAGAATTTGGACTCCACAAGAGCAAGTGCATGCTGAATTTGTTTGGGACCTAGTATCTACTCACTTATGCACTTTAATAAGCTTTCCATAGTCATTATTAGGTTTTACAGCCATGCTTGGACAGTTTGAAGGGAACTAAAACTCCTGTGGAGGTTGACGATTAAGTTCCTAAGAATTTCTATTCTGTCAGGGTTAGAAAGACAGCACTAAGGGGGCAAAAGGATAATGTTATGCAAAAACATTAAAAGGAGTCTTAGACAATGTTTCTGTACTAATTTGATCTTCCTAAATGGTTCAGAGCTTGGGTTAAACTGAATAGGTTAAAGGAATTCAATGAAGATTTCAGTCCTCTTTGGAATCTGTTTGCTCTAGGTGTTGACAAGGACGGAGTTATGCCTATTTTCATTGGTAGAACCAACCCATGAAGTTAAGGTAGAATAATGCTTGGCTTGCACCTCAGTTCTTCAGTATTGGGACGTGAATAGTAGAGAAAGAGAGTAAAAGCAGAGTACCTGTTCAAGAACTTGCAAAGATACCTTGTGAAGAACAAAATGTTAGACTTGAAGAAAGCAGAATGCAACACAGTTGCCATGCAGAATGCAAAGCCTAATAGACCTCTCTTTAGCAAAGACAGCCATCAGGATGCACTTGTCAAATTGGACTTACTCTATTCTAAATATATATATATATATATATATATATATATATATATTAACGCCTGGTAGCCTTTGATAAGCTGAGCTCTTCTGGTCAAGGAGGCATAGTAGATGAATCCCTTCAGTTTCATGTTTTTATTATAATTCATGTTAGAATCATAAAATCATAGAATCATGGAGAAGACTGAGAGGGGGTCTAATCAATATACAAATATCTGAAAGGAGGGTGCCAGGAGGATGGGGCCAGACTCTTTTCAGTGGTGCCCAGCCACAAGACAAGAGGCAATGGGCACAAACTGAAACACATGAAGTTCCAGATGAATATGAGGAAACATTACTGTAAGGGTGACAGAGCACTGGAACAGGTCACCCAGAGAGGTTGTGGAGTCTCCTTCCTTGGAGATATTCAAAACCTGCCTGGATGCAACCCTGTGCAATGTGCTCTAAATGACCCTGCTTGGCAGGGGGTTGGACCAGACGATCTCTGGAGGTTCCTTTCAACCTCAACCATTCTGTGATTCTGTGATTTCAGCTGGAAAAGATCTCTTAAGAGCATATAGTCTAACCTTTAACCTAGCATTGCCAAGCCAAATCCATGTTGCCAATCTTGTCCTGACATTAGTTTGTGGAGTACCCCTAGTTGCTCCATGTATAACCCGAAGGCAAATATAGTTTAAAAATCATTATGATAATTGACACTAAATAATTTTGAGAGACAATCTCTTTCCTGAATAAAACTTCCACTTCAAGTTTAAGCAATCTTATTTCATTACTTTTATGTCTTATAAGAAATTCCCAGAGAAGGCTGCTACTGTGTAGCTGAAAATCAGGTTTTTGCAGTTATTAAGTCTTTGGCTTTCATTCTTTGTTGCTCAGAATTAAGAATTTAACTACTAAAATATTTCAAAGCTTAAAAAAAAAAAAAACAAAAACAAAAACAAAAACAAAAACTTTTGAAAGTTTCAGAGCAATTCTGCTGAAAGGCACAGGAGAGGGCTAGGATATCAAATCCTGTGAACATTTGTCATCACCTTTTAGGTTCTTTCAAAACTCCAGTTCTAGGGCATATATTTTGTACCTTGATGTTTGTTAATATCTTAATCCTAAAGAGCTACGACTGAAGGTTGGTACACTATTGTAAGTAAGATTGTAAGAAGATTTGTTCATGGGCATCAAGTTTATAGGCCTCAGGGTGTTCTGCTCAAACCAGTTTATTATGTTAATTTTGCATTATACTTCTAACTGCTCCTGAAGCTGTGGGACTAACAATATAGCACAGTGCACAGATGAGAAAGGTCACACTTTTTGAAACAGGTACAGAAGTTTTTCTTGAACCAAGTACCGATCATAGTATTTTTCCAGTGTCTCTAGACTGGATTGGAATGATTTACACCTGTACAATGTCTAGTGGGGAAAATCTCCCCCACAATTTAAAGTGCTTGACCTTATCACAAATTCCTGGAAAAGTAGAGATAAGTGATTCAGAGACTTCTGATTACTTGTCTCCTAATTTGACGCCTTAGAGACAAATAACCTTCCTGTATCTGTGCATTTGTTAATGAAAAGATCAACCTTGTTCTCCACTCCAGCAACAGCACTTAATTTCTGCAAGCAATGTCCCTCATTGGAGTAACCTTGCACAACGGTGACGTAACAAACTGACTTCTCTCTTTGCCTTACCACTCTTGCTATGGTTAGACCTTTTAGCCACATCAGAAGAAGACTTTGGGGAGGGGAGAGTGAGTAAAGGAAAAACAGTTATTCCCTTATGTCTCAGGGGTATACAGGACTGTCTTTGATAGATGTGTTATTTTTATTAATTAAGTTGTCGAGTAAGCAGAATAATTTGTCTCTTGGAGCTGCATCCTTCAAAGTTCTCTTCTCATTTTCTGCTGCCTTACAAACTGAAGAATTCACATGCAGGCATGAGTTCTAGCAAAAGGAAGCTTAGGATCCCATGGAATTAAAGCTTCTATGGAAAACCTACCCGTATATATCCTTTCTGTATTTTATCTGTTCTTTTGGAATAAGCAGAAAGACAAAATGAACCAAAAAAGGCAGTTAGTCATTGTTAATTCCAGGAATTAGTCAATGGAGGAGTGTACATGAATTGCAGGTGACTTAGCTCTCAGGCAAGATTGCAATAAAATCAAATCATGCCCAAACAATACTTACTTCTTTTTTTTTTTTCTTTTTCTTTTCTTTTCTTTTCTTTTCTTTTTTTTTTAAACAGGCAATCAGAAAGATTCTGACCCAGAAGTCATTCTGATAAAATCAAAGCCACTTGAAGAAGGTGGCAGTACTGGGAAAGCAGCTTGTTTGGCAAGGAATTTCTATCCAAAGAATATCAATTTGAACATGTTACCTGCTGAAGTCATATATGAACAGAATACACCTATTGTGACACCAGAAGGGACATACGATACTATTAAAGTGGTCAATGTGACAAAAGCCTCAGAAGTATCCTGCACGGCCAACTTCAAGGGCAATTTTTTTCCAGCCAATGCAACATCATCAGGTACAAATTTGTGGTACAATTGCAACTTATTTCTGGAGGCAGTGTCTTCCAAGACTTGCTATTTTTCCTGCTTATAAGCATGCCAACTGGCTAACCAGCAGAAATGGGAAAGACATCTAGGTACTTAAGCAGGTAGAGCTGAAAGGTATTTAAAGCTCCTTAAGTAAATGGTCTTAACTTTTAACAGTTTAAGAACCTGAAGTTGCTCTTTTAATTTATTTTTTTTTTAAAAAGACACTTTTTTTTTTTTTAAAAAAATTTATATTAACTTATGACTAAATACTTCAACATATAGCAGAAACTTCCTAGAACACAGTTTGGAATAGCTTTTCGAAAATCAACAAGAAGTAAAAATGTTTTTATTTTTTTCTTAAACAACCTTTTACATTTTTGTATTACTTTTCCCATCATGCAGCTCATTCAAAAAAAGTAAAAACAAAGCAACTCAAAAATTTATTTCATGCAGCTGTACTGAGATTAGTTTTCCTCAAATTAATATTAGTGACCTGCCTGCTGAGCCTCAGACTGTACCACTCACCTGATCCTGTGGGAAAAGTAATATGAACACTGCCTTTAATCCTTCTTACAAGTCAGATTTTGTTTATAATGTCTTTTCTTTATCATGCTACAGAAAAGGTGGTTGAAGAACCAATAACAGCAAATGTTTGCAACACAACAGACACCTCTTCAAAAGGTTAGTTAACTAAAGGGATTATAAAAATATGTTACTATGTTGGGGATAAAAGCCTGGAAATGTATTTTCTCAGGGACAGAGAAATCAGAATACCATGTATTCATTGGATTCATTAAACATAACCTGCTTTTTCTGGGTAACTATTTTAGTAACAGACAAGTTTTGTTATAGTTACAAAGTACCAGGAGGAAAAAAAACAGTGGTCAATGGCTCTATGTTCAGGTGGAGGTCAGTGACGAACGGTGTCCCTCAGGAGTGTGTCTTGGGACAGGTGTTATTTAATATCTTCATCAATGATATAGATGATAGGATTGAGTGCATCCTCAGCAAGTTTGCAGATGACACCAAGCTGAGTGGAACAGTTGGTACAACAGAAGGAAGAGATTCCATCCAAAGGGACTTGGGCGAGCTTGAGAAGTGGGCCCATGATAACCTAATGAGGTTTAACAAGTCCAAGTGCAAGGTGCTGCACCTGGGCCAGTGCAATCCCAGACAGGAGTACAGACTGGGAGAAGAACTCATTGAGAGCAGCCCTGAGGAGAGAGGCTTAAGGGTTCTGGTGGATGAAAGGTTTAACATGAGCCAGCAGTGCGCGCTTGCAGCCCAGAATGCCAACTGCATCCTGGGCTGCATCAAAAGAGGAGTGGCCAGCAGGTCAAGGGAAATGATTGCTCCCCTCTACTTTGCCTTCATGAGGCCCCACCTGGAGTACTGTATCCGGTTCTGGGGCCCCCACCATTAAGGAAGATGTGGACTTGTAGAGCGAGTCCAGAGGAGGGCCACAAATATTATCAGAGGGCTGGAGCACCTCTCCTATGAAGAAAGGCTGAGAGAGCTGGGGAAGTTCAGTCTGCAGAAGAGAAGGCTCCAGGGTGACCTTATTGTGACCTTTCAGTACTTAAATGGGTCTTATAAAAAGGATGGAGAAGGACTCTTTATTCAGGTAGATAACGATAGGACAAGGGGGAATGGTCTCATCTAAATCTATCCTCTTTTAGTTTTAGACATTAGGTGGAAGTTCTTTACTGTAAGAGTAGTGAGGCATTGGAAAAGGTTGCCAAGAGAAGTTGTGGATGCCCCATCCCTGGAGGTGTTCAAGGCCAGGCTGGATGAGGCCTTGGCCAACCTGATCTAGCAGGCGGGTTGGGGTTTGACGATCTTTAAGATCCCTTGCCATCCAAACCACTCTATGATTATGAAAATCCAATATAGACAGACATTCTCTGCCTTTGTTGTTGCCACATTTCTCCGTCGTCTTTTCTTTTACTGCCATTTCTCTCCTTGACACTATTGCCTGTGTTTTTTTTCCACTTTCCACCAATGTCATGACATCCCACTCTAGATCATGATCTCTCCTATCTTTTCTCTCTCACTAAGGAGACATCAAAACAGAGAAAACAAACATGCTGTCCATGGCTGTGTTGGGTTTACGAGTCCTGCTGGCAAAAAGTATCGCCTTCAATACACTCATGAGCATCAAGTTGTTTCTTTTCTGAGGTAAGGAAATGCATTGTTTCATCTGCGGAAAAATTGGAAGCACGTGCCAGTAATGACTACTTGGGTTTGTGTACTTCTCAAACCCCACAAGGAGTGACATCTGTTCATCTACTCCTGTTTCCATTAATAAATGTTGTAGGTTTATGGAAACAAGCAAACAACAAACAAACAAGCAAACAACAACAACAAAAACAACCAACCAAACAAAAAACCACTGCCTTTTCATGAATCCATAGCTCAGTTCTAGGTTGCGGGTCCCCAGATTTGCTTTGCAGCAAGCTTGCTTTGACAGAACATCTCAGGTTTTATCCAAAATGCTTAAGAAATATCTTAATGACTGTTTCATCTGGCAGAACATGAGGGCTAGAGAAAAGTCAAGATGAATAAGGAATCAAAAGCCAGGCTTCCAAAACACAATCATGTGAAGAGGTAGCAGGAAAGAGGAGGAGGGAGAATTTTTAAATTAATATAACCAAAAGTGGCACAAAAGACTATCCAGATTAAGCTTTGTAAATCTGCCTATCTTGATCTAACAGCAATCAAACAGTGGCACATACACCCATATGCATTAAATATAATTTAAAACATACTCTTCTTTTCCAGGCAAAGAGGAACCAAGGCAGAAGAAAGCTGAGAAACAGCAGGAGAGAGCAGTTACCAGCAGTACAATTTGAAGAGATGATGTTAAATCTGTTGACAACAACCACCTAGAACACAGCACAGCACCATCTCCTTAAGACATTTCAGAGTGTGGACTCCTGCCTAGATAGTTTACATAATTTTTAGAGTTGTAATTGCTTTTGCTATTTCTTGTTTTCTGTGAGCAGAGGAAAGTATTTTTCCTCATCTGTCAGCTAAGTAGAAATTGATCCTTCCACTTTTCTATCCTTTGCATGCAAGCATCCAACCTGCTTTGACAGTTTTGAAAAAAAATTGAAACCTCAATATCGATATATGAACTTTTAAAAATACCTTTTTACAGCAATGTTGCATTATTCTGTAGAACTGATATTTTACTTCTGAGAGAGGCACAGTAGATGTTATTTATATATATATATGTATTTTAAGATAGCTTTAATAACCATAATTTTCTAGTATAGATGAGAAGAGCTGCGTTGGATCTGAAGGGATGCACTTCAACCAGATAATATTCAACTGTAGTAACATTTTTATTTACATTTCTTTATTAAATTTGAATCTTTTCTGCAAAGTGTATGGCATCTGCATTTTATGTTACTGTGGTGATTATCAAAATAAAATTTTATTACACCAAAATGCTGTGGTTTGTGCTTGCTTTTTCATCTGAACTTGTAATAGAGATTGCTGAAATCCATTTCTAATGACCAGTGAGATTAGAAATGCATTGTTCATAACCTAGATTTACTGTTGACTGAATTTGTCTTTTCTAGGGTTTGCACAGGGAAGTGGAGGGGCTCCTTGACTCATTAAAGAGATACAGAAGGGGACACGAATCTTAGACTTAGAGGATTTGAATGACATTTTGTCTTTCAGATCACTTTAAAGAGAACCCAGCATGATATTCTGGATCACAGCAAAGAGAGATATACGTCTAAGGAAAAATCAATTAAGAGGCAGGTTGATAGGAGCATGAGGAAGAAAAATATGGGTATCAGAAGAGATGAGAGCATGTTTTTTTTTCCACTCATTAATACTAGGAAGGGGCCAACAGGAAATAACATATGATGGTTTGATGGAGTGATACAGTTTCTACAGCAACTTGATTATTAGTCAAAAAGACCCCGAACACACACATTCCCCAACTCGTCTTGCCCTCAGAAGCAACAGGCAGGATGCTGTGGTTAACACCTATGACTAACTTGCAAGATGCAAGGCGAACTCCCCCTTGTTTCGAAAAACAAGTTAACCACATCCTGAAGGGAAAATAAAATTTTTCAGATACTGCCTGAGTTACTGCTGGCTTCAAGACAGACTCTACAAAAAGTGCATAATAAGGTCCATTTAATTAAACCTCGTCAGGTTAGTCCCTCAGACCCTGCAAACCCCTAGATGAAAACTCTCACCCTACCCAGAAGATGAGTGAAGTTTGCACAGCAAATCCAAAACCAGTCATTTTTTAAAATTATTTTTTAATCCCTTCCTCCCCCATAATGTAAAATAGAAGCACTTGCTTGTTCATATTTTTATCCTGATTTTCTGATGACACCCTCTACCTTTTTGTGTTGCACGCCACATCATACATTTTCCCAATCTCTCAGGCAAGACTATGACTGGGAATACTATTTCTGGTTCTCTGTGCAGATCAAGGAATATCATTTTCCTGAGTAGTCTTTGGTTGCGCCTGAGAGCTTTGACTGAATGAAAATCTTGTAGCAGTGCACAAGCAAAGAATGGGATCTACAGATGTCTAACTACTGAATGACATAGCACTCATTCATACAGAAATATATCAGCCAGATAAATACATCAGTCACTATTGTTTTAAATAACTATTCACAAAGTTACAGGACAGCAGAGCCCTCATTTCCATCATGAAGACATACATGACCTGTGTGATACTTCTGTAGTCAGCTATTTCACATTTCTCTGTGCACCACTGGCAAACAAATCAGAGGGGAACACTTAACCCCTCACTAATCTTCCAAAATATCAGTTGCCCAAGAACCTGTTATCTAGGTCTCAGTCAAATGGAGAGAAACTTCTGTCTTTGAGATGATGGTTTGAATCTCCAGCTCCGTGAATTGTGAGGTGGAAGTACTCATCCCTCAGACTCTTACCACAGTCTATCACTCATCCATAGTGACTACAGTTAGCTTTCATTGGAGTAATCTAGACTAGTGACCAGGCCTATAACTCCCCTGAGACTGCTTTTCAGGTCAGACTACATGAAATAAGAGGACTGTGTCACAGCTGTCCAGTATGATGTTTCTGAGACATGGTACCAAGGGTGGATATTGAAGACAATCAGAGGCAACCCAGCTACCTTACTGTAGTAAAACCTGGTGCAATCTGTTTTTCTCATTTCCTCTGGAGAAAAAAAAAAATGTTGGCCTTCTTCTGGAAGGAAGGGATTAGCTTCCTTTGGGAAGAAGTAGACTGTGCTGGCTTACATTAACTGAGGACAAAAGAGAAAAAGGGAACAAACTGCTTAAACTGCTTTAACTCCTTTAACTGCTTTAACTGTTTTATCTGCCCATGGGGAAAAGAGAGGTATCTGTACCCAGTGAAGAATTCTGGCACCAGCCATTGTATAGAGAAGAAAGATAATGGGAAAAGCAATACCTTATTAGACCACACAATACAGGTGGAAGAAGCAGATATATATGCAGACACAAAACTCCTCTTCAGCTCTTCTATGAATCTATGAACTCTATGAACTCTATGAATCTATGAATTCTATGAACTTCTATGAATCTTCTTCTAGGTAGATTGTGCTGGATCTTTTATCAGGAACATGTCCCCTCTCAGAAGCTGTCTAGGTCTAGTTATGGTATGGGATATCCCTTTGGCCAGTTTGGGTCAGCTGTCATGTCTGTGTCTCCTCTCAGCTTCTTGTGCATTCCCTGTCTCCTTGCTGGCTGGGTGGTATGAGAAGCAGAAAATTCCTTGACAATATGCAGGCATTGTACAGCAATAATCAAAGCATTGGTGTGCTATCACCACTATTTTCATAAAAAATAAAGTCCAAAAATAAAATCCAAAAGAGCATCATACAAGCCTCTATGAAGAAAATTAATTCTATACCAGCCCAAACCATGACAATGTGCATATGGGAAAACATGTTTAGCCCAGGTTAAGGCTAGTAGCTATTCAGAGTTATAAATGATCATTTGGACAGCACAGAAAATTGTGCAAAAATTATGAATAATGATGTGGTTTGACCTTTCCTTCCCCTCCACCAGACTACACAGGTTTTGTAAAGGGAGTATTATTGTATTATTCAAACATGAGTCAGGCCTGGGTATATGAAATTGCTCCCAACACCACTGCTGGTTTAGAATAAGTACAACCTCCAGAGAGCCATTCACGCAAAATGAAAGCTTGCTCTTAAGACTCTCCAGTGTTCTCTCTCCACCCAGTGTTAAAGCCTGGAAATAGCTGATGTGAACATCTTCCTACTTATGCAAATGCATTTATCCAAGATGGAGAGTCTGTGGTCTTCTCTTTCTTTGATTGACATTAATGCTCATGGCTATTTGCAATGGTGCATTACTCTCCATTCTCACCTCAGGCACTAAAGATCTCACATATAGGTCTGGGTAATGCTAAGTCACACAACAGATGTACCTACGTCAGGGAGCTAGGGAATTTTCCTCTTTGTAGGTAAAGGTCATGCATGTTTCAGGCTAGGGATCTTAATAGCTTCCAGTGGATCATTGTATCTCCTCACCTCTTCTGAGCTATTGTTGTGTTTTTTGTTTTGTTTTGTTTAAAGTTTTTGATTCACATCCTTTCTCCTTTTAACACGGACTTAAGAAATTGGAAGGTGTTCATTCAGTTATACCAAACAACAGTGTGTCCATAATCACTAAAACTATAGCTGAAGTATGCTAGAAGTTCTAGACATTCATTGTGGTGAAAATAACATAGGGCATGGCTTCCTAGGTAAGTTTGAAAGTTGCTGTGATTTCCTTCCTTGGGAAATATTCCATTAATAAATATAAAATAAAAAATACCACCAAAGCAATTAAAACCAATAAGGCAAGCCCTTTGCTAGTGAAATTCTACGCAATTCATTTGGAATGATTGCTCAGAAGTGTTTTCTCTTCTTCTCTGCTACGTGTCAGCAAGGGATTTTTTTCTTCCATTTTCTGTCATTAATTGCATTGCTCTAAGAAACTTCCTGCTTGCCACCCACAGAACAAATTGGAGCCTTTTTGTCTAGAAAAAGGGAAGAAAAAAACTGATGTTCATGCTTTATTTTCTTCTTATCCAAAGCAGGCTGTTTACCTGCACTTCTCCTTCTGTCTCCCTCTTAACAGTACCAAGAGACAGAATGACACTTTTAGAAAGGAGCTGAAGTTTCAGCATAGAAAGCTGCATCAGAACAAATTGTTATATCTGCAAAGGCTACGGAGAACTTATCTACAAAGGTTGAGTTAGCTTTTTTCCTCATCTACCACAGAAGAGAAATGTTTCACCATTGTGTATAGAAATAGTTCTAGCACATTATTCATGCCTCTCTAAACTACTTAGGAATTGTTTCCCTCCACTGACTGTAGTCTGGCAAACAGTTGGGTTACAGGTAGAAGAAACACACCAGAAGAATCCTGCTCTGCACAACAATTCGTGACACTAAAGGGAAATATGAGCATAAATGTTTTTGTGAGCTCAATCTGGAGAGAATGATGCTCGCTTCTCTGCTCAGCGCAAGATTATTCTTAATTTAATGGATGCAGTAATTCTAGAAAAAAAAAAAAAAGATGCAAAGGGCTTTCGGTCTCTCTCTAATGATTTGGTTGATCATTAAATTAAATAATCAGACAGCATCAGAAGTCAGAGGTTCAAACTCAGATAAAAGAAACAGAAAATGTAGAGTATACTAACACCTGTATGTCCTTTCTTGCTGAGCAAGTCAAAATGATGATAGCTCTCTCCTGTGGTAGGGGACAATAAAGGCACCCTAAATAAATATATTTCCAAATGACCAAATGGGAAAGTGTCATGTACAGCTAGAAAACCTGAATAGCAAGGAGAACATTTTGCATTTGCTCTCATATTTCTAGTTATATGTGGGGAGAAGGGTGTTTACACCTCCACTCTGTACATTTCTCATTTCTACAGAAATGTATGGGAATCCCCTATGCAAGGTGCTTTAGATGTCTCCTAGGTTTCATCTTGCTACACAACTCAAAAGAAGGTATGACTTCATAGTCAGAAAGGCTCTGGCAGCACAAGAAAGGACTCCCAGTCTGATTTCTTTTGTGCCTTGGCTTTCTTAGAGCTAGCAAAAATGTCACAGAAAGGGAGAAGTTCAGGGACAGTATCAACATATTTGTACTCAGGCTGCAGAGAAACACACTTAGATCAACCTCAAACAATGCATGGAACTTTGTATCCTGCAGCAAACTGCTTCAACACAAATATTTACTCCAGCCATATGTAAAAAAAAAAAAAAAAAAAAAAAAAAGAAGAAATGCCTATCTGAACTCCTTTCCAGCACACAACTCAGTGCCATGAACAAGCCCCAATCTTACCTATGCAGAAAACCTTGTTTGTTTGTTTGTTTTGCATGTGATGTCCCACTGTCATTTTTCACACTAGACAGGGCTAGAGCAGGTCTTAAAGCAGGTCTTTAAGCTGCTTACATGCACAACATTTCAGCCTGAAGTTGGGTTTCTTTCAGTAATTTCTTGTTAAAAGAGAGGAAGGATGTTTGCTTTAAATTGCTCCTAAAATTAAACTTTTTTTTTTTTTTTTTTTTTTTTTTTTTTTTTAACAACTGCAAAACCCAGCAGGATATAAGAGTTATTCCTGTGATTATTATTGTATGTGCTTGTATTCTCCTGTGCAAGGGGAGTTGCTTTTTGGAATATGGACTGTACATATATTTTAAAGGGTTCTCAAAGAAAAATACAGCATATATCTGGGATTTTTAACTTGTTAAAAGTAAATAAAATACATGAGAATGAGGTAAAAAAATCCCAAACGATTTTTTTGAGGAGGTGGGTTGAATTCCACCAGTCTATCCTTTTTCATTTGGACTTTGAAATTGAGATGGTAAACCTATTTTTATTTCACTTTTTGACATATAACATTTTATAGATATTTTAAGTGTTTACAGATACAGAGAATATAAGCTAATTGTTCTCTTGCTATTATTTTAAATAGTACAAAACTGCATAAAAGTGAAAAACACTAAATTACTTTTCTACAGCTAAATCTTTATGTTGTCTTGTATAGCATTAAAAATGTTATAGAAAGAACCCTGGATTCTGCTGGTAATAATCTGTCCTGCATGCTCTGAAATATTAAGAAGCTTCTCATAAAATTAGGTGTATTGAAATAAGCTGTATTTCTTTCCTTGATCTCTCCTGCTACCTGCTGGTTAAAGTGTTTATTTTTCTGACAACATCTTAAATTTGATGAATTCTAATAAATAGGTCAAAAAGAAAAAGAAACAAATGAAACAAACAAAACAAAACATACAAAAAGCAAAACCAAACAAACTGAAAAAACAGTAACTGTTGCCTCTGCACATGCCACAGGTTAAACTAATTTGCTTTGGCTTTGCATTTTTTTGATTGCCAACAGGTGCAGATGAAACTTCTTGTTATATGACATACAGGCTTTAGAAAGTCCAGTGTCAGAAAGGCACATGTGAAAAAAGATGAATAACTGAACTGAGGTTCAAATATGCTTTATTCTCATGTGCAAATTAAAATGGTTGTACAGAAAAGTAAGTGACTCTTAACAAAGGAAATAGAGTATAATAAAGAAAAAGCTTGTAGAACTACTCTTGAAATATGTTAGTATTTGGGGGGGGGGGGGGCTTTGAGCTGTAAGTTTTTTTAACAAACAAACAAATAAATAAACAAACAAAACAACAACACAAACTCAGCAGTCAGAATATTCCAGCTGGTAGAAAGATGTGTTGCTGGGATTAAGGGATGAGTTATTTCCCTTAAAATCTGTTATGGCTAAAGCCGGTTAAGGCCTTTCAAAGATATGGATGTCTTGCTAAACAAGGAAGAAGACTGAAACAAAGGAATGAAGTAGAAGTTCTCTGGCTTCAGTAAATGAAGAGGATAATAACAATATGGAGTAATCTGAAACTCCACAATGTCTGTTGCCCTGAGATGAAGAAATTACAGTACAATTTGTTGCAGTTAGGAAGGCTGTGGGTGAGATGCACCGAGGAGCTGTGTTGTCCTGGTGAGGCCCTTTTCTCCTTTGAATGTTGTGGTCTTCTGTACTACGGAAAGTTTCTCACTATGGAAGGACCCAGACACTTCAATTCCATTAAAGTCCTGCCTATGGACCTGTCTGTTTCTTGAAACAGGTAAGTCTGTTTGCTGTTATCAAGGTACTTTGTATGCTACAAACCTGTGTCAAAAATAAAATATTTCTTGTATTTTACTGGGATTTGAAGGATTAAGATTCCTCCATTGCAAAAGAGATTTTTTTATTTGGGTGGCCCTTTATTCTTTGAGAATTCAGGGTGTCATACATTGGGACCCTTTTCTTCATTAGGTATACTGCAATCACAGTAATGACTATATTGAGGTGTGAGACTCTCTCTGGAAGTTATGCTCCTGAACAAATGTAAATGGATACAGCCAATCACAGGTTAGGAGCCTGTTAAATGACTGGCCTTAGAAGTGGTCATTTGCTACGTGATTTGAGTAAAATCACTTATCATTTGGTTTCCACTGGGTGTGAAATGAGGTAGATAAATTCTTTAGAATTTGTTATGTACCCAAATGCTGCAGGAACTAGGAGGAGAGTGAAATGACTTAAACATAAAGACAGAATGGGACTGTTTTTGTTTCTAATTCTCTTCTATTTCTATATTTTATACTAGCATTAGTGGGAGAGTTTCTATTTGTATAACAAGTTTGTGCATTTGGAACTCTGGTGAAGATGCTTAAAACTTTTGAGTTATTTGATCTACTGCTTTTCATTCTATAAGGATATGGACGATATTTCATTCCCACTTTTCAGACTTTGACTTCAGTAGGTATTGCGCATATAATACAGTTTGGAAACATAGCCATTTTACACATAAATCATTTTTGCATGGATAGACACAGAGGTTTCATAGCACTAAATTTACAATTTGAGCAATAATAATTCCTCCCTTCCTTCCCAGTTTTGTTGTTCAGTACCTCTGGAATGTGGGAATGGCACTGAAAAAAAAACTTATAAATGCAAATTGTGCAATGATTATCTTACAGAGAAAAAAATATCTGGACAAAGAAAGAAGTGATATTTTTATTTTTGTAAACACTGTAGTACTAAAATTTGGAAGGGAACTTACTGCTGGCATAGAAACCATATTTACTCTTCAATTCAACTAGTATAATGTTGAGTAAAAACATAATCCCTGCTGTGCTTGATACCCAAGAAAAACATCTGATGAGCTGCTGGTTCTATTCTATTTTTTTTTTTTCATTTCATTTGATGCATGTAAATATGCTTGAGATTGCAGTGTGTGGCAATAGTGGAACTGACTGGCTAAGCTATTCTGGAAGGGATGCTCAGTTATTATACACCGATCTATAACTATTTAAAATGTTTTTCTTCTCTGTGGACTGTGGTACAGAAAGAAAATGATTTTATAAGAAGTTTGCATTCATGAAAAAAATAACAATTTCAGAAAAAAAAATCTTTTTTTTTCCCTTCCCCTAAAGAAGATCTACAGGTATTCACTTATCTTAGCAAAGTTATTGAGAGATTAATTTATTTCACCACAGTTATACTGATGGTCTTTCTCAGCAGACAAAGGAATGTCTGCTTTTGCATCCTGTTCATTTTAAGGGATTTTTCAAGGCTTTTAATATTCCGTTCCCATGTATGATAGTCAAGTTGCTTTAAAGTTAAAATTATCATAAATTTTAATCATTCATTATCACATCAAAGTCTTAAGTGCAATGAAAAACCTCTTAAATTTCAGGAGAGCATGGTCATCACACTTTTGTAAAGGGCTGAACTACTGTGAGTATGAACATTGATAAGATCATATTTGTGCATGGAATATGCCTAAAAGTGCAAGCTCAAGAGGTAAGCTGCTCATTTTTGTCTATAGAAAAATGAGGATGTAATTTCAAAGGGCCTCACTCCCATTTAAAATTCTCAAACATGGAATAAAATGTTGTGTGTCTGTGTGAGACAGAGGGATTTGGCCAACCCCTTTTCACTGGTTTGTGGGGACAGGACAAGGGCAATGGCCACAAAATTGAGCACAGGAAGTTCCGCACCAACATGCGAAAGAACTTCTTCATGGTAAGGGTGACAGAGCACTGGAACAGGCTGCCCAGGGAGGTTGTGGAGTCTCCTTCTCTGAAGATATTCAAGACCCCTCTGGACGCCTACCTGGGCAGCCTGCTCTAAGGAACCTGCTTTGGCAGGGGGGTTGGACCCGATGATCTCTTGAGGTCCCTTCCAACCCCTACAATTCTGTGATTCTGTGATTCTGTGAAAATGCCAGGAGCACAAATCACTTTTCTGCCATCTACAGCAGTCAGTTTTGTGAAGTAAAATAAATCTCATGAATAAAATCCCATTCACAGTAGGTACTTTGCAAAGCTCTTGACTACTATAGTGACGAAGCATCTCCTCAGATGTGATATTCAGAACAGAAAGTACAGTCAGATAAGAAGAACTGGAGGAAAAAATCCCGCAAAAATATGGATATGCTCCAAATGTATCATATTCTTATTCCATGTGCATTAAAATTCAATTAAAATTAGGCAGTTTTCAGTCTGATTTGATCCTGTACATTCAGGACTCCTTTCTGACTGTGGAAAGGCTGATCATGGATGCCATTCTCTTCACACACCAGAAAGGGCTTGAAAGTTATTGCCTGTTTATAGAGAGAAGCACAGAGTAGGAAGGTTTGTTTCTGGGGAGAAATATGAAATAATATTTGTGAAGAGACTCTAGTTTTGAATTTTGTCCCTACGATGCTTCTTTTCTGTTCATCAGCAATTTGAAAAGACTAGAACTAGTGCATGAGAGTCAAAAAATAATTAGGTGCATTAGTCTGTTGTGTTGTTTGTTTTTTGTTTGCTTGTTTGTTTAACCCAAATTAGTTTTTGCAAAATTTTCTACAGGAGCAAAAACATTGCAAATACCAACTTATTTTTTGTCAAGGGGTGTACCTAAAAGCCTCCAAACCCTACTCAGTATAAGAATTCCTGTTTTTTTCCCCCTTGTTGTTAATTTATCTATTTATATATTTATTTGCCTAAAATATAAATTAATCCATCTTAAATATCAGAGAGAGCAATAGATATTGTCTACCTTGATGTCAGGAAGGCTTTCAATTTATTGACAAGAACTTCATAGATGTGATGTTGATGTATGGTCTAGATAAGCAGACATTGGGGTGGATTGAAAACTAGCTGAGTAGCTTGGCCTGGACAGTAGTGATCAGTGGCAAGAAGTCCAGTAGGAGATTAGTAACTAGTGGTATATCCAAGGGGTCAATATTGGCTCCAGTATTTTCTAACATCTTTGTTAAAGATGATGAGGGAGGGGTGTACTCTTACCAAGTTTGCAGATGACACAAAGCTTGGGCGAGGGGCCCAGAGGGCCCAAAGGAGCATGCTGTTATACAGACCTTGACAGGCTGGAGAAATAGGCTGGTAGGAACGTCATGAAGTTCAACACAGAAAAGTGCAAAGTCCTGCACCCGGGGAGGAGCATCTCCAAGTACCAGTACATGCTGAGGTCCATACAGATAGAAAGCAACCTGGAAAAAAGGGACCTCGTGGCAGGTTTAACAGCAGTCAACAATGTGCCCTTGCTGATATAAAGGCCAACAGTATTCTTGGATACTTTAGGCAAAGTCTTTTCAGCAGGTCAAGGGTGGTGATCCTTCTGCTCTACTTAGCACTGTGGAGGGCACACCTGGAATAGTATGTCCAGTTCTGGGCTTCCCAGCACAGAAGAGACATGGACTTGCTGGAGAGAGCCTAACAAAGGACCACAAATATGGTTCAGGCATCAGAACATCTCTGTTATTGGAGGGAGGAGGGATCACACCAATGTCTACAAATATTTGAAGGAAGGGTGCAAAGAGGATGGAGACAGGCTCTCTTCAGTGGTTCCCAGTGACAGGACAAGAGGCAAGGGGCACAAACTGGAATACAAGGTTCTGTCTAAACATAAGGAAGCACTTCTTCACTGTGGGATTGACTGAGCAATGGGACAGGTTGCCAACAGATGTTGTGGAGTCTTCCTCCTCGCAAAAGCCTTCAGGACATGGCCTTGGCAAACTTCTCTGGCTCTGCTTGAGCAGTGGGGTTCAACCAGACGACCTCCAGAGGTCTCTATTAAACTCAGCCATTCTGTGCTCCTGTGATTCTGTGATCCCACAGATGAAAATAGGAGAATTTGAACCATTTTCTGGAACCTTCTTTATCAATAGCTAACTAAAATAGCATATCAGTTGCAAGCTGACTTTCTGTAAACATTTTCATGATGGCACAGCATTGAACAGTTCTTACCAAGATACATAATCAGAAGTGGATATGTTTGCATGCACTTACAAGTAATTCCAAGTGGGGGAAAACATCTTCATGAAATCTGTTGTTTTACAGTTGAACTAGACAAACAGAACTAATTGTTCTCAAGTAATTCAGCAGCTCTGATCCTTTTAATTCAAAGTGAACATTTAAGACTGGTTTTAACATACTTTATTGGGTAGTGATATAGAGTTATAGCACTACAGCAAAACAAACATCTCTGTACGGTGTCCAATAGAAAATCATGTGATTTATAGCTTTACAGTGTAAGTCTAATAGGGAAGTCTTAGGAAGAGAGTGGTGGGGGTACAGAAGCATTTAGTTTTCCCAAACAACTATTCCAACTTAAGATACTGGAAGTAATACTCAAAATTTGCCTTCAAGAAGATGGCATGTCTTGCACCAAAGCTGGAACAAGTTGTTAAGTTTGCTTAAGTTGTGAGAACTCATAAACTTTGAGGTTCATGTACCTGTAAATCTTCCTAAGTTTTGGGGAAGTTTCTGACAGGGGTGATATACTGGTTTTGATTAAATCACCTTTGGGCAAGGAGCAGCTTAACAGTAAACCTGAAGAACATTAAAGAATCTGATCATTCCAGGGTAACCACTGGACAGTTTGGATGGAATTGGATGACTTCCATAGTTTTTTTAACCTGAGTTTTGAGAGGCATTTTGAGGTGGTTCATTGCAGTGGGAGTGCTGTAAGTGGCTACTTGCTTAGCTTTGAGACAAAATCTCTTCTAAGATTGGAAGAGGAAAAAATAAACCATGTTGGAAGGAGGAAAAAATAAACCATGTTGGAATACAGACTTGTCTGAAAACATTCCACTGTAGAATGTCTGTTTATAATTTCAGTTATAAAGGAAGATAATGGAAGAAATCCCAACCCCCAAACTTGGGAATGAGAGAAAAAAGGCAGATTCACAACTGAGAGAGTAATACATTCTTAAGGCTTGGTCATTGTTTTGGTCAGGGGAATCATGGGCATCTGAAAAAAAAAAAAAAAGTGAAGAAACATCATTATGTTTAGCCTGTATTGGATGAAGACATTAGATAGTTTAAATATGAGTTGTCTCAATGTAGCAGGTTGGTGTAGGATGGGATATTCACTAACCGAGGTGGATGGAGAAAGTGCTATAGAAAATCTTCCATTCCTGTCCTGTTTTTTTTACCCACCTTCAAGGCTGCAGTTAACAGCAATTGTAGAAGTCAGAACAATTATCATAGAAAGATGCAGCTACAGTCTTTTCTATGATATATAAGAACTGGGCTGGTGAGACAGAATCCCACAGCACACCACAGAGGGGTAAAATAGCAAAGTAGTGAATTGTTATGAGAATTTTTAGGGTTTTGATCTAGAAAGCTTGAGAAGAAACCCCTAAGAGATCTGTGTATACACATCAAAGCTTTAAAAACAAACAAAAAGAACCCCTCCTCTGTGTCAACAGCTACTGCCAGAATCTTTGGTAAAGCTCCTTGTCACAGTGTAACTCCATACGTGCCTATGAAACACTCAGTTTTGGAGAGGGGACAAGGCTGGCTGTTCTTCCAAGTAAGTGCCAGAAATAAAAATCTCAAAAACAGATCTTCATGATGCTGTGAGGAGCTTTGTCATTTAGTGATTTAAGAATAATTTCTTGAAGCAATTTTCTTGATGAAGAACAAGTGAATGCTCATCTTGAAATTGTCTGACTTGAGAGACTAGGTTTAGTCCCTTTAGTACCAAGCATTCAAGGTCAAATCTACTAACCCAAGCTGATTTTTGCTTCTATCTTTATCACTGGATTTTGAGTTTTTTGTTTCTCTGTTTATATCTTTGTTTGGTTTTAGAGGTTTATTTTTTGTTTGTTTGTTTTTTAAAATGAGAACTGTTCTTGAGAATTGCCTATGTCTTTCCACTAATTACAGAGATGCACTAGTATATCTGTACTAAATTTAGATAACTCAGATGCATAGGATATGTTGCTGGTCTGTCTCAGGACATAAAATTTCCTTGAACATGCAGTCCAGTCTCAGTTTCTTTGTACTATGTGAAGGCTAGGAGGTTTGGGCAATGAGGGATTGGAGTGGAAAAAGACTTTTCAAATGAAAATTTTTACTAGTTTCACAGTTAGAAGTGAAAAGAGAATTGGAGAAATTCTGTCGCAGATCAAAAACATTCCATGGTCAGGATTTTGTAAAGTTCTGTGGGTGTAACTTTGGAGGTGGCAACCAGGAGCTTAAATTCAGAGGAGGAATGCACCTAAATTAAAGCCATGTAAGCCCAGAAGAAATGTCCAAGGCTTTAGAAAGCAAGTGCCTGTGTTTCTGAGGATTGCATGTATACAAAGGTACGTATATGTAGGCCAAAGAAGAAGTCCAATCCAGTACTAGTTCCCCGTATAGTTTAACTAATTTTTTTGGTTATTGTTTTAATCTGAGTTTCCAAAATAGAAACAGTGAATGACATGTGAATACCTAATTAGGTATTAATTTAAAAAATGATTTAAAAAGCAGTGAAATATCTAAGGTTGTTATGAATTTATTAATTATTAGTCTTTACCAGTGTGCCTGAGTGAGACTATTCCTGTCTGTGTGATTGGATAAGGAACAATCCTTAAAGAGAAGTAGAAGCAAGTTCACAGGGAGTAACTACTTCTGAATTTTAAGCCAGAGCTGATCTGAGCATGCTTGACAGCAAATGAGGTACCAGTAGAAATTGAGTTTATTGAATTCATTAAAGCTTGTGTTATTGCATATACCGTGGTTCTGAGTTCTCTCTGCAAGCGGTAATTCACTGCTGTGGTTTAACCCCAGCAGGCATATGTATCACACAGCTGCTTGTTCATTCCCCCTCCATTGGATGGGGAGAGAATCAGAAAGGTAATAGTGAGATAACTTATGGGCTGAGATAAAAGACAGTTTAAGAGGTAAAGCAAAAGCTGTTCATGCAAGCACAGCAAAACAAGAAGTTCATTCACTGCTTCTTATCAGCAGGCAGATCAGCCATTTCCAGGAAAGCAGGGCTCATCATATGGAATGGTTTCTTGGGAAGATGAATGCCATCAGTCACTCCAAATGTTGTTGTTGCTCCCCATCTCCCAAGTATAGGCCCCCACCTTCTTTCTCTCCAGCTTTTATTGCTGAGCATGATGCCATATGGTATGGAATATCCATTTGGTCAGTTAGTGTCAGCTGACTTGGCTGTGTCCCCTCACAGCTTCTTGTGTGCTGGCAGGGCAGTATGAGACGTGGAAAAGTCCTTGACTAATTGGCTTGACAACAACTAAAACATGGTTTTGTTCTCAGTACTATTTTCATCACAGATCCAAAGCACAGCACCATGCAAACTATTATCAAGAAAATTAACATTACATTCACATTCAGGAGTGGAAATAAAGTGATGGTAAAAACAGTTTCCTCTTCCTAGTGAAGTAATGCCTTGTAAATGTTTGGAAGTAGATGTATACATAAAACAGAGAGACGATTATTCCTTTGTGAAAGAAATTAGTTTCCCATTTAAAGAGGAAAGAAAAGAAAGGAAGACATCTACAGGTACTTTAAAACAAAACAAAACAGAAAAACAATAACAACACATTATTGTTATACGTAAATTCTAGATACAAATAGCATGAATACTATTATGAACAACAAGACTAAAGAGATGAAGGATAGTCTCTTTAGTCATGAGGGTCATCTCTTCAGTCAAGCCATGAGTCACATTCAGTAATAAACTATGGATGTCATCCTTTAATACTCTCAATTGCATTTAGGTAGGAGAAGAAGAGTTAAAAGGAATATAATATATATAATAATATATATAATATAATATATATATATATTATATATATATATAATATTATATATTATATATATTATATATATAATATATATAATATATATATATATTATATATATATATAATATATATATATGGATTATTTTTATAAAGCACTTGCTGTCTGTGTGAATATGAAATTTGGGGGCAGTAATATTTGGCCAATGAGTAAGCATTTTTATAATACCAAGTAAGTGAGAAATAAAGAATGTCATACACAAACATTAACAGCCTAGCTTCTTTTTCCACGATTCAGCTTCTTATATCAAACTAATTTTACTAATCAAACTAATTTTACTAATTTCACCTCCTTTTTTTTTTTTTTTTTTTTCCATTTAATTTGTTTGGAAATCCTGTCTTTAGGGAATCTCATGTCTGTTCTGCTGAGTATCCTTAAGACTGAAAAACCTCTGTTTTGATTTTTCATATGGCCCCATGGTCTTCCAACATATACTGTCTTACAAGGGTGGTGGGTGTGAAACAATTAAGACATTTTTTTAATTTTTATTTTAAAATTAATAAATTGGTAAAATAATGGTTGCATGGAAATGTTACATGCTAAATGCTGTCCTCTTTTTTTATATTCATGTCTCGTTTGAAATATCTCAATTGGGAGAAACAGTGAAACTTAAAACTAGTTTGTTTTTACAGCCCCGAAATGTGTACTAATGTGGACATCAAAATATTATTTTCTGCTGTTTGTGATAAGATTTGGTTTAGCATATTTTTAACCTGCTAGAGTAAACTTTGGAGGATACAGTCATCAGCACAGAAAGACATTTTGCTTTATATTGGCTCGTAAGGATTTTGGAATTGCATCATTTAATTCTGTCATTCAGTGGTGATTGGGAATCTGTTAAACTCTTCCAGTAACAGTTTATGTAAAGCACCTTATCACAGTGTACTTGGTACTTATGGAAAGTTCACTTTTGGTGGAGGAACTCGCATGTCTGTGCTTCCAAGTAAGTCTTCAGGTAAAAATACTGATCTTAGACTGTATGGTTTCAGCACATCCCAGATCCACCCAGAGTCCATCCAGTTCAACTCCCGTGTCTTCAGTGGAGATGGATACAGAAATGTTCTTTTGTCTTGGTCATAGATATCTTCTTACAGAGCATTGCACACTCATCTGATGAATTCAGATACATCCTATATGTGCAGAAATGTAAATCATAAATGTGATCTAGTTCTGTTAGGTTTATTGACTTCATTGTCTATTGAATCATGGTGACAAAATGATCATTTATGCTTCTGTTGAGAGGCAGACAAATAATATGCAGGTATACCAAAAATCTTTAAAGTAAATTGAACTTTTTGTTCACTTACTAGAAAAAAAAAAGATTCATAAATAGGAAAAAAAATCCAGTTTGCAGTTTTAGTTCAAAGAAAGTATCTGAGAGGCAAAGTACAAAAAACAGTCCAAAAGGCATTTCCCAGAAAATATTTTTTCTACATATGACTTTTGCCTATTTTTTTTTTAAATCACAACCTTCTCTTTACAGTAAGGTCGTGGAACTAAGATGTTTTTAGCTGAGAAATTCTTAGACTCAAACTTCAGAGCTGATTTTATTTTTTTATTTTTTATTTATTTAGAAGATTCTTGGGCAGTGAAATTGCAGGAGGTTGAAAGCAGGCATTTGGGCAGGGGACATGACTGGTTATGACAAAAAGAAAGTGGGGTCTAATTAACAACATTTTTTTTTTTTTTTGGTGGTGGTGGTAGTTTTTTCACCTCTTTCTCTTCATGGTCTTCAAGATATAGAGATGTATCTGGTTGTGAAGATAAAGAAAAAGTGTAGGGGGAGAGAAATTGAAAGCTGAATGTAAATTATAAGACAGATAGTGTTATTAAGGAGTTTATTGTAACAAGCACATTTTTCCCATAAGAAATCAAAATTCTTAAGATATTCTTCCAGAAGCTGGTCAAATGCCTGGGGGTCCAGATTCAGCAGATTAAGGTGATCAAATTTACTTAAGGACATTAAAATACACTTTGAAGGACCAGTTTCACTTGCTCTGAAACTCTTGTGGAAATGTACCCTGCTCAATTTATTGGTACGTAATGTTGATCTGTAGGGTGTCATTGTTTTAATTTTTTTCTACAGTGAGAATCTCAGATACTGTAGGAATCTTGTACTCTGTTTTCTTTCTTGTGTTATATAGTGGTCAGTCTAAATAATTGTAATAAATCCTGATTTGTGATCAAAATGGTATTTTTGATATATTTTGCCTTAGATTCATAGTTGAGAAATCATTCTTCTGCTGAATTCTGTGACAAGCATTTCTTTTCTGGCTTGCATAATGCTGGACGGGGGTCATCTTTATTCATTCCTGTCCAGAAATCATTACAGATCAGGTGATTCACTGCTTGACGTACAGTTGCAGAACAGGAAAGGTTTTTTCGAAGAAGTTAAATGATGTGTGAATTCAGGAGCCAGATATAACGAGATGAAGTTTGGCAAAGGAACGAGGCTCAGTGTTAAAACAAGTAAGTGAATAATCTGAACAACGTATTTTTCAGAAATATTGGGAAACTTGGTGCTTGGAAATGGCAGTACTTGTCCTGCCATTATTCACGTATATAGGTCCTTTATATTAAATGATCTTGGCAAGGGAATATTCTTCCACATCTACTGCTTTTAGGGCTGGAATGAACATGTGGCTGGACCATTTAGTGCAAAGGCAGTGGACAGTATTAGCTAGTGGAGGGAAGCTCTTGTGTGATAGATGAGTCCGTATGTCTGTATAGTAACTCCAAGCAAGAAGCAGAGAAAGGAGAAGATGATGGCTTTTCAGAGACTTGGGAAGTCTCTGCCCTATTAAAACAAACAAATAAGCAAAAACAACAACAACAAAAACACAACAAAATAAAACAACAAACAAACAAACAAAAACGAAATTTAATATATATATGTATATATAAAAGTGATTTGATATGCATTAACAGAGGTAGAAGAGGCTGGAGAAGTTCTGCCCCTGTGGAATACTGAACCAGGTATCCTAGACATTCATCCTGACTTCTCATTTGCATCTTCCCCTGCAAAACCATTCAGGACAGTGGAGTGAAATGCTTCTGATACTGTTTTTCTCTCTTTACCAAGGCACAGCTTACAAACCATGTAATTAAGATTTACTGTCATAAAGAGAGTGCTAGGTACATTATTTTTTTCCTGGCTATTCCAAAGCATCCCATGTTCAGAGCA
Source organism: Cygnus olor (assembly GCF_009769625.2). Taxonomy (NCBI): domain Eukaryota; kingdom Metazoa; phylum Chordata; class Aves; order Anseriformes; family Anatidae; genus Cygnus; species Cygnus olor. The sequence continues at coordinate 4,404,915 of NC_049193.1, read as the reverse complement.
CTTCATTTTTCTTGACCCATAAAAAGTATTGACATGAAACCTTCTAGGAGACAGAGATGAGTCACAGGTATGTGCTAATGGTGATACGTTTTCCCAGTTACTGTCTTTTGCATATACTTATCTGGACTAAAAGTTGTATGACGTTTTTGTTAGTGGATGTGTCACTGTGTGACTTCAGTATCCAACTGGAAAGTCACCTTTGGAAGTGGAACACAGCTGGTGGTGAAACCTGGTAGGTAGAAACCCAACCTAAATGAGTAGGGATAGGAAAGCCAAATTCCCATTTCTGTGACACTGATATTAAAATTTCATTGTTCTTTCCTTTTGTGCATGATCAAAAGTCAAGACTGACCTTGCATCAGGGACAAAACTCATTATGAAGCTAAATAGGTGTTTGGAAGCAATGGGAAAGTCTTACAAGAGAGTACACTTTTCACTTTTTATGTCTCATTGGGAGATAAAACCTTTACTTCATCTGCAAATACTCAAAATGAGTTTAATACAGGTTTTGGAGCAATGAATAGAATATTTTTCCGGTCAGCCTCTACAAATATCCATTGTCCTCTCTGGAGGAGAGAGAGATAATATTCATCCAAAAGGACCGAATGCCAGATACTTATTTTTATTCAAAGAGAATAAACAAATCAATCAGTTACAGTTTTACACCTGAAGAAAGGAGTCCCATCCCACATAATCATTTTCTTCAGCACTATGTTTCCAGAAATCTCCAAAAGCTGCCTTTTATTTCCATTCTTCAGAACCCCTTGTCTAAGCTTATTTTCAGGAACTGCAGTTTGTGTCATTACTGAGAACACTGTCTCAAAGCAGAAAGAAACGGCTAATTAAGAAAATCGTGAAGGGAGATCTAAACTAATATTCTCACGGAATTTATGTCTGAACAATGAGTTTTAAAAAAATGCCAAGCCAAAAAACACAGCTCAGGAGCTAATAAGCTACTGGAGGAGAGAAAACACCTACAGGGTTTTTGTTGTTAAGGGAAACACTGTGTGAATATATATGGATACAAATTCACCTTTGTAAGTAGAGCTCAACTAAGAGTAAAATCAAGTAAGTATTAAGCCTATCTTAATTAAGATTAAGCACTATCTGGCCAATGTTGAAATTTTATATTATTAAAATTACATTCATCTATCTATTCTCAATTTTTTCTTTTAAAGATGAGTGCTAAATGAGTATGGTTTTGTCAAAAGTTCTACCGAGGTATACCCTCATGTTTCAAATAATATTGCTCCTTTATTGCTTTCATATGAAGAGAGTACTAAACTTACATGTTCAGAGAAACAGATTTTATGCCATGGCCATGCCTACCTGTGAAACTTGGGGTAGGTCAGATGTCTCTCTCTCTCTCTCTCTCTAGCACAGCGCTGGGTGGCTGGACTCTGTTCTGCTGAAGAAAGACTGTCAGGCTGTCTCTGACAGCCCCAGGGGTGCTCATGGCCTTTCCTGACATAAGCTCAGCTGAGCCCTTATTCCCCAATTTCCCTTCCTCTTCCTCAAGGTGTTGATCAGCAGAAAGTTTGTCAGGACAGGGAAGCAGGGACTGGGGAGAGATGCTGCTTCTCCACTGGGGGCTGGCTGGGCTTTTTGTAATGGGAGGAAATGCTGTGTGACTATGACAACTACAAGCTGACCTTTGGCTCAGGAACCAGGCTGTCCGTCCAACCAAGTGAGTGTGGAGCTTTCCATAGGTGTTCCATATGGGACTCTTGCTACAGATGTTGTTCCATTCCAATCCTTTCAGTTCACCTTTGTCGAGCTGAAATGCCTTCTCTCCCCTTGCAGGCTCTGAGACTGCCCTGGGTGCAGTATTTAATGAGTTTTTGGGTGGTTGGAGCAAGCCTCAACTTGAGGTCTGCATGTCCTTGGGAAAGGGTGACCTGTGTGTTGCTGGGAAGGGTCTTTGCCAGCCACACAAAGGGCTTCCTTGTTATGGGTACATGAGAGTGTTTGTGTAATGGCCTTTGTTGCTGTGAGTGCCGACTTGTACAGGCTCACCTTTGGAGCTGGAACAAAGCTTTGAGTAAAGCCTCGTGAATACAGTTACAGTTATTGGGGACAGGGACGGGGGGAATTTTAGGGTTGCCTCTCAGTTTTGGGCCCTGTTGCATCCCATGAAGCAAGACTCTTATCCTCCACTTGTGGCCTAGGATTCTTCAGCCCCATCTTACCCTTCTGCTGCCCCTCCTAGCCTTGGCATGGCTCAGCTCAGCGTTGGGGACGAGTGCCTCTTCTCCAGGAGCTGCCTGGGTTTTTTGTAATGGGAGGAAATGGTGTGTGGCTCTGGCTCTACATATGGCAAACTGACCTTTGGCTCAGGGACCAGGCTGTCTATCCAACCAGGTGAGTGTTCAGCTTTCCTGTCTGTCCTTTGTCAGATGTCCTTACCTATCCCATGTTTCATCCCATAGACATTTTTGTGGTATCCACATCTCCTTATAGAGGGGATGATCCTTCATGATCCGTCATGAAATCCCCACACAAGTGAGCAATCACCATTGAAACATGCTCTTGTGAGTCAAAATGTGAGTGGCTTCATTTTTGCCTTATTCTTCGTTGTTTTGTGGGGAAGAACTTTGGGAACGCAACTGGGCTATTCTCCAGGCATCCCTAGGATTTGGTTTCCCCATATGTCCCAATGCCTTGGGCTCCCTGCAGTTTGTTATGGCACCTCATCTCCCTTACATGCCTGGTTCTTTTCTTCCCTTGGCGCTGAGCATTGATGGCTATGTGTGTCGTGGATAAGTGATGCTTCAGACAAATTTGGAGTCGTGCTTCCATTGTCCCTCAAGCTCTTCAGGAGGCTGCAGTGAAGCTGTGCATTAGCACTGCAAAAAAAGTGCATGCAAGTGGTGGGTGCCTGTCTCTGTAACATCTTAGAGGTGCCTCAACACCTTTTAACTGTAACAGAAAGACAGCGTTTGGGAGGAAGACAGCCCCTATTGCTGGTGTTCTTTCCTGAGTAGGGCTCTCCTGGGCCCTTCTTTGCCATCTTCCCCTCCTCTCCCCCAACAAGGGAGTGGTGCATGGTTTGGCAGGAGTGTGCACCACTGAATGGTGGACAGAGGACACTCCAGTGGGCAGAAGATCTGGAGGTCTTCTGGAAGGTTTCTGCTTTCTCTAAGGGAAAAATCTCAGGGCTCAGGCTCCCAGGAACAGAGGTCTCCTGCCTCATAAGGGATGTGGAAGGGCTTATGTTCCTGTTGAGCTGAAAAGCACTGTGTGATCTACAACAAGCTCACACTTGCGAAGGGAACACGACTTCACGTTGTGCCTAGTAAGTGTCACCACCACCGTGTAGTCTCCTTCCATGTGGGGCAAACGTACCCATTTTGCAGCTGACAGTGGCTTCCTGGCAATTCTTCTCTTAGATTTGTAATGCTTCAGCTGCGCAGCTGCACACAATCAGCTTGCCTTCAGGAAAGTCTTGCGCTCAGAACAGAAGCAGCAGTCCTCTCAATAGGGGTTTGTCCCATCTTGTAAGCCCTGTGGTGCTCTTGGTCCCACAGAGAGCCTGGGGGGTCCTGACTTCAGGATGCAGCTGGCCCTGAGGTACCTTCAGCACTGCTCAGGTGGTCTGTGGACGACAAGCACTGCCAAGAGGTTGGCAAGGTTTTGGTGGATTGAGGGGTTGCTGTGTGAGCACTGAAGGTGCTGGCTACATGCCTGCCTTTGGCCATGCAATGGGACTTTCTGTTGGGTCTCATAAAGGCTGCGCTGTGGCTGCGCTTTGTGGTTTGTGCCAGGCCTTTCCTTGGGTGACTGAGAGCAGCAGTGTGACTGGGTGTTTGATTGCTGGTGGTGACCACCTCTAGCAATCGGCTTTGCTTGTCAGGAATGTGCCAGGTTGGTCCAACATGACCTTGAATGCTGTCCCTTTGGCTGCGTTGGAACACATTGCTCCATGCCAGCTCCCAGATTTTGCCATGACCCCGTGGGGAGGCTCTTGTATGTCCCTGTGTCCTAGCAGGGTTTGTGCACTTGGGGGTGGGAGAGAAGGACTCTGTGAATGCTGGTGCTTACCGCAAGGTCACTTCTGGCAGCAGGACAAGGATCCTTATGGTGTCCGGCAAGCGGTCTCTGATGGGGCAGGTGTGCATGATGCTCATAAAGCTCTCAGAGGTCCAGGGACAATGCGCTGTCAGACTGGTTTCCTTGCCTCTTGGTGGGGATTTGTCTTTGTGATGGCAAAGCGAGCTGGGCTTTTTGTAATGGGAGGAAATGCTGTGTGACTCTGGCACCAAAAAGCTGACTTTTGGCTCAGGGACCAAGCTGTCCATCCTACCAAGTGAGTGTGGAGCTTTCCATAGGTGTTCCATATGGGGCTCTTGCTACAGATGTCATTCCATTTCCATCCTTTACCTTCATGTTTGTTGAGCTGAAATGCCTTCTCTCCCCTTGCAGGCTCTGAGAGTGCCCTGGGTACAGTATTTAATGAGGTTTTGGGTGCTTGGATTAAAGCTTATCTTGAGGTCTGCATGCCCTTGGGAAAGGGTGACCTGGGAAGGGTCTTTGCCAGCCACGAAGGGCTTCCTTGTTATGGAGAGATGAGAGCCTTTGGGTAATGAGCCTTTGTTGCTGTGAGTGTTGACTTGAACATGCTCACCTTTGGAGCTGGAACAAAGCTTTCTGTAAAGCCTCATGAGTACAGTTACTGCTACTTAACCTTGCAGGGCAAGGCAGATGTAACCCAGACGGTAACGTTGGAGTGTAAGTTCTGGTCAAGCTCCCTGTGAGTGTGCACAAGCCTGTGCCTTCTCTCTGGATATGGCAGAGCTGCAAGGTGCTGCTGGAAGAAAAGGTGGCAGAGCAGAAGTTTTTCCCTGGAACAGAAAAAAAGCTATTTACAAAGGCAGGTCAGGGGCAGTTGCTTTGTGGCTGTGTACAACCTTAGATGAGCAGGGGCCTAAGCCTAGTCCTGGTGTTTTGAGGCAGGAGAAAACCCTGTGTGTATAATGCAGGAGCTGGAAAGATGAGATTCAGTGATGGAACGTCACCGACTGTAAAAAACCGTGAGTACAAGCACTGAGCTCACAGTAGCCCTTTGTAGCATAGGAGGCTACCAGGAGCCTGCTTTCCGCTGGCTTTTACTTTTTTTTTTTTTTTTTTAAGCTTCTTTAGTTGCTGACCAAATGCATGTTTCACAGCTCTTGCAGAGCCGTTCATGAGCTGCTATCTGAATGTGCCTCAGTCTGCTGCAGTTCTCAAACCTTGTGCTTCTGCAGCTGTTGTGGGGCTACCCATGATGTGCTTTCCCTCAGGACAGGCTTTGGCTCATGACAGAAACAGCAGTCCTGTCGTCTTACAGATGCCTCTCACACACATGGATTGCCAGGCATGATGGTTTTCTCTATGCTTTGTGCACAGAAGCAGTGCCCCACGCATTGTCCCCCTGATTCTGCACAAGCATTACTGTAGGTGAGAGTTGTCACTCGTGGGGCTTAACAATTACCTAAGGTGACAGTGAACGCTCCTCTGAAAAGTGCAAGTGAGCTAGGGAATGGATTTTCCTTTCTTGCAGGTAGTGGCCCTTCGCTAAAGCCTGTTGTGTCAGGGAGCTCTGCCGTGGCCTGAGTCCAGTTGCCTTGTGCTTGAGATCACGTGCAGGGCTGGCAGAGACATTTTTGTAATGAGACGTGCCACAGTGTATACAATGCGGGCACAGTCACTTTTGGAAAAGGAACTGTGCTTTCAGTTGTACCAGGTAAGCAGCAAATCATGCTGAAAAACCGAATGGTCTCCCTTCTGCCATGTTCTTCATTGATTTGTGGGGAAGATGTTTGGGAACGCAACTGGGCTATTCTCCGGGCATCGTTAGGACTTCTTTTTCTCACATGTCCCAATGCCCTGAGCTCCCTGCAGTTTGTTATGGCACCTGAATTCCCTTACATGCCTGGATCTTTCCTTCCCTTGGCTCTGTCAGACTGTTTTCCTTGCCCCTTGGTGGGGATTTGCGTTTGTGATGGCAAAGCGAGCTGGGCTTTTTGTAATGGGAGGAAATGCTGTGTGACTCTGGCTACAACAAGCTGATCTTTGGCTCAGGGACCAGGCTGTCCATCCAACCAAGTGAGTGTGGAGCTTTCCATAGGTGTTCCATATGGGACTCTTGCTACAGATCTTGTTCCATTTCCATCCTTTACCTTCACCTTTGCTGAGCTGAAATGCCTTCTCTCCCCATGCAGGCTCTGAGAGTGCCCTGGGTGCAGTATTTAATGAGTTTTTGGGTGGTTGGAGCAAAGCTCATCTAGATGTCTGCATGTCCTTGGGAAAGGGTGACCTGTGTGTTGCTGGGAAGGGTGTTTGCCAGCCATAAGAAGGGCTTCCTCGTTTTGGGGAAATGAGAGCGTTTGCATAATGGCATTTGTTGCTGTGATTGCTGACTGGGAGAGGCTCACCTTTGGAGCTGGAACAAAGCTTTGTGTAAAGCCTGATGAGCACTGTTACAGTTATTATTTAGCCTCGCAAGGCGAGGCTGAAATAGCTCAGACAGTAATGTTGGAGTGTAAGACTGGTCATGCTTTTGGTCATGCACAAGCCTGTGCGTTCTCTCTGGGTGTGGCAGAGCTGCGAGGTAGAGCAGGAAGAAAAGGCAGCAGAGTAGAAGTCTGTCCCTGGAATGGAGGGAAAGCTATTTACAAAGGTATGTCAGGGGAGTTTGCTTTGTGGCCATGGACAGTCCATGCTCAGATGGGCAGGTTCCCAGGACTAGTCCTGGGGTTTTGAGGCAGGAGAAAAAACCCTGTGTGTATAATGCAGGAGCTGGAAAGATGAGATTCAGTGATGGAACGTCACTGACTGTGAAACACCATGAGTGCAAGCACTGAGCTCACAGTAGCCCTTTGTAGCAAAGGAGGATACCAGGAGTCTGCTTTCCGATGGCTTTTTCTTTTTTCAATCTTCTTTACTTGCTGACCAAATGCATTTTTCACAGCTCTTGCAGAGCTGTTCATGAACTGCCATCTGAATGTGCCTCAGTCTGCTGCGGTTCTCAAACCTTGTGCTTCTGCAGCTACAGGACTATCCTGGGTGTTACTTCCCTTACGACAGGCTTTCCCTCGGGACAGAAGCAGCAGTCCTGTCATCTCACTTCTTCCTCTAAAATGCATGGATTGCCTGACATAATGTTTTTCTCCATGCTTTGTGCACAGAAGCAGTGCCACACACACGGTCCCCCTGATTCTGGGCAAGCATTACTGTAGGTGAAAGTTGCTCCTTGTGCAGCTTAACAATTACCAAAGGCAACAGGGATTACTAGGGAACAGATTTTCCTTTGTTGCAGGTAGTGGCCCTGTGCTTAAGCCTGTTGTGTCAGGGAGCTCTGCTGTGGCCTGAGCCCAGGTGCTTTGTGCTTGAGATCACATGCAGGGCTGGCAGAGACATTTTTGTAATGAGATGTGCCACAGTGTGTACAATGCGCTCACAGTCACTTTTGGAAAAGGAACTGTGCTTTCAGTTGTACCAGGTAAGAAACTATTTATGCTGAAAACCAAAGTGTCTTTTCCTTTTTGATGGGAAGCCAGCAGACAGCCCGGCAGTACTGTAGGGACAAGTGGAGTGGGGGTGTTGGGGAGATGCCTCTCAGTTCTGGGCCCTGTAACATCCCATAAAGCAAGACTCTTATCCTCCACTTGTGGCCTAGGATCCTTCAAACCCATCTTACCTTTTTACTGCCCCTCCTAGCCTTGGCACAATTTGTCTCATCCTTGGGGGCAAGTGCCTCTTCTCCAGGAGCTCCCCGGGCTTTTTGTTATGGGAGGAAGTGCTGTGTGGCTATGGCTCTGGATATGGCAAACTGACCTTTGGCTCAGGGACCAGGCTGTCTGTCCAACCAAGTGAGTGTTCAGCTTTCCTGTTTCTCCTTTGTCAGATGTTCTTCTGTATCCTGGGTTTCATCCCGTAGACATCCTTGAGGTATCCACACCTCCTTATAGAGGGAAAGGAGAGTGTAGGCACTATTTCATTTGTTGTTAACAACATAAGCCATCAGAGGTGTCTCTGAGATAATGATCCTTCATGAAATCCCCACACAAGTGAGCAATTACCATTGAAACATACTCTTGTGCCTCAAAACCTGAGTGGCTTCATTTTTGCCTTGTTCTTTGTTGTTTTGTAGGGAAGAACATTGGGAACGCAACTGGGCTATTCTCCAGGCATCCCTAGGACTTGGTTTCCCCACATGTCCCAATGCCTTGGGCTCCCTGCAGTTTGTTATGGCACCTCATCTCTGTTACATGCCTGGTTCTTTCCTTCCCCTTGCTCTGAGCATTGATGGCTATGTGTGTCGTGGATAAGTGATGCTTCAGACAAATTTGGAGTTGTGCTTCCATTGTCCCTCAAGCTCTTCAGGAGGTTGCAGTGCAGCTGTGCATTAGCACTGCAAAAAAAGTGCATGCAAGTGGTGGGTGCCTGTCTTTGTAACTTCTCGAAGCTGCCTCAAAAACTTTTAACTCTAATGTAACAGAAAGATAGCGTTTGGAGGAAGACAGCCCCTATTGCCGGTGTCCTTTCCTGAGCTGGGCTCTCCTGGGCCCTTCTTTGCCATCTTCCCCTCCTCTTCCCTGACAAGTGGAGTGGTGCATGGTTTGGCAGGAGTGTGCACCACTGAATGGTGGACAGAGGACACTCCAGTGGACAGAAGATCTGGATGTTTGCTGAAATGTTTCTGCTTTGTCCACCAGACAATTCTGGGAGCTAGGCTCCCAGGAACAGAGGTCTCCTGTCTCATAAGGGATGTTGGAAGGGCTTATAGTTCTTGTTGAGGTGAAAAGCACTGTGTGAACTACGGCAAGATCACCTTTGGGAGCGGGACAAGAATTCAGGTCTTGCCTAGTAAGTGCCACCACCACTTTGAAGTCTCCTTCCATGTGGGGCAAACCTACCCATTTTACAGCAGTCCTCTCAAAAGGGGTTTGTCCCAATCTGTTGGCCCTGTGGTGTTCTTGGTCCCACAGAGAGCCTCGGGGGTCCTGACTTCAGGACACAGCTGGCTCTCAGTTACTTTCAGCACTGTGCAGCCAAGCTGCAGATGCCAAGCACTGCCAAGAGGTTGGCAAGGTTTTGGTGGATTGAGGGGTTGCTGTGGGAGCACAGGAGGTGCCGGCTCTAAGCCTGCCTTTGTCTGTGCAACGAGATTTACTGTTAGGTCACATAAGTGCTGCGCTGTGGCCGCGCTTTGTGGTTTGTGCCAGGCCTTTCCTTGGGTGGTTGAGAACAGCAGGGTGCCTGGTTGTTTGATCGCTGATGGTGACCACCTCCAGCAATCGGCTTTGCTTGACGGGAATGTGCCAGGTTGGTCCAACATGACCCTAACTGCTGTCCCTTTGGCTGCTTTGGAACACGTTGCTCTATTCCAGCGCCCAGATGTTGCAGCGACCCCATGGGGATTTGCCTTCGTGATGGCAAAGCAAGCTGGGCTTTTTGTAATGGGAGGAAATGCTGTATGACTATGGCTACAGCAACAAGCTGACCTTTGGCTCAGGAACCAGGCTGTCCGTCCAACCAAGTGAGTGTGGAGCTTTCCATAGGTGTTCCATATGTGACTCGTGCTACAGATGTTGTTCAATTTCCATCCTTTCACTACACCTTTGTCGAGCTAAAATGCCTTCTCTACCCATGCAAGGTCTGAGAGTGCCCTGGGTGCAGTATTTAATGAGGTTTTGGGTGGCTGGAACAAAGCTCATGTTGAGGTCTGCATGTCCTCTGGAAAGGGTGATCTGTGTATTGCTGTGAAGGGTCTTTGCCAGCCACACAAAGGGCTTTCTGGTTATAGGGAAATGAGAGCGTTTGGGTAAAGGCCTTTCTTGCTGTGAGTGCCGACTTGTACAGGCTCACCTTTGGAGCTGGAACAAAGCTTTGTGTAAAGCCTGGTGAGTATTCTTAGTTATTACTTATCCTTGCAGGACGAGGCTTAAATAGCCCAGAAGGTAATGTTGGAGTGTAAGTTTTGGTCAAGCTCCCTGTGAGTGTGCACAAGCCTGTGCCTTCTCTCTGGATATGGCAGAGCTGCAAGGTGCTGCTGGAAGAAAAGGTGGCAGAGCAGAAGTTTTTCCCTGGAACAGAAAAAAAGCTATTTACAAAGGCAGGTCAGGGGCAGTTGCTTTGTGGCTGTGTACAACCTTAGATGAGCAGGGGCCTAAGCCTAGTCCTGGTGTTTTGAGGCATGAGAAAACCCTGTGTGTATAATGCAGGAGCTGGAAAGATGAGATTCAGTGATGGAACATCACCGACTGTAAAAAACCGTGAGTACAAGCACTGAGCTCACAGTAGCCCTTTGTAGCATAGGAGGCTACCAGGAGCCTGCTTTCTCTTGACTTCTTCTTTTAATCAAGCTTGCGTAGTTGCTGACCAAATGCGTATTTCACAGCTCTTGCAGAGCCGTTCATGAGCTGCTATCTGAATGTGCCTCAGTCTGCTGCGGTTCTCAAACCTTGTGCTTCTGCAGCTGCGGGGCTACCCGTGATGTGCTTTCCCTCAGGACAGGCTTTGGCTCATGACAGAAGCAGCAGTCCTGTCATCTCACAGCAGCCTGTGAAATGCATAGATTGCCTGACGTGATGGTTTTCCACGTGCTTTGTGCACAGAAGCAGTTCTACACACATGGTCCCCCTGATTCTGGGCAAGCATTACTGTAGATGAGAGTTGTCTCTCGTGGGGCTTAATAATTACAAAATGCGGCATGGAACGCTCCTCTGAAAAGTGCAAGTGAGCTAGGGAATGGATTTTCCTTTCTTGCAGGTAGTGGCCCTTCGCTAAAGCCTGTTTTGTCAAGGAGCTCTGCCATGGCCTGAGTTCAGGTGCTTTGTGCTTGAGATCACATGCAGGGCTGGCAGAGACATTTTTGTAATGAGACGTGCCACAGTGCATACGATGAACGCAAATTCACTTTTGGAAAGGGAACTGTGCTTTCAGTCGTACCAGGTAAGCAGAAAATTGCACAGAAAAACAGAGCTGCTTCCCTTTTGCCTTGTTCTTCATTTTTTGGTGGGGAAGAAGTTTGGAAATGCAACTGGGCTATTCTGCAGGCATCCCTAAGACTTGATTTCCCCACATGTCCCAGTACCTTGGGCTCCTTGCATTTTTTTATGGCACCTAATCTCCCTGACATGCCTGGTTCTTTCCTTCCCCTGGCAATGTCAGACTGGCTTCCTTACTCCTTGCTGGGTATTTGTATTTGTGATGGGAATGAGAGCTGGGCTTTTTGTACAGCTAGACAGTACTGTAGGGACGGCAGGAGGGTGAGTTTTTGGTTTGTCTCTCAGGTTTTGGACGTTTTTCATACCGTGAAGCCAGACCCTTAAGCTCCACTTGTGGCCTAGAATCCTTCAGCCCCATCTTACACTTTGCAGCCCCTCCTAGCCTTGGCATGGTTCAGCTCAGCCTTGAGGACAAGTGCCACTTCTGCAGGAGCAGCCTGGGCTTTTTGTTATGGGAGGAAATGCTGTGTGGCTCTAGCTCTGGATATGGCAAACTGACCTTTGGCTCAGGGACCAGGCTGTCTGTCCAACCAAGTGAGTGCTCAGCTTTCCTGTTTGTCCTTTGTCAGATGTTCTTATGTATCCTGTGTTTCATTCCAAAGACATTCTTGTGGTATCCCCATCTCTTCTCAGAGGGGAAGGAGTGTTTAGGCACTATTTCATTTGTTGTTGCCAATGTTAGCCATCAGAGATGTCTCTGAGATAATGATCTTTCATGAAATCCCCACACAATCCGCCCCAGAATGGCAATCACCATTGAAACATAGTCTTGTGCCTCAAAACTGGAGTGGCTACATTTTTGCCTTGTTCTATGTTGTTTTGTAGGGAAGAACTTGGGGAACGCAACTGGGCTATTCTTCAGGCATCACAAGGACTTGGTTTCCCCATATGTCCCAATGCCTTGGGCTCCCTGCGGTTTGTTATGGCACCTAATCTCCCTTACATGCCTTATCCTTTCCTTCCCTTGGCTCTGAGCATTGATTGCTATGCGTGTTGTTGGTAACTGATGCTTTGGAGTTGTAATTCCTTGTCCCTTAGGCTCTTAAGGAGGTTGCAGTGAAGTTGTGCAATAGCACTGCAAAAAAAAAGTGCATGCAAGTGGTGGGTGCCTGTCTCTGTAATATCTTAAAGGTGCCTCAATGGCTTTTAACTGTAATGTGACAGAAAGGTAGGGTTTGGGAGGAAGACAGCCTCCGATTGCCCATGTCCTTTCCTGATCTGGACTAGGCCCTTCTTTGCCATCTTCCCCTCCTCTTCCCCAGTAGGTGGAGTGGTGCATGGTTTGGCAGGAGTGTGCACCACTGAATGGTGAACAGAGGACACTCTATTGTACAGAGGATCTTGACATCTGCTGAAAGGTTTCTGCTTTGTCTACCAGACAAAGCTGGGAGCTTGACTCCCTAGGAAAAGAGATGTCCTGTCTAACAGAAGATGTTGGAAGGTCATATAGTTCTTGTTGAGGTGAAAAGCACTGTGTGAACTACAACAAGCTCACACTTGGGAAGGGAACACGACTTCAGGTTTTGCCTAGTAAGTGCCACCACCACCTTATAGTCTTCTTCGATGTTGGGCAAACCCACCCATTTTGCAGCTGACAGTGACTTCCCTGCACTTCTCCTCTCAGGCTTGTAATGCTCCAGCTGCACAGCTGCACACAATCAGCTTGCCTTTAGGGCAGGGTTTTAGTCAGGACAAAAGCAGCAGTCCTCTCAAAAAGGATTTGTCCTATCCCATGGGCCCTTTGCTGCTCTTGGTCCCATAGAGAGCCTGGGGGGTCCTGACTTCAGGATGCAGCTGGCCCTGAGGTACTTCAGCACTGTGCAGGTGGTCTGCGGACAGCAAGCACTGCCAAGAGGTTGGCAAGGTTTTGGTGGATTGAGGGGTTGCTGTGTGAGCACTGAAGGTGCTGGCTACATGCCTGTCTTTGGCCATGCAATGGGACTTTCTGTTGGGTCACATAAGTGCTGCATGTGGCCGCATTTTGTGGTTTGTGCAAGGCCTTTCCTTGGGTGGTTGAGAGCAGCAGCATGACTGGGTGTTTGATTGCTGGTGGTGACCACCTCCAGCAATTGGCTTTGCTTGACGGGAATGTGCCTGGTTGTTCCAACATGACCCTGACTGCTGTCCCTTGGACAGCTGCGTTGGAACGTTTCTCCATGCCAGCTCCCACATTTTGTCACAACCCCGTGGGGAGGCTCTCGCATGCCCCTGTGTCCTGGTAGGGTTTGTGCACTTGGGGGTGGGTGGGAAGCACTGTGTGAATGCTGGTGCTTACCACAAGGTCACTTCTGGCAGTGGGACAAGGCTCCTAGTAGTGGCCAGCAAGTGGTCTCTGATGGCGCAGGTGTGTCTGATACTCTTAAAGCTCTCAGAGGTCCAGGGACAATGCACTATCAGACTGGTTTCCTTGCCCCTTGGTGGGGATTTGTCTTTGTGATGGCAAAGTGAGCTGGGCTTTTTGTAATGGGAAGAAATACTGTGTAACTCTGGCAACTACAAGCCTACCTTTGGCTCAGGGACCAAGCTGTCCGTCCAACCAAGTGAGTGTGGATCTTGCCATACATGTTCCATATGGGGCTCTTGCTACAGATACTGTTCCATTTCCATGTGTTAACTTCACCTTTGCAGAGCTGAAATGCCTTCTCTCACCATGCAGGCTCTGAGAGTGCCCTGCGTGCAGTATTTAATGAGTTTTTGGTAAGTTGGAGCAAAGCTCAACTAGAGGTCTGCATGCTTTGGTCCCTGCGAATCCTCCACTACTGACCTTTCTGAGGTCACACTGTCTGTTCAGAGCTTCCCTCTGCTGTATGTGGTTGCTGTATAGTTGTAAAACCTTTAGCGTGCTGGCTGAACTACAGACAGGGGAACAAAAAGGCTCACTTTTGGGCAAGGTACGGAGCTCTCTGTGAATCCCCACAGAGGGTGGTGGCTGTTTTCTTACCTGTCCACCTGGGTCCAAGGTCAGATTTCCCACTTCATGTGTTTCATGATAGTTTCTGCCTGGAGAGGTCAGAGGAACGTGGCCAAAATAATAATGCTCCTGTTTGAACCCAATCCTCTTCTTCCTTGTGAATGAGATTCCCCAGGAGATTGGTCTTGGTAGCAGTGAAACTCGTGTTGGATTCCTGTACTAGCTGTAGCTGTCAGTGTTGAAACTGCACTAGTGGAAACTGTTACAGATATCTGGGACGTGTGATTGCTTTTTTGCTATTTCTAAAGCCCATCCAGACTCTTTGCCACTGTACATTTAAGCAGCATCATTGGTTTCAGCTGCAAGAACATGTATGCCTATCTCAAGGGAACAGCAGGACTGCTGCGGTACTGGAACAGCTCATGTTGTTTGAATGATCAGGGAGGAGGGGTCCAGAAGGGATCCCCTTCTCCATAAGATGCTGGTCAGACTCCATCATGGCGCAGATGCAGGCGCTCCTTGTCTTCTTCCAGGTCCCGGCTTGTCAAGGCTGGAGATACTTCTGGCTTCAGTTCGATGGCTTTGATGGGAAGGAGCTGCTCTCCTCAAGTTTCTTTGTAGAGTCATTGGCAGAGAGCTAATGTTTTTTGCTGTGGTGTGAAGGACTCTGTTAATGTGAGGAACTACAAAATAATGCTGGGGACAGGGACACTCCTAGTTGCGCAGCCCAGTGAGTACAACTGGTGCCTAGTTTGGGATATTTCCTTTGTTCCGCTATCCTAATCAGCCCTTTCCAAGTCCCCCAGCAATTACCTTTAGCTGAGCAGAGCAGGCTTGTTCCTGGCTCTGACAGCCCCTTGGGTGCTCACGGGCTTTCCTCAGCTGAGCTCAGCTGGGCCCTTATTCCTCAGATTTCCCTTCCTCTACTACAAGCTGTTGATCAGCAGAAGGTTGTCAGGACAGGGAAGCAGGGACTGGTGAGAGGTGCTGCTTCTCCACTGGGGGCAGGCTGGACTTTTTGTAATGGGAGGAAATGCTGTGTGAGTAGCTTCACCAAACTGACCTTTGGCTCAGGAACCAGGCTGTCCGTCCAACCAAGTGAGTGTGGGGCTTTCCATAGGTGTTCCATATGGGACTCTTGCTACAGATCTTGTTCCATTTCTATCCTTTAACTTCACCTTTGCTGAGCTGAAATGCCTTCTCTCCCCATGCATGCTCTGAGAGTGCCCCGGGTGCAGTATTTAATGAGGTTTTGGGTGGATGGATTACAGTTTATCTTGAGGTCTGCATGCCCTTGGGAAAGGGTGACCTGGGAAGGGTCTTTGCCACCCATGAAGGGCTTCAGTGTTATGGGGAGATGAGAGCGTTTGGGTAATTGCCTTTGTTGCTGTGAGTGTTGACTTGAACAGGCTCATCTTTGGAGCTGGAACAAAGCTTTGTGTAAAGCCTCATGAGTACAGTTACAGCTATTACTTAGCCTTGCAAAACGAGGCTGAAATAGCCCAGACAGTAATGTTGGAGTGTAAATTTTGCTCAAGCTCTCCATGAGTGTGCACAAGCCTGTGCCTTCTCTTTAGGTATGGCAGAGCTGCAAGGTGCTGTGGGAAGTAGATGTGGCAGAGCAGAAGTTTGTTCCTCAAACAGAGGAAAAGCTATTTACAAAGACACGTCAGGGGTGGTTGATTTGTGGCCATAGACAGCCCATGCTCAGCTGGACAGGGTCCCAAACCAAGTCCTGGTTTTTTGAGGCAGGAGAAAACCCTGTGTGTATAATGCAGGAGCTGGAAAGATGAGATTCAGTGATGGAAGGTCACTGACTGTAAAACATTGTGTGTAGAAGCACTGAGCTCACAGTAGCACTTTGTAGCAAAGGAGGATACCAGGAGCCTCCTTTCCGCTGGCTTTTACTTTTTTTTTCAGCTTGCGTAGTTGCTGACCAAATGCATTTTTCACGGCTCTTACAGAGCTGTTCATGAGCTGCTATCTGAATGTGCCTCAGTCTACTGCAATTCTCAAAGCCTGTACTTCTGCTGTTGTGGGGCTACCCATGATGTACTTTCCCTCAGGACAGGCTTTGGCTCGGGACAGAAACAGCAGTCCTGTCATCTCTCAGCAGCCTGTGAAACGCATAGATTGCTTTACATGATGGTTTTCTCCAAACTTTGTGCACAGAAGCAGTGCCACACACATGGTCCCCCTGATTCTGGGCAAGCATTACTGTAGGTGAGACTTGTCACTCGTGGGGCTTAATAATTACAAAATGCGGCATGGAACGCTCCTCTGAAAAGTGCAAGTGAGCTAGGGAATGGATTTTCCTTTCTTGCAGGTAGTGGCCCTTCGCTAAAGCCTGTTGTGTCAGGGAGTTCTTCCGTGGCCTGAGTTCAGGTGCTTTCGGCTTGAGATCATGTGCAGGGCTGGCAGAGACATTTTTGTAATGAGACATGCCACAGTGTGCACTACGCGGGCACAGTCATTTTTGGAAAAGGAACTGTGCTTTCAGTTGTACCAGGTAAGCAGCAAATCGTGCCCAAAATCAAAGTGTCTTTTCCTTTTTGATGGCAAGCCAGTGGACAGCCTGGCAGTACTGTGGGGTCAGGTGGAGAGGGGTTTTTGGGGAGTTGTTTTTCAGTTTTGGGCTCTGTTACACCCCACGAAGCCAGACTCTTAACCTCCACTTGTGGTTTAGGATCCTTCAACGCCATCTTACCTTTTTACTGCCCCTCCTAGCCTTGTTACGGTTTAGCTCAGCCTTGGGGACAAGTGCCACTTCTGCAGGAGCAGCCTGGGCTTTTTGTTATGGGAGGAAATGCTGTGTATTTACAGCATATGGCAAACTGACCTTTGGCTCAGGGACCAGGCTGTCTGTCCAGCCAAGTGAGTGTTCAGCTTTCCTGTTTCTCCTTTGTCAGATATCCTTATGTATCCCTTGTTTCATCCCGTAGACATCCTTGAGGTATCCACACCTGCTTATAGAGGGGAAGGAGAGTGTAGGCACTATTTCATTTGTTGTTAACAACGTAAGCCATCAGAGGTGTCTCTGAGATAATGATCCTTCATGAAATCCCCACACAAGTGAGCAATCACCACTGAAACATGCTCCTGTGAGTCAAAATGTGAGTGGCTTCATTTTTGCCTTATTCTTCATTTTTTTGTGGGGAAGAATGTTGGGAACGCAACTGGGCTATTCTCCAGGCATCCCTAGGACTTGGTTTCCCCACATGTCCCAATGCCTTGGGCTCCCTGCAGTTTGTTATGGCACCTAATCTCCCTTACATGCCTTATCCTTTCCTTCCCTTGGCTCTGAGCATTGATTGCTATGTGTGTTGTTGGTAACTGATGCTTCAGACAAATTTGGAGTCGTGCTTCCATTGTCCCTCAAGCTCTTCAGGGGACTGCAGTGAAGTGAAGCACTGCAAATAAAGTGCATGCATGTGGTGGGTGCCTGTCTTTGTAACTTCTCGAAGCTGCCTCAAAAACTTTTAACTCTAATGTAACAGAAAGATAGGGTCTGGGAGGAAGACAGCCCCTATTGCTGGTGACCTTTCCTGAGCAGGGCTCTACTGGTCCCTTCCTTGCCATCTTCCCCTCCTCTCCCCCAACAAGGGGAGTGGTGCATGGTTTGGCAGGAGTGTGCACCACTGAATGGTGGACAGAGGACACTCCATTGTACAGAGGATCTTGACATCTGCTGAAAGGTTTCTGCTTTGTCCATGAGACAAAGCTAGGGGCTCTGGCTCCCAGGAGCAGGGGTTTCCTGTCTCACAAAGGAAGGGCTTATGTTCTTGTTGAGGTGAAAAGCACTGTGTGAACTACAACAAGCTCACCCTTGGGAAGGGAACACGACTTCAGGTTTTGCCTAGTAAGTGCCACCACCACTGTGTAGTCTCCTTCCATGTTGGGCAAACCCACCCATTTTGCAGCTGACAGTGGCTTCCCTGCACTTCTCCTCTCAGGCTTGTAATGCTGCAGCTGCGCAGCTGCACACAATCAGCTTGCCTTCAGGAAAGTCTTGCGCTCAGAACAGAAGCAGCAGTCCTCTACAAAGGGGTTTGTCCCATCTTGTAAGCCCTGTGGTGCTCTTGGTCCCACAGAGAGTCTGGGGGGTCCTGACTTCAGGATGCAGCTGGCCCTGAGTTACCTTCAGCACTGCTCAGGTGGTCTGCGGACGACAAGCACTGCCAAGAGGTTGGCAAGGTTTTGGTGGATTGAGGGGTTGCTGTGTGAGCACTGAAGGTGCTGGCTACAAGCCTGTCTTTGGCCATGCAATGAGACTTACTGTTGGGTCTCATAAAGGCTGCGCTGTGGCTGCGCTTTGTGGTTTGTGCCAGGCCTTTCCTTGGGTGACTGAGAGCAGCAGTGTGACTGGGTGTTTGATTGCTGGTGGTGACCACCTCCAGCAATTGGCTTTGCTTGATGGGAATGTGCCAGGTTGTTCCAACATGACCCTGACTGCTGTCCCTTTGGCTGCGTTGGAACATGTTGCTCCATGCCAGCTCCCAGATTTTGCTGCGACCCCGTGGGGAGGCTCTCGTATGTTCCTGTGTCCTAGCAGGGTTTGTGCACTTGGGGGTGGGTGGGATGCACTGTGTGAATGCTGGTGCTTACAGCAAGGTCACTTCTGGCAGTGGGACAAGGCTCCTAGTAGTGGCCAGCAAGTGGTCTCTGATGGGGCAGGTGTGTCTGATACTCTTAAAGCACTTGGAGATACAGGGACTATGTAGTGTCAGACCGGTTTCCTTGCTGCTTGGTGGAGATTTGCCTTTGTGATCTGCCTTTGAGATTTGCCTTTAGGTGAGCAGAGATTGTTCCTGGAACTGATGGCCTCTTTGGTGCTCATGGGCTTCCCTGAGCAGAGCTCAGCTGAGCCCGTATTCCCCAAATTTCCCTTCCTCTTCCTCAAGCTGTTGATCAGCACAAGGTTTGTCAGGACAGGGAAGCATGAACTGCTTCTGCAGTGGAGGAACAGCTTCTGCAGTGGAGGCAGGCTGGGCTTTTTGTAATGGGAGTAAACGCTGTGTGACAGGGTTCAACAAGCTGACCTTTGGCTCGGGAACCAGGCTGTCCGTCCAACCAAGTGAGTGTGGAGCTTTCCATAGGTGTTCCATATGGGGCTCTTGCTACAGATCTTGTTCCATTTCCATCCTTTACCTTCACCTTTGCTGAGCTGAAATGCCTTCTCTCCCCTTGCAGGCTCTGAGAGTGCCCTGAGTGCAGTATTTAATGAGGTTTTGGGTGGTTGGAGCAAAGCTCATCTTGAGGTCTGCATGTCCTTGGGAAAGGGTGACCTGTGTGTTGCTGGGAAGGGTCTTTGCCAGCCATATGAAGGGCTTCCTTGTTTTGGGGAGATGAAAGCGTTTGCATAATGGCCTTTGTTGCTGTGATAGTTACCGACTGGGAGAGGCTCACCTTTGGAGCTGGAACAAAGCTTTGTGTAAAGCCTGGTGAGTACTGTTACAGGTACTACTTATCCTTGCAAGGCGAGGCTGAAATACCCCAGACAGTAATGTTGGAGTGTAAATTTTGCTCAAGCTCTCCATGAGTGTGCACAAGCCTGTGCCTTCTTTCTGGGTATTGCAGAGCTGTGAGGTGTTTTGGGAAGAAAAGGTGGCAGAGCAAAAGTTTGTCCCTGGAACAGAGGGAAAGCTATTTACAAAGGTATGTCAGGGGTGGTTGATTTGTGGCCATGGACAGCCCATGCTGGGCCGGGCAGGTACCCAAGGCAATTCCTGGTGTTTTGAGGCATGAGAAAACCCTGTGTGTATAATGCAGGAGCTGGAAAGTTGAGATTCAGTGATGGAAGGTCACTGACTGTGAAACACCGTGAGTACAAGCACTGAGCTCACAGTAGCCCTTTGTAGCAAAGGAGGATACCAGGAGCATGCTTTCTCTTGACTTCTTCTTTTAATCAAGCTTGCGTAGTTGCTGACCAAATGCATTTTTCACAGCTCTTGCAGAGCCGTTCATGAGCTGCTATCTGAATGTGCCTCAGTCTGCTGCAGTTCTCAAACCTTGTGCTTCTGCAGCTGCGGGGCTACCCGTGATGTGCTTTCCCTCAGGACAGGCTTTGGCTCATGACAGAAGCAGCAGTCCTGTCATCTCTCAGCAGCCTGTGAAACGCATAGATTGCCTGACGTGATGGTTTTCCACATGCTTTGTGCACAGAAGCAGTGCCACACACATGGTCCCCCTGATTCTGGGCAAACGTTACTGTAGGTGAGAGTTGTCTCTCGTGGGGCTTAATAATTAAAAAATGCAGCATGGAACGCTCCTCTGAAAAGTGCAAGTGAGCTAGGGAATGGATTTTCCTTTCTTGCAGGTAGTGGCCCTTCACTTGAGCCTGTTTTGTCAGGGAGCTCTGCCATGGCCTGAGTTCAGGTGCTTTGTGCTTGAGATCACGTGCAGGACTGGCAGACACTTTTGTAATGAGACGTGCCACAGTGCATATGATGTGGGCAAAGTCACTTTTGGAAAGGGAACTGTGCTTTCAGTTGTACCAAGTAAGCAGAAAATTGCACTGAAAACCAAAGTGTCTTTTCCTTTGTCATAGAAACCCAGCATACAGCCCGGCAGTACTGTGAGGACAGGGGTAGAGATAGTTTTGGGGTTGCCTCTTAGTTTTGGGCCCTATTACATCCCACAAAGCCAGACTATTAACCTTCACTTGTGGCCTAGGATCCTTCAGCCTCATCCCACCCTGCTGTTGCCCCAGCTAGCCTTTGCACAGCTATGCTCAACCTTGGGGCAAAGTGCCACTTCTCCAGGAGCTTCCTGGGCTTTTTGTAATGGGAGGAAATGCTGTGTGGCTATGGCTCTGCAAACGGCAAACTGACCTTTAGCTCATGGACGAGGCTCTCTGTCCAACCAAGTGAGTGCTCTTCTCCAAGAGGTTGGCAAGGTTTTGGTGGATTGAGGGGTTGCTGTGTGAGCACGGGAGGTGCTGGCTACATGCCTGCCTTTGGCCATGCAATGGGACTTTCTGTTGGGTCACATAAGTGCTGCATGTGGCCGCGCTTTTTGCTTTGTGCCAGACATTTCCTTGGGTGGTTGATAGCAGCAGGGTGCCTGGTTGTTTGATCGCTGAAGGTGACCACCTCCAGCAATCGGCTTTGCTTGGAGGGAATGTGCCAGGTTGGTCCAACATGACCCTAACTGCTGTCCCTTTGTCTGCGTTGGAACACGTGGCTCTATGCTGGCTCCCAGATTTTGCTGTGAGCTCATGGCAAAGCTCACTGGGCTTTTTGTAATGGGAGGAAATGCTGTGTGGCTCTGGCTACGGCAACAAGCTTAGCTTTGGCTCAGGAACCAGGCTGTCCATCCAACCAAGTGAGTGTGGAGCTTTCCATAGGTGTTCTATATGAGCATCTTGCTACAGATGTTCTTCCATTTCCATCCTTTCACTCCACCTTTGCTGAGCTGAAATGCCTTCTCTCCCCTTGCAGGCTCTGAGAGTTCCCTGGGTGCAGTATTTAATGAGGTTTTGGGTGGTTGGAGCAAAGCTTAACCTGAGGTCTGCATGCTTTGTTCCCTGACTGTCCCCCAGTACTGACTTTCCTGAGGTCATATTGTCTGTTCAGAGGTTCCCTATGCTGTATGTGGTTGCTGTATAGCCGTAAAGCCTTTAGCGTGCTGGCTGAACTACAGACAGAGGAACACAAGGCCCGCCTTTGGGCAAGTCTTTTGGGCAAGGAGCTCTCTGTGAATCCCCACAGAGGGTGGTGGCTGTTTTCTTACCTGTCCACCTGGGTCCAAGGTCAGATTTCCCACCTCATGTGTTTCATGATAGTTTCTGCCTGGAGAGGTCAGAAGAAGGTGACTAGAAAGACATCCTGATTTAGAGGGGGAGCAGGTGGCAAGGGTAACATCTGTTGTCCCTTTGTGGATCTCTGTGGGAGATCTGGTGCTGTTTCCTGGAGTAAGGCTTGCAGGGGGTTTTTGCTAGTGGATGTGTCACTGTGTGACTTCAACATCCACCTGGAAAGTCACCTTTGGAAGTGGGACACAGCTGGTGGTGAAACCTGGTAGGTGTAAACCAGCCTGAATGAGTAAGGATAGGAAAGCTGCCTTCCCTACTTCGACAAAAGAGACATGTTGAAGACGTGCTTAGGGTGCAGGAGGGACGAGGGGATGATGTCTGCTTTTATTGCTTTTTATTGCAGGTCAGAAAGTGGAATTGTGCTCACAATTCCTGCATCTTTTCTCTACGTGGCACCAGGATGCACTCAGGGGTCATCTCAGCCAGAGCTGCAAGGGGTGACCACCAGTGACTCTTTTAAAAGAAATGGGAAGCCAGCAAGCAATGACTTGTATAGGTATAAACTAGCAAAGAGGAGAGATGGCTTACAGGGTTTTTGTTGTGAAGGCCAAGCGGGTATAGCCAATTTTGGCAACGAAGTCAGCGTTGGTGGTGGAATTCATCTAAGGATAAATCCAAGCAAGTTTGAAAGTCTTCTTCTGCTCCACCTTGTGGAACAAGTTGTGGCTGTGAGCTAGCATCAGAAAAGCAGAGGTAGACTGGTGAAATCAGTAGGGTTTTTCATGGTGAGCGCTCTGGTAGCCGCAGAGGCCTTGATTCAATAAGCCTGTGAGTTTCCTCATTCTGTTTCCCGCTGACAGTTCTTGTTCTCTTTCGGTCATGCAGGAACACATGACTACAACTAGTTTCCAGCTCGGGGTATTTCTTTTGCTCCGCTATCCTAACAGCCCTTTCCAAGTCCCCCAGGAGTTACATGTAGCTGAGTAGAGCAGGCTTGTTCCTGGCTCTGACAGCCCCTTGGGTGCTCATGGGCTTTCCTCAGCTGAGCTCAGCTGGGCCCTTATTCCTCAGATTTCCCTTCCTCTTCCAATTAGCTGTTGATCAGCACAAAGTTTGTCAGGACAGGGAAGCAGGGACTGGTGAGAGGTGCTGCTTCTCCAGTGGGGGCAGGCTGGACTTTTTGTAATGGGAGGAAATGCTGTGTGACTATGGCACCAACAAGCTGACCTTTGGCTCAGGAACCAGGCTGTCCGTCCAACCAAGTGAGTATGGGGCTTTCCATAGGTGTTCCATATGGGACTCATGCTACAAATGTTGTTCCATTTCCATCCTTTAACTTCACCTTTGCTGAGCTGAAATGCCTTCTTTCCCGTTGCAGGCTCTGAGAGTGCCCTGGGTACAGTATTTAATGAGGTTTTGGGTGCTTGGATTAAAGCTTATCTTGAGGTCTGCATGCCCTTGGGAAAGGGTGACCTGGGAAGGGTCTTTGCCAGCCACGAAGGGCTTCCTTGTTATGGAGAGATGAGAGCGTTTGGGTAATGAGCCTTTGCTGCTGTGAGTGTTGACTTGAACATGCTCACCTTTGGAGCTGGAACAAAGCTTTCTGTAAAGCCTCATGAGTACAGTTACTGCTACTTAACCTTGCAGGGCAAGGCAGATGTAACCCAGATGGTAATGTTGGAGTGTAAGTTCTGGTCAAGCTCCCTGTGAGTGTGCACAAGCCTGTGCCTTCTCTTTAGGTACGGCAGAGCTGTAAGGTGCTGTGGGAAGTAGATGTGGCAGAGCAGAAGTTTGTTCCTCGAACAGAGGAAAAGCTATTTACAAAGACACGTCAGGGGTGGTTGATTTGTGGCCACAGACAGCCCATGCTCAGCCGGACGGGGTCCCAAGCCAAGTCCTGGTTTTTTGAGGCAGGAGAAAACCCTGTGTGTATAATGCAGGAGCTGGAAAGATGAGATTCAGTGATGGAACGTCACCGACTGTAAAAAACCGTGAGTACAAGCACTGAGCTCACAGTAGCCCTTTGTAGCAAAGGAGGCTACCAGGAGGCTGCCTTCTGCTGGCTTTTTTGTTTTTTAAGCTTGCGTAGTTGCTGACCAAATGCATTTTTCACAGCTGTTGCAGAGCCGTTCATGAGCTGCTATCTGAATGTGCCTCAGTCTGCTGCGATTCTCAAACCTTGTGCTTCTGCAGCTGCGGGACTAATCGTGATGTGCTTTCCCTCAGGACAGGCTTTGGCTCATGACAGAAGCAGCAGTCCTGTCATCTCTCAGCAGCCTGTGAAACGCATAGATTGCCTGACGTGATGGTTTTCCACATGCTTTGTGCACAAAAGCAGTGCTACACACATGGTCCCCCTGATTCTGGGCAAGCGTTACTGTAGGTGAGAGTTGTCACTCGTGAGGCTTAGCAATTACCAAAGGTGACAGTGAACGCTCCTCTGAAAAGTGCAAGTGAGCTAGGGAATGAATTTTCCTTTCTTGCAGGTAGTGGCCCTTCGCTAAAGCCTGTTGTGTCAGGGAGTTCTTCCGTGGCCTGAGTCCAGTTGCCTTGTGCTTGAGATCACGTGCAGGGCTGGCAAGACATTTTTGTAATGAGACGTGCCACAGTGCATATGATGTGGGCAAAGTCACTTTTGGAAAAGGAACTGTGCTTTCAGTTGTTCCAGGTACGCAGAAAATTGCACAGAAAAACAGAGCTGCTTCCCTTTTGCCTTGTCCTTCATTTTTTTGGGGGGGAAGAAGTTTGGAAATGCAACTGGGCTGTTTTCCAGGCATCCCTAAGACTTGGTTTTCCCACATGTCCCAATGCCCTGGGCTCCTTGCATTTTTTTATGGCACCTAATCTACCTTACATGCCTGGATCTTTCCTTCCCTTGGCACTGTCAGAGTGGCTTCCTTACTCCTTGGTAGGGATTTGCCTTTGTGATGGCAAAGCGAGCTGGGCTTTTTGTAATGGGAGGAGATGCCGTGTGACTATGGGAACTACAAGCTGACCTTTGGCTCAGGGACCAGGCTGTCCGTCCAACCAAGTGAGTGTGGAGCTTCCCACAGGTGTTCCATATGGGACTCTTGCTACAGATGTTGTTCCATTTTCATCTTTATCTTCACCTTTGCAGAGCTGAAATGTCTTCTCTCCCCGTGCGGGCTCTGAGAGTGCCCTGGGTGCAGTATTTAATGAGGTTTTGGGTGGTTGGAGCAAAGCTCATCTTGAGGTCTGCATGTCCTTGGGAAAGGGTGACCCGTGTGTTGCTGGGAAGGGTCTTTGCCAGCCATATGAAGGGCTTCCTTGTTTTGGGGAGATGAGATCGTTTGCATAATGGCCTTTGTTGCTGTGATAGTTACTGACTGGGAGAGGCTCACCTTTGGAGCTGGAACAAAGCTTTGTGTAAAGCCTGGTGAGTACTGTTACAGTTATTATTTAACCTTGCAAGGCGAGGCTGAAATAGCCCAGACAGTAATGTTGGAGTGTAAATTTTGGTCAAGCTCTCCATGAGTGTGCACAAGCCTGTGCCTTCTTTCTGGGTATTGCAGAGCTGTGAGGTGTTTTGGGAAGAAAAGGTGGCAGAGCAAAAGTTTTTCCCTGGAACAGAGGAAAAGTTATTTACAAAGGTATGTCAGGGGTGGTTGATTTGTGGCCATGGACAGCCCATGCTGGGCCGGGCAGGTACCCAAGGCAATTCCTGGTGTTTTGAGGCATGAGAAAACCCTGTGTGTATAATGCAGGAGCTGGAAAGTTGAGATTCAGTGATGGAAGGTCACTGACTGTGAAACACCGTGGGTACAAGCACTGAGCTCACAGTAGCCCTTTGTAGCAAAGGAGCCTGCCAGGAGGCTGCCTTCCCTTGGCTTTTTCTTTTTTTAAGCTTGTGTAGTTGCTGACCAAATGCATTTTTCACGGCTGTTGCAGAGCCGTTCATGAGCTGCTATCTGAATGTGCCTCAGTCTGCTGCGGTTCTCAAACCTCGTGCTTCTGCAGCTGCGGGACCACCCGTGATGTGCTTTCCCTCAGGACAGGCTTTGGCTCATGACAGAAGCAGCAGTCCTGTCATCTCACATCTGCCTGTGAAACGCATAGATTGCCTGATGTGATGGTTTTCCACATGCTTTGTGCACAAAAGCAGTGCCCCACGCATTGTCCCCCTGATTCTGCACAAGCATTACTGTAGGTGAGAGTTGTCACTCGTGAGGCTTAGCAATTACCAAAGGTGACAGTGAACACTCCTCTGAAAAGTGCAAGTGAGCTAGGGAATGAATTTTCCTTTCTTGCAGGTAGTGGCCCTGCGCATTAGCCTGTTTTGTCAGGGAGCTCTGCCGTGGCCTGAGTCCAGTTGCCTTGTGCTTGAGATCACGTGCAGGGCTGGCAGAGACATTTTTGTAATGAGACGTGCCACAGTGTGCACTACGCGGGCACAGTCATTTTTGGGAAAGTAACTGTGCTTTCAGTTGTACCAGGTAAGCAGAAAATTGCACCGAAAATCAGAGTCTTTTTCTTTGTGTTGGCAAGCCAGTGGACAGCCTGGCAGTACTTTGGGGTCAGGTGGAGTGGGGTTTTTGGGGAGTTGCTTTTCAGTTTTGGGCCCTGTTACATCGCATGAAGCCAGACTATTAACCTCCACTTGTGGCCTAGGATCCTTGAGCACCATCTTAGACTTCTGCAGCCCCTCCTAGCCTTGGCACGTTTCAGCTCAGCCTTGGGGACAAGTGCCACTTCTGCAGGAGCAGCCTGGGCTTTTTGTTATGGGAGGAAATGCTGTGTATTTACAGCATATGGCAAACTGACCTTTGGCTCAGGGACCAGGCTGTCTGTCCAACCAAGTGAGTGTTCAGCTTTCCTGTTTGTCCTTTGTCAGATATCCTTATGTATCCCTTGTTTCATCCCGTAGATATCCTTGCGGTATCCACACCTCCTTATAGAGGGGAAGGAGTGTGTAGGCACTATTTCATTTGTTGTTGACAATGTAAGCCGTCAGAGATGTCTCTGAGATAATGATCCTTCATGAAATCCCCTCACAAGTCAGCAATCACCACTGAAACATGCTCTTGTGCCTCAGAACCGGAGTATCCACTTTTTTGCCTTGTTCTTCGTTGTTTTGTAGGGAAGAACTTTGGGAACGCAACTGGGCTACTCTCCAGGCATCCCTAGGATTTGGTTTCCCCATATGTCCCAATGCCTTGAGCTCCCTGCAGTTTGTTATGGCACCTCATCTCCCTTACATGCCTGGTTCTTTTCTTCCCTTGGCGCTGAACATTGATGGCTATGTGTGTCGTGGATAAGTGATGCTTCAGACAAATTTGGAGTCGTGCTTCCATTGTCCCTCAAGCTCTTCAGGAAGCTGCAGTGAAGCTGTGCATTAGCACTGCAAAAAAAGTGCATGCAAGTGGTGGGTACCTGTCTCTGTAACAACTTAGAGCTGCTTCAACACCTTTTAACTGTAATGTAAGAGAAAGTTGGGTTTGGGAGGAAGACAGCCCCTATTGCTGGTGACCTTTCCTGAGCAGGGCTCTACTGGTCCCTTCCTTGCCATCTTCCCCTCCTCTCCCCAACAAGGGGAGTGGTGCATGGTTTGGCAGGAGTGTGCACCACTGAATGGTGGACAGAGGACACTGCATTGGACAGTTGATCTTGACGTCTGCTGAGACGGTTTGTCACGACAGGGAAGCAGGTACTGAGGAGAGGTGCTGTTTCTCCAGTGGGGACAGGCCGGGATTTTTGTAATGGGAGGAAATGCTGTGTGAGTAGCTTCACCAAACTGACCTTTGGCTCAGGGACCAGGCTGTCCATCCAACCAAGTGAGTGTGGAGCTTTCCATAGGTGTTCCATATGGGGCTCTTGCTACAGATCTTGTTCCATTTCCATCCTTTACCTTCACCTTTGTCAAGCTGAAATGCCTTCTCTCCCCTTGCAGGCTCTGAGAGTGCCCTGGGTGCAGTATTTAATGAACTTTTGGGTGGTTGGATTAAAGCTCAATTTGAGGTCTGCATGCTTTGTTCCCTGACAGTCCCCCAGTACTGACTTTCCTGAGGTCATATCATCTGTTCAGAGCTTCCCTGTGTTGTGTGGTTCCTTGTCACTCGTGGGGCTTAACGTTTACCTAAGGTGACACGGAACGCTCCTCTGAAAAGTGAGCTCCTCTAGCAAAGTGAGCTAGGGAACGGATTTTCCTTTGTTGGAGGTGGTGGCCCTGCACTTAAGCCATGTTGTGTCAGGGAGTTCTTCCGTGGCCTGAGTCCAGGTGCTTTGTGCTTCAGATCACGTGCAGGGCTGGCAGAGACATTTTTGTAATGAGACGTGCGACAGTGTGTACGATGCGGGCACATTCACTTTTGGGAAAGTAACCGTGCTTTCAGTTGTACCAGGTATGCAGAAAATCATGCTGAAAAACAGAGCTGCTTCCCTTTTGCCTTGTCCTTCATTTTTTTGGGGGGGAAGAAGTTTGGAAATGCAACTGGGCTATTCTCCAGGCATTCCTAGGACTTGGGTTCCCCACATGTCCCCGTGCCCTGGGCTCCTTGCATTTTTTTATGGCACCTAGTCTCCCTTAAACGCCTGGTTCTTTCCTTCCCTTGGCACTGTCAGAGTGGTTTCCTTGCCCCTTGGTGGGGATTTGCCTTTGTGATGGCAAAGCGAGCTGGGCTTTTTGTAATGGGAGGAAATGCTGTGTGTCTGGCTACAGCAAGCTGACCTTTGGCTCAGGAACCAGGCTGTCCGTCCAACCAAGTGAGTGTGGAGCTTTCCATAGGTGTTCCATATGGGACTCTTGCTACAGATGTTGTTCCATTTCCATCCTTTACCTTCACCTTTGTCAAGCTGAAATGTCTTCTCTCCCCGTGCGGGCTCTGAGAGTGTCCTGGGTGCAGTATTTAATGAGGTTTTGGGTGGATGGATTAAAGCTTATCTTGAGGTCTGCATGTCCTTGGGAAAGGGTGACCTGTGTGTTGCTGGGAAGGGTCTTTGCCAGCCATAAGAAGGGCTTCCTTGTTTTGGGGAGATGAGAGCTTTTGCGTAATGGCATTTGTTACTGTGAGTGCTGACTGGGAGAGGCTCACCTTTGGAGCTGGAACAAAGCTTTGTGTAAAGCCTGGTGAGTACTGTTACAGGTACTACTTATCCTTGCAGGGCGAGACTGAAGTAGCCCAGACAGTAATGTTGGAGTGTAAGTTTTGGTCAGGTTTTCTATGAGTGTTCACAAGCCTGTGCATTCTCTCTGGGTATTGCAGAGCTGTGAGGTGTTTCGGGAAGAAGAGATGGTAGGGCAGAAGTTTGTCCCTGGAACAGAGGAAAAGCTATTTACAAAGGCACGTCAGGGGCGGTTGCTTTGTGGCTGTGTACAGCCTTAGATGAGCAGGGGCCTGAGCCGAGTCCTGGGGTTTTGAGGCACGAGAAAGCCGTGTGAGCTGCCTGGGATTTTTGTTATGGGAGGAAATGCTGTGTGGCTCTGGCTCTGCATACGACAGACCAACCTTTGGCTCAGGGACCAGGCTGTCTGTCCAACCAAGTGAGTGCTCAGCTTTCCTGTTTCTCCTTTGTCAGATGTCCTTACATATCCAATGTTTCATCCCGTGGACATCCTTGTGGTATCCACATCTCTTTACAGAGGAGAAGGAGTGTGTAGGCACTATTTCATTTCTTGTTGCCAACATAAGCCATCAGAGGTGTCTCTGAGATAATTATTTTTGATGAAATCCCCACACAAGTGAGCAATCACCATTGAAAGATGCTCTTGTGCTTAGTAATTTTTTTCTATGTGGAGGACTTCTTCTATTGAGAGAAAGATGCTCTGAACATGGTGCTCTAGGCTGCTGATAGTCTGGGAGTGTGCAGAAGGAGTGGTGTGGTTTAGGGCAGATGGATAGGTTGACCATCTTGTTCATTGTGCTTGTGTATGGTTCATGGGGGATGCGTAATGGGATTTAGTTCTATTCCTTACCTTGGGTCTTTTAGCTATCTCAGGGTAGGTCCAGGCTGTGCTGATGCAACTGTTTCCTGCTAGTGATGCTAAATAGCTCTGGTATGTAGACTGTTGTTCTGAGTGTAACCAGAGAAAGAAAAGCTGTGGATTAATATGATAGTAGCTTTCAGCCTGGATATCTTGTGGGCAGTGAAAGTAGGAACCTTATGTGAGTGAGCAGATAGCTTGAAGTGAGAGGACTCCTGAAAAAGCCAAGCAAGTGAAATTGCACACCATCAATCCACACTGCAGAAAGCAGCTGGTTTCCACCTGAATCTGAGCATCCCACTTGCCCAGAGTGTAAGTAAAGAGTCTATGGTACAGCCTGAGTGGTTACAGCCTGAGTGGTGGCGGTGTCATCTGCTGGGATCTGAACCCTCTGAGTTTCTGTCAAGTGCTGTGCTATTGTGACAATACCCTCAAATTCACCTTTGGCTCAGGGATTAAAGTCACCATCTTGCCAAGTAGATGGGTTAACGCCTGTGTGTTGCAATCTCACTCCACAGTCATGTCCTGGGGGCTGTGCTCCAGGAGAGAAAAAGTAACTTGAGCCCTCAGGGAACACTGATTTTGTTGCTAAACTACAAAGTGGATGTTAAGAATGCTCTTTGTGTGTTTTTGTTTGTTTGTTTTTGTTTTGTTTTGTTTTTGCACAACAGCAAGCCCAAGAGCAAGCCATTTTGGCACTGTGACTGAAAACTCTTGGTGCCTGGGAATGGCTGATATTCTCCAAAGAGCTTCAGAGATTCATCCCGTTTCTGCCTTTCCCTCCTCTGTGTGTTCTTGCTCCCAATGCAAATCCCAGCTGCTGTCCAACGGCTTATCCTGCTTGTTGCAAAAGGAAAAAGGAAAAAGGAGGCGATCAGAGAGCACACTGAGCCTCTGTTTCTTGTTAGGGTGTGCAGTGCTGTGTGAACAGCAAAGCAGGAAAACCCCATTTTGGGCCAGGGACATAGTTGCATGTTCATCCAAGTAGGTATTCTCCTCTTGCTTTTCCACTTCATGCTCTCTCCTGTTACTGCATTCCCACTTTAGCCAATTTAAGACCAAAGAGATGAGTCAGAGCTGCATATGAGAGCCATGGAGGATTTGCTTCCTCCAGGGCCACTCTGTGAATGCTTGTGTGGGGAAGGTAATGTTTGGCAGGAAGGGTCATTTTAACTCTGAGACCTGGTGACTAGTGTAGCGTATTTAGGATAAGAGTAATCAGTAGTCAACATCTGTGGTACTGAGCTGGGCACTCAGCTGCATAGACAAACACGTCTGAGAATGCTGAAGGATTTGAATTGTCAAGGGCCCCCACTCCTCCACAAGGCTATAGGAGTCTATAAAGCACCAGAACAGAGCTGGTACCCAAGCTCTTAAGTGTGTGTCTGTCCTCAGTCTTCAGATGATTTTGCTGTTGTACTTTAGGCTTGAGTTTTTTTTTTTTTTTTTTTTTTTTTTCCTGGGATAGTCTTAGTACTGGTGTAGGACAGGGCTGAAGGCAGATGATGCAGCATGCTTAAGTCTCAGGGTGCAAGTAGGAACTTCTTAGAGGCAAACTAAATTTATCTGGAACCCAAGTAGTCAGGGACAGTTGGGCGTCTTTCCTCCCTCTCTCTGGATAAATCTTAGGACTTATGGAGGGGATGGTTGCATCTGTGTTAAGTGAGATTTTGACAGGCTATGTTGCACTGTGTGTATGGTACTGGAGGAAAGCCTCACTTTGGGACTGGAACAAGATTGTCAGTGCTACCTTGTAAGTACAGAATGCTGTCTTCTAGGGAAAACAATCATGAATGAGCCTGAAACAAAATGCAATACCAAATTCAGGGATAGGAATGCACATAGTTTCTGCATGGTATATAAAATTCTTTCTGTCACGGTATATAAAATGTATGATGGGGATTTCCACCTTTAAACTTGTCCTATAGCCTTCATATATTCAAACATCATCTGGTAAAAACAACGGCTGTATAAAAATTAGGTCTGGGTTGGTCTGTCCTTTTCATGCTGTGTTATTGTCCTGGTTTCAGTTAGGACAGAGTTAATTTTCCTCCTAGTAGCTGGCAGGGTGCTATGTTTTGGATTAGAATGAGAAGAGCGCTGATAACATGCTGATGTTTTAATTGTTGTAGAGCAGTGCTTACACCAAGCCAAGGACTTTTCAGCCTCTCTCTGTCCTGCTAGTGAGCAGGCTAGGGATGCAGCAGGAGCTGGGGGGGGACAGACCCAGGACAGCTGATCCAAACTGGCCAAAGGGGTATTCCATACCATCTGACGTCACGCTGAACAATATATAGGGGTGGCTAGCCGGGGTGGAGGGGGGGCCGGCTGCTCGGGGATAGGCTGGGCATCGGTCAACGGGTGGTGAGCAATTGCATTGTGCATCACTTATTTCGTACACATTATTACTATCAATACTATTATTATCATTATTGTTGTTGTTATTCCTTTCCCTGTCTTAATAAACTGTCTTTATCTCAACTCACAGACTTCACTTTCCCGTTTCTCTCCCCCATCCCGGAGAGGGAGGGGGAAGGGTGAGCGAACGGCTGTGTGGTGTTTGACTGCCAGCCGGGCTAAACCACAACAGTTATCAACATACTTTTAATTTCTGTTTTTGAGAGGATCTGCTACTAATCACACTGGAGAAAATTCAAGTGTCTCTTTTCTTTTGGGTAGGGGAAGGTGGTTAAAGAAAACAAAACATCTTAGTAAATAGATATAAACCTGTGATTTGACACCATATGTGTAACTGGAATGGTCAGAAGATAGTATACATTGGCAGTGAATTAGGCTTTAGTTTCATTTTATTCTGAATCGTATCCACACTGCTGTGTAACTCTTTAAATTGAGAAAAATCAAAAAGCCTACTTAAAAATAAGTCCAAATGAAGTTGACAAATTCCTGCCAAATTTTGTATGTGCTCATTGTAAATTTACAGATGCATAACTCCTAAAATACTTAAACATGGGGGGGAAGGATAAAAGGGAATAAGAAGATGTCTCCATATATCAACCTTCATGAAACCAAGAGCTGATTTGCTAAAATGTCTTAACTGTCTTGAAAACATGGGCAAAAAAAATTTACATGATATGCAGTAGCAAATTGGAAATTAGTGTTTATTTATTTATTTATTCTATTACATTAGGTCATTACCACAGCACTGCTCTCACCTAATATAATGGATTCCAGATGTGTTTGAAGCACTGTCTTACTTCTCTTACCTTCATTTGAAAATCCCAAGATGCAGAATATCCAACAGAGGAATAGCAGTTTGATTAGGCATTTAAATTCCCATAGCCCCATCTTTCCATGAAGGAAGTGCTGTATTTCATTTTAAATTTCCTGTGATTAGATCACATAACCTATATTTGTAGGCGTGAATGTGATGGTTGCAAGGATGGTTTTTGTTGGCTTGTTTTTCATTGTGTGAATACTGGCTATAGCATCATCTTTGGAAAAGGGACAAAGCTTCTTGTGAAACCAAGTAAGAAACACACTTATATGTATTTGCAGTTTTTATTGTCTATTTAGATTTGAATAGCAGAGTGGCTTTTAGCACCATGACTTGGTAATTAAAGGAATTGGTTAGTTGATGATAGTACTGATTTAAATTACTGTAGTCGTTCTTGCATTATCTGCCCATTTGATGTATCATAGAAAGATACAAACAAACAAACCATAGATGGAAACCTGGACTGATAAGAAGATGGTTTTCATCAGTTACTCTGACCCTAGACCACGGTCATGTTGTTGTTCACATCCCTTTTTGCCATTCCAGCAGACAAGGCTTTGTGTTGCAGCTATTGAACCACATCTAACAGTAAAGTCAACAGGCCTTTTTTCTTTAGTAGGGGTCTTAAACAGCTTAATTACTAATGGTCTATTAGCATGGCTCAACAAATTACCATACTTTACTGAATCTCTGTAACTATACTTGTACATGCTCTTAGCAAGCAACATGTGAGGTTTTTTTGCAGTTTAGTGTTCATAGGATCATAAAATCATGGAATTTGGGAGGGACTTCTGGAGGCCATCTAGTACAACCCCCTTGTTCAAAGCAGGGTCAACAAAAAGAAGTTTCTGTTGATGTAGACATCTCTGAGAATGGAGATTCTGTAACCTCTCTGTGAAATCTGTTCCAGTGTTTAACCATCCCCTCAATTATTTTTTTTCCTTAGGTTTAAGTGGAATTTCCCATATTTCAGTCTGTGCCAATTGCCTCTTGCCCTGTTACTAGGCACCCCTGAGGAGAGTCTGGTTCTGTTTTCTTTACTTCTTCCTATTTGGCATTCATACCCATTTAAGACCTCCCCCTCCTAGCTCTGTCTTTTCCAGTCTAAACAATCCCAGCTCTCTCTCTGTCTCTTTGTATGTCAGACGTTTCAATCCCTTAATCATCTTTGTGGCCCTTCACTGGACTTGCTCTAGAAAGTCTGCATCTTTCTTGTACTGGGGATCCCTGTCAATCACATTGGTGTTGTATTAGATAACCTCAAGAGGTCCCTTCTAACCTAAGTGATTCTGTGACTCTCTGGGCTGAGGCAAATTCTCATAGTTCTCCTGCAAAAAAAGCCTTTTCAAAATGCCCACAGTATTAATCATATCAAAGGGGGAGGAAAAAGAAAGAAAATTCTGTGCAGTGTTTTTTTCTGATCTTCATGATGCATATCTGAAACCTTAGATGGGAATCAAGCAAGACTGGAATTTGTGAAAAATAATGTGTATGAATGCATTTTTTTTCTAGGCAGAGAAACAGTGAACATTGGCTCCAAATTCACAATTGCAAGTAGACAAGACTGTTTGTTTTTTGTTGTTGTTGTTTTTTTTTAAATGAAATGAGATGCTAAACTAAGGGCATTTTTTTTCCTTTTGAATTTAGAATAATCTGTAGGAGAAGATGAAAAATATGGAAGATCTGCTGTTGTGCTAGTGAATGTGTCATTGAGGGCAAACAGATATGCGGTTGTCTTCTCCACTTACCTTGATAGTTGGACTGTTACCTTCACACACTAAGTCACTGCTCATATATCTTGGTGTTTGTGCTAGAACTGGATAAATATGTGACCTCTTGATCTAGTGGTCAATGATGCATTATTCCATTGCAACCAAAATGTGAGGGTTTTGTGTCATTTAGGTATTACCTATATTAAGTCTCAGCAAGAATGGCCTGAAGAAGCCATAATGCTCTCTATTATCTTGTCTGTCTACTGGTTGTATAGTATTATTTAATCAATGGTCTGACTGAGTTGAAATGCCTGGATGGCAGGTATATCCTGCCAGGCTCTCTCATTTTTTCCTTTTCACCGTTGGATACCCTGAGCTCTTGATAAAGACATATTGATGTTGGAGGGTTTTGTCCTACAGGTAACATGATTCCATTATTATTATGTAGGATAAATCTTCAAATAAACCAAAGTAAACCGACTTTTATTTTTCATTCTATACTCACTAACAGATGTTTTTGTGTATTCCCCAGCTTAGATTTTGGTTGTATCTCTGTAGGCTGGAAGAGAACAACAAAACTCCACTGCCTCTATCCTCATGCAAAGACCAGCAATGTTGTCTCACCTTGCTGGTCAACTGTTGAGAATCCGTTAATAGGTTGCTTAGTGCCACTGTAACATCAAAGCTCAAATTTCCCTCTCCAAAATATGGAATTTAGAAACATTCATGCAGCGAAGTTTTGAATCTCTTTCTCTTTCTTTCTAACACCCCCTGCCCCCCCCTCCAAAAAAAAAAAAAAAAGAAAAAAAGCATGTGTATGTCAAACTACAGTTCTCAATCTGTTGAAAGGTGATAGTGGTGCTATTTAAAAACTCCAGTATATTCTTTCCAGCATCAATAGAAAAGTGTGAAACTATATCCCAGCCGACATTTAGTTGAAACTAAATTCTTTATGACTTTCTGTAAATGACAACCAAACAATGAAACATAATAGATAACTTAATCATTGAAATTCTGTTTTTCCTCAAAATATTAGTGTTAATAACTATTCATATATACTTAAGAAAGTAAGAGACAAAATGGTCTTTAACTTGTAGATTGAGAAGGAAACAAAGAATTTGGCTTGGAAATTATGTTTTTCTGTTGTTATTTTCTTTCTGTGTATGCTTGTGTGGGAAGCTTCATATCACTATATGAATACTGGGTCAGGAAATAACTTCATCTTTGGTAAAGGTATAAAACTGTCATTAAAGCAGTAAGTATTTGGACCATTGCATGGGAAAATGATAACAATGGAAGTCCAGTTGTCTCAGCGCTTGTTAATAGCTAGATAATCATCATGCTGTAATGAACACACACAATGTTCTTCAGCAATAAAAGATGATGAGGAAGGAAAGAAGGATGGGTGGGAAGACCTGGATACTGAGAAACCGTATACAATGACTCATAGCAGGCATTATATTTCGGATATAACAAAGGAATCTACATACAGTGTTCCTTGCTAACTAAGGAGTAGATACTCCAGTCTCTGACACCTGAGGTGACTGTATTCATAGCTAATTATTCCCATGTATGTGAACATAGGGAAACGTATTTGGCAAAAAGAGACTGGAGAAGATCTGTGGAAATGTGTCTAGGTGTTGATAGCTTTTCTCAGAGCTAGAGACATCGCTGAAAAGATTATCCCATGCCTCCTCCATGTTGCTTGCCCTTCAACACCCACCTAGCTGAATGAAACGACCCATTTTGTAAGGACCTGTCACACAGTGCTGATTCTGGAGGATGGGAAAAATACACATGGGGGAGTGGAACAAAACTTCTCGTTGCACCAGGTGAGCTGTCTGATCACTGAGTCAAGAGGGACTCAAAACAGGGGATACTATAATATAACTTCAAAATAATGGTACAGCGGCTCTGTAGAGAAATTTGGGATGTTATACTATTCACTGGAAAGAAGTGGGAGACTTTCTATTTAATCACTGTGCACTAGAAATGCATCTATTCTGGGGAAAGAAAGCAAGTTGAAAATGAAAAAACAAACAAAAAAAAACCAAGTGAAATACAAGAACAGAGGTGTGAAAAAATATAATGGCCTTTGCTGAGTGGTGCAGGTTTGGGTTTGTCAGGGATGGAGGTGGAAGGGTAATTGCCTTGTGGATCTTCCTTTTGGTGTTAATGAGACTACAGTGTGAGGAGGAAGAAGAATGAGTAATGGGCACAGGACTAAGAAAGAATGCATGCCAAGTGTGTGGGGTGAGAAATTAAAGGAATATAAGGATAAGTGCTCATAATCTGTGTTCCATTCCTGTTTCTTGAGAAACCAGGACAGGGATGGATACAAAACTGTAAATGGGCAGAGTTATTATTCATTGTGTAGGAATATATCTTTCTTGGAGTTAGCAGAAGATACGACGTGAAGCAAACATGATAGTCTGTGACATATAGGAGAAGAATCTGGTCCAAGATAGTGATACTATTTTCATGGCACTTATATCCTTACGATATATGAACCTGGAAGAAAAACTGAGTCTCATAGTCTATCGAAGCAATCAGGGCAGAGGAAAATTATTTACGTGGACTGGGGTTGATAGGAGTGTACAAAGATTTTTGCTATGGCAAACAACACAGTGTGTCTCTGAATACCTACAAGCTAACCTTTGGAGATGGAACCAGGCTCATGGTAAAACCAAGTAAGATTTCTGAGTTGTTTAGTGGTCCACCTGAAAAAAAGTAAATGTTCACTAAAAGAGTAATGAAATGCAGTTCAGATGCATGTTGTTGCCCAAAAGTAATGACAATGAACTCATAGTTACTATAGTATCTACTGGATATTCTAGGACAGTAGAGATGGTCCTCAGTGCAATTATTAATAATTATGATAGCTGCTTGAATTTGGAGACATACTACACAATATTAAGGAATGAAATTTTAAATAAATAAATAAATAAATCTTTCCTCCTTTGAATATTGTGTATGCATATATTCATAACTAACAAACTTGTCTGAGCATTTTAATCAGAAAACTCAAGGTGGTTTTCTTTTTTTTTTTTCATTAGTAATTAAATCTCAAGCAAATTTTCAAGTACTGTAGATTTTTCAGAACTTTTTACTTAAAAAAAAAACTATTTAAGAAAAGAAAAATACTTCTGGAGGAAGACTGTCAAAACTTTTTTTTTGCTCCTTCTCCATTGGAAAAGAGTGAAAAGAATTAAAAATAGTTCACCTGTGTCCCAGATATTATCTCTGCTTTCTCAGAAGTTAAATCTCATTTTCTACTTGGGATGGAGAGCAAACTTAATTATGGTCTAGGTTTTGCAGGAAGAATGAGATAGTGGTGTCACTGATGGTTGGATTTTGTTCAGATATTAAGTAATGAATTAATTATGATCTCATTCTCAATTTAATTTGCAAGCTCCTTAGCAACGGGAATCTCCTGTGGATTGTATTCTTTAAGGAGGGATTCTGGGCTTGACATTAACCAGTGAGTGAGGTTATGATGCATTTTGATCCAATATCCATTTTTATGTGAATGCATTTTTCCAGTTATATAAAACCTGGTATACAGAGCTTTCACCATGCTTAGCCAATTTTTGTCAGATATAACTAGCTAATCCTACAAACTGGGAGCATGCATTTGGACAGTGAGAGTTAAATTACCCAAGTTTGGCTCCAGCTGCTTTCTTGTTGTGATATTCCCTTCCCCACTTCCTACTCCCCTCCACCCTCTTTTTTTTTTAAGCTCAGGTGAAAACTTCCATGAATTCAAGTTCTGATATTTAATGTTTCTGCATTTTTTTTCAACTTTTCTCACAATCGTCATATTATCCAGGTTCTTCTGCTATCTTGGGCAATTCGGGTTGTCTGTGGTTCTTAAAATTGGCAAATTGACTGTATATTGCACTTACAGAGTGCTTGTTTGTGTGTGTAAATGTATCCATATCACTGTTCAACTTAGCTGCTGTGGTATACTTAGTTCTGGAGAGAAGGGAGGGGAGATTTCAGTGGTGTGCTGAATTACTGTATAGACTTTAGGGCAAGATACAAGCCCATGTTTGGTAGTGGCACCCCCCTCAGTGTGGAACCCAGACAATATTAATTAATACAATGTGATGCACAACCTGTAAAGGAGGATGGAAATTGCAAGGGAACAGAGCAGAAAGGTAACTGGCTGGACTCAACAGCAGCAGTCAGAAGGCTTCTAAACACGGTCTGGAGGTTGTGTATGTACGCACTGATTGATAGAAGTTGCTAGTGTGTAGAGACAGAGGAAAGAATAAGCAGGTGACAAATTAGGTTGTGCGTGATAGCTAGGCTAGTGAATGTGAAGAATAAATAGTCAGTTAGAGGAATGTGTTTATTTTACTACATGTGCTGAGGAAGTGGCAGTAACTTGCATTAGTTAGATTATTTCAGTAAGCATCTTGCATTGCCATGTGTACAACTGTTAATCCAGCATATGTGCATACTAATGCATCATTTTGCAAAGCATAATGTCACAGTGTAATAATGGGTTATGACAAAGTTGTATTTGGAGCTGGAATGAAACTTACCATTTTTCTAGGTATGTCTGAATTCTCAGACGTGATTTCTCTTGAAAGTACTCTAGTCCCTTCAAAAGTTACTTTGCTTGTTTAGTTGCTTCCCAATATAGTAGAAATAGGACTATATGTCCTATTTATACTGGTGTAAAAGCAAGAGAACTTGGTTTCCCACATCTTTCTCTCCCAGCTTTTTAAGTCAGGTGTTTTCATGTATCTTAAAGAGCCTCTATAAACGTGTCATACAACATATTTTTAAGGGCTGTGTCAGGGCGTTAATATCGTTTAAGATAGAATTGCATTTTGGATCATTGACCGAGCTTCTGCTTTCTCCAAGTAGATTTAATCTCCCAAACATATGTTACATGGGCCTTTTTGTCCATAACCCTTCCCCTGACCTATTTCACTGTTTTTTTTTGTTTGTTTGTTTGTTTTGGAAATGTTTGAAGATCATTTAGGATCATTTAAAGTCAAAATAGTTTCTTTTGACTCTGGAAAAGTAGTGTTTCCATTTCTTAAAATGGTGGTGATTTTTAAGATAATTTCAAAGAGTTTTTTTTTCTGAAAGTTAAAATGCACAACAATATAAAAAAGCAATTCATTATGAAAAGCTCTGCAGGAATTTCTTATATTTCAGATGACCCTCCTGACCCTGTTTAAAAATTTTTGAGAAAATGTAAGAGTCTCCAGTTAATATGGAGCTATTAGCAAGTTAAAATAGTGATATATTAGGGCTCTGCCAGAGATCCTGAACTGACATATCCCCAAATTGACTGTTATGGCAATGTCTATATTCAACTGCTCCAGATCTAGCCCTCTTCACAATGTAAAACCCAAGAATTTCCTGAAATCATACTGAAAGCTCAGTGATCAATGGTAGAACAGTTTCCCTGCCACAAAGAAATTACATACTAAAAAGCATGATTTCTGCTTAAAATCTAAATGGCAAATTTGCTCTGGAAACACTCTTGATTAATCCAGATGGCAAATCCAGGAGAATGTGATGACGGAGTTTATACTACGCTATCAGTCACTAGGTGAGCTGTGAAGTAAAAGTATTTATTTTTGAGAGATGAGTCTGGTGACAGTGAGACAAAGTAATTGAGGAATGAGGTGAAGAACAGATTTGTGATGCATGTGGCTTTCTGGAAGCAACTGGATAAATATGATATAGGGGAATATTAAAGAAGAGGAGTTTGAGAGTTTGAAAGATGCAAGATACATGATAATAGTGCTTCGTAAAGGGAATGTGAAAAGAAGGTCAGATGGAAGTAAAGTCCTAGATAGGTGGTTCTGTCTAACTATACCAATAAATGGGATTTCCTTTGGTGAAATATTTCATGGATGAAGGTTCCATTCAATACCACTCTGGATATTGTAGAGGCCTGTGCCATTGTGTAACTACGGAAGTGATTACAAACTTACATTCGGATCTGGGACAAGACTTCTGGTTTTGCCAGGTACATTCATCCTGATTTTTTTGCCTAATGTGCAAACTAGTTGTTGTTACACATTAAGATCTGGGAAATGGCAGCTCTCAAATGTATAGTAGCCAGAGGTTTCACCCTAACTGGCTGAAGTTATTCCAAGGCAGCTGTCCAAGAATTATTCTTTGTGCTTACAATGATCTTCAGTCAATTGCATTCCTATAATAAGCTAAGACAAAGACCAGTTTTGGTCTTCTGTCAAGTCACATGCATTTCTTCTATTTTAAGGGTAAATCCATGTAACTTCCATTGGCTTCAAGCAAAGTCGTGGATGATGTGTCTGATGAACAAGCACTGAAATACAAGAATGGCTATAATACTTAGAAAATACCTACTTATTGTGACTATCACCATTTTATCTGGTCTTTACTTGTCGCAGAATCCCATCAAGGAACAATATACTCATAACTTTTTTAAATATTAGTGTTGGAATGGGAACTGAGCTGTCTTTTAGCTTGTAAGTGTGATGTAAAGATATGGTATTATCCACACATTCTGCAAGTGGATTCTGTACATGACTGGGACTTGAATCCAGATTTATCAAGTTGTAACAGCTACAAGTCCGTACTTAATCCTTACTTCTGCTACTACTTATCTGACTAAGTGAGGGTGTATGAATCCTGATCTGATAAGATTTAGAAGGCTCAGATACCTTTGCAACTCCCTGTGAGGTTCTAAGATCTGGATAGGATCTCAGTGTGCTGTTAATTCCAGGGAGGAGATAACTGTAAGTACGGTCAAAGGATTTCTCGTAAAGGTTTCCTGGATAAATAAAGGATAATTCTTGTGAATTATGGGGGTGAAGAAGGATACAAGCTGACATTAGGAAAGGAACCTTGGTGATGATCAAGCCAAGTGGGTAATAAACAGTGAAATGTTAAGGAGAAAAGTTGGACTGACAGGAGATGGTCCTAATTACATGGCACACTGAATAGGGATTTTAGGTGATATTACTGATGGAAAAAAAGCATATTATTCTACTATTGCCCAGCAAAGTGCAATACACAATTGTAACCAATGAATGAGCAATTTTTCACTTTATCCCTCTGTTCCTGATTATTTTCTTTTAGATTTCTTTGGTACTTTTACAGTGACTTAAATCAATGTGCTTAGCCACTGCTCCCTCAAGTTATTCCCTGCTCTAGAATGGCTGTATGATCTGATTGGCAGTATGAGTTGGGAAAATCTGTCTACATTTTTGTAGTGATTGGCATCAGTGTGCCAATCAGGGATATGTGAAACTGGCATTTGGAGCTGGCACACAACTTCTTATTACCCCAAGTAAGTTTGAGCTTTCTGTATCATATTAACACTGGGATTGGTAATTACTTGTAGGGTAGATGGACTAGGGATTACATGGAAGCACGTTCCCAAATTCTTTTAGACTTCCCCTGTCAAAAATCAGTTGGAATAGAGGTGCTGCCTTGGAATCCAAGGAATGCTTGGGTATGGTGTGGCAGTGAACTGCTGCATACCAGCTAGAGAAGACTGTCATGTTTTCTATGGTTTTCTGTTGCTAAAGAGTTTACACAAGCTTAGTAGTCACAGCATAGTGCAGTCATGCATAGAGAGCTGCAACGCAGTTCACATGCTGCCAAATGCTGCATAACAAGTTTAACACGTTTACAGACTTTCTGGCTACTAAAGATTTCAGACTTGATTTGTGCATCTTTAAAATAATAATTATATGATGTCTGGGGGTTATTCTGATAAGTGGCCTAAAAATTAGATTTTCTAACTCCTAGCCTATGTCAATATTTTTTAGTTTTAAAATGCAAAAGTGAAGTCCCCTTCCATATTCATATAAACTGATACTATAGTGTGAACAGTTAGTTATTAGAAAAGGGACTGAACTTCTTGTGATGCTTTGTAAGTCTTTGTCCTTTCCTCAGTAACATTTCAAAATGCTTTAGAAACCTGAGAATACATAATGAAGTTTCATCTAACTTTGTGCGTCATCTTCTAGTGGACAGCTTTCCCACATATTTTGGATGAGGAGCCATTGAAATATGCACCTGGTAGGCAAGAATTTATTGCAAAGGTTTATTATTGAGTGGAAAACTGAAAGATACAGTATGTTTGTCTTTAGAAGAGGGACTAGATTACAAGTCAGCTCAGGTGAGTAACATCTGGAGAAGGGCAGGCTATGAAGATGGAAGCAGTGACTACCAGTTTGTGTTTCTAAATAGATCTATTATGGAAAGATATTATGGAGTCATTATGGAGAATGAACATAGCCTCTAGATGAGGAGGGAAGGGACTAGAGTAGGCTGAAAGAAAATGAAACCAGGATTATTTCTCAGCATGCTAGCCAAGACAGAGTAGGAGCCTGGGAATACTGCAGATGAGAGCATCATCAATTTCTTAGGCTAGTGTCATCGGCATATCATTGACCTTAACTTTGGAGTCTTGTAAGACAGTTTGAAGGTTTATGCAGTAAATATAAAAAGGAAAATATTATCCTGACAGGGCTAACATTGTTACACAGACACCAGTCTGCATTTTTTCCTTAGATTGAACGGAAAAATTCAGACACCTCTGGTTTCATGTTGAAATCATAGTTTCACACTGCATCAGGAGGAAATTTCCCAGGTGATTTAGACTATGTTATTTTAATGATTTGAACTCACTGTCTGGGATACCAGAGCTAGGAGAGTAATTTTTGGAAATGGCACAAAGCTATCTGTGATCCGAAGTAAGTTATCTGATTAAAGGTACACATTAAATAGAGTGATTAGGGAAGGTTATTATTTTGGTGTGAAATACACATCTATATGTGAGGCAATTCCACAAATATAAGACTGAAAATTCTTCTGACTCTCTGGTAACAACATAAAAATGATCTTCTACTTGTGTTTAGAGAGGGATATTCTTTTGGATACTTTTTTCTTACTTACTAAACAAATCGTTTTTTTTTTTTTTTTTTTTGCTGATACTACATGTATAGTTATTCTCTAATTCAATAATGTACTTGTTTGGAGTTGACATTATTTGATTGTTCTTCCAGAAACTACATCTCTGGCATATAAAATTGAAAACAGTTTCCAACAGTTAAAATTCATGCTGGCTTTGAAAGAAAAGGCCTGAAAAGTATATCGTGAAAATGACAGAGGCTCTCAGAAAGTTAATGAGCAGCCTCTTCAAGTCTTCTTGTTTTCAAAGACAATTATTACACAGATGGGCTAAGCCATTACATTCACCTATGAGCTTTAAATGATCAAAGACACTCTCTCTAACTAATTCCAGTCTGATCAGCAATTGAGAGAGTCTGCAAGGGAATGGCTAATTAGATAATTCTCTATATACAGTAGTGTGTTAAACCAGTTCATGACTTCTAATGCATCCTGTTTGAAAAAAAGAGGCATAGGTCTTCATCTGATGTTGGAACAGGCTTCTACTGCTCTCTCCCTGAAATCTCCTGATTTCTGGATTTGGCTTTCTGAGTAGACTGGGTGGGAATAGCACTCAAATAGCTCCTGTTCTTCCACCCAGAAGATATCCTTCAGAAAGGATGAAATTAGGCAGGGTGGACAGCTCAGAACATCATAATTTACTTCTCAATATTTTCTGCAAATAAAGGTAATAGACATCAATGCAGCGTTTCCAACACATCCACCAACTCATTAAGACAATAACATGAAACATATATCACACTGCTGTGGTTAAAATAGCTTATATTTACCAAGACTGCTATCTGCAGACTTTCATAATGTTGAGCAAATATGCAAAGGAACGTATTGGGAAAAAGCCTCCAGTTACGGAACAAAGTGAGCAACCTCTCTGAGCAAGAATGAGAAATGAGCATTTTGCAAAGCAGGTAATGAAGCTGCCAGCAGAAACAGATGTGTTTTTCATAATCTGCTCAAGATAAAAGCATAACACAGATAGTGAGAAAAAAAACCACTAATTTGGAGAGTGGTGCATA
Source organism: Cygnus olor (assembly GCF_009769625.2). Lineage (NCBI taxonomy): Eukaryota > Metazoa > Chordata > Aves > Anseriformes > Anatidae > Cygnus > Cygnus olor. The sequence goes on along the minus strand of NC_049193.1, from coordinate 4,360,424 downwards.
AGTAGCTCTTCAGAAAGCAGAGCACTCATTATGAGAGAGAACATCTATCAGTTCCTCTTTTCTTTTGTATCCCTGTACTCCATGGTAATGATATATCCCGGTTCATCTGTATTATTATTATTATTATTATTATTATTTAAACAGGAGTCTACCATACAGCTTTTTATCTGACTCTATCACTGAAATCTATTTTCAAAAGAATAGCTGTATTGTATGGGGAGTATTGGGGCAGGTGAGTTGAGCTGGGGGAGTCAGGATATACACTAGACCATATTCTGCACTGCTGGGAAAGAGAGAGTCTCATTGGGTTTTTCAAAGCCTGGACAAAGCTAGAATAGATGAACTGCAATTCAGGAGAAGACTCAGAGAAAAATACCACTGGGCTTTGTGGATAAGGTTTTTCTGAGGTGATATTAATAAAGTATGGACATTTCTTTAAGGTGCTGCCAGCTGGCAGTTGAACAGATCAGAACAGTTTCTCTCAATGGTGGAACAAGGGCCTGTGCTTGGATAAGATTTTGAGGTGGTTTCTAAAAGCCAAGATTTTAGTCTAGATTTTCCCAGAGGGAAGAAATTAAAACAACTTCATCTGGGACTAATCTATCTTTGCTATTTCTACAATACTTAACAGTGTGGTGTGAGAGCAGGGACTACGCAAATGTTAATCTAAGCTCTGAACCTTATCCAATAACCCTTTCTCAGTTTACAGACGTAAAATGAAGCTCAGGTTCAAACTTGCGATCATAGAGTCCAACAGAAAATGCATTCAGAGGGCTACTGAGAGCCCCATATTTACATGTTGGCTACAGTATCTCTTTAATGGTGTTTTACTTGTTCATCATTAGAGTACTGCAATACTATTAACATTTTATTATTATGATCACTCCTCCCCAGACACATAACTTCTCATAGCAGTGAAGCAAGAAGAGAGAGAGTGCTCTCTGCCTGTTCCCAGAACACATCCCCCAATGCATTCAGGTCAAGATCCTAAAGGAATCCCAGGCTGCAGAGTAGAGTTGAACAAGCTGTTACAGAGAGGAATGCCTAGGTTAGATATCAACATCTAGGCTGTGGGTGGCCACATGAGTATCATTTGAGATGCTCTAAAGATCCTGTCTAACCCCCCATCCGTGGCTCCCAGACAACATAAGTCTCATGTAGATCCTGCGTTATCTACCGTGGATGCCTTCATTTTCTAAAGGTGTCCTAGCGCAAGGTCCTTATGATCAATCTCCCACTGGAATCATGTAGTGACCACCATACTTAATGTGTCTGTACATCAAGATTCAAGGAACTACGTGTAATCTCACATAATGTCTCTTCTATTCTCCACTTTCAGATGTTGTTCCATCTCCTTCGGTCTACAGGCTGACCACTAAAGATGATGAGGATTTGGAAATGTGCCTTATCACAGATTACGCCCCTGAAAACCTTAATGTTAAATCAAACTCAGCTAATAGTAGGACTGAAGCTGTTGTGGAGGTGGCAACATCCGAGAATAAACAGGAAGCAAGCTACCTGACAACCTACTGGGCCAAGAAGGATAAGATGGAGTGCGATGCAGAGCACGAGAGATTTGGAAAATTAGAAGGAAAGGATCCTGAAAGTGGTAATGTCACTGTTGCATGTGCATTCAGGGTTAGAGGTAATCTGGTCTCTCTCTCTCTCCAGTATGAACAGGACTTGTTCACATCTCCCAGCCCTGCAAGCAGTACTGAACTATGCTCCCATGCTCTAGAGGAATGTTGTCTTGTTGCATCTGTTTTCTTTTGCCTTCTTTGTAGAAACACGATTAAATTTCAGTAGCCTGGTACAGTCACAACAGAGAGATTTCAAAATCATGCCATGGGGGATATAAAGCTTGAAATTCTTTTGTCTGATGGGACACTAAACTTTAATTAGATCATATTAAATGCTAATCCTGAAAATAGCAGACATGAGTATTTATGGGATGGTTTAAAGGCTAGAAACCATAATTCATTTCTTCTAAGTAGAGACATCTTTATGAACTTCTGAAGTCAATTCCTGTTATTAATTAAATATATTGTTACTATTTGCAGGTGCCTCCACTGTCTGTGTTACAGGGATGTCACCACACTTCAGGACAGGTATGAACACAGCATTTTAGGAGTAAAATTTAATTAAAGGAACTGTCTTCCTTTTTTTTTTTTTTTTTTTTGCTAATGTTCCCTATTTTCAGAATTCCTGTTGGAGCAAAAACCACACACCGGGAATTTTCTAAAGGGCCACACAGGATTTAAATATCAAGGCTGGAAGTCATTGGGTTGATGTAGACTTCCAGATCTGAATTGGTAATTTCAAGTGACCACTGTAGCTGGTACCTACATGATCTTGCAAGGTGTTGCCAAACAGACACTGCTCACCCTGTAATGGTTTAAGGCACAGATACATCAGCTTCACTGAATGTCTGCTGCATTTCAGACTTCAAAAGAGCTGTTTGTATTTTTGGGTGTGCAAACACCTAATGAGCCAAAAGATAAGCAAGTGGTTTCTGCAGTATGCGTGCACTGAGCAGGCTCTGCTTCAGCTTGTGGCTATGGGAGTATGCTAGGCTGCACTGGAGCCCAAGCAATTGCTGTTTGTGCTAGTTCAAAGGACCTGAGCCTGCCTCTGCTCTGCTCTAGCCTTGTTTGCAGAATAGCTGTACTTTTGCAAATATGCAGCCTTGCTGAAAGAAGGGGAGAGAAAAAACAAAACAAAATGAGAAAAAAAAAACCCAACCACCAAAAAACAGTTAGCCAAATGTTTCCAAAACACTACTTAAGAAAAACACTCATCAGTAAACTTGGCTGATTTGACCAGTTGTTTCAGAGAGGTTTTCAAATGACTTTTTGATGATTGCTCCTTGCTTTCCCAATATCGATCAATATATTTTCTGATGAAAATGACTTTGTAACTAAGAATAATAGAACATTCAGATAGACTCTTTTTTCTATGGATAAAATTTAACTTGTTTTCCCACTGCCTCTCTTAGAAAATTGGGAGAGAGGAAGGAGGGATTCTTCCTGCATCTGTGGTTCATAATACGCTGTTATTTAACAACTAGATGGTTGGCAGTCTTCCTTACTGCAGAATTAAGTGTTTGCTGAATGAAAGCCTGCCCTTGAAACAGTCTGTCAGTGAGGTAGTCCTGCTCACTGTCTCATTAGGTATCCTATAAGCTAACTCAATCATGCAAAGTAGAACAGCTTCATTAAGAAGTATTTTCATGTCTGTCTGGAAGTCAGGATGTCCCAGTGCTCTTGTGACTCTCATTCCTGGTTTTACAGATGAAAACCTGAACATGCTGTCTTTCACACAGCTGGGCCTGAAAATAATTTTAATGAAAGCAGTAATTTTTAATGTGGTGATGACAATCCTTATGTGGAAGAAAAAAGTGAGTATGCAAAGGGGGTGGTAAGACCTCTGACAGAAAATACCTGTATCAGTTCATTAGCTATGAATGTTCACTCTATATTTTACACACTCTGTCCATACACCTTTTATCTATCACCAGTAAAATCCCTCCAATTCTTTGCAAGTCATTACTTGGCCCTATCATTGTTTTCCCTGCTACATGAATCTATTTACCCTTCCTTATCCACATGCAAATTTAACTTTTGTCTTCTCTCTAGACATCTCTCTCTCCTATTCCTACAACCTTTTCTTCCCTTGTCTGCACTCATCCATCAGAGTCATCACCTGACCATTCTCCAGCAGTGAAAGTTTGATGGTCATTGACTTTAAGACCTAATATGTTGCTTCAGGTCTACAATTATGGAGTTGTGACTGTACCCCAAATTTAATATACCTTTATTTTTGTTACAGGAATGAAAGTAACCGGTGAAGACCTAAGTACCAAAAAAATCTGCTGAGAATCTTTACAGGAGCATCGGGTGCAAGAGGGAACACAGGCCAGGCGTTCCTGTTGCAACAGATATCACATCGTGTTTTCTGTACATCAAACCAGTCATTATAGTCTAAATTGCTTTATTTGCATTTTTAAAAAGCTACTCAGAGATATGCTTACAGTTCTCGGCATTGTGCTCTCCCACAGATCTGATTCATTTAGCATGACAATGACTTTTTTTATTTTTTTTGTTTTTGGCTGAAGAACAGATTGCTTCTCAGAGTATTCATTTGCAACTGAAATGGCAAAGAGAGTCTTAATCAGGGTGCTATGCACCATGTCTTTCTGTCTTTTGCTGTCTGAGCAAGGTGTATTCCTCCCTCTACCCTCACCCCATCCCCCCCAAAAAAGAAAAAAAAAAGCTGCTAGATCTCCCAGAAGTCCTTAAGTTAGTGAAATTCTTGCTTCTCTATCACAGAAGAATGCTTTTTGCCATTTTTCAAAGTCTACCTGTCATTTCTTTAGGCTTTTGGCTGCTATTAAATAATCATTACCAATAATAAGAAACTTGTTTGTCTTTTGTATCTCTTGTTGGAGGAACTTGTTTTGCCCTTCAGATGAGTTTTAGGATCAGAGATGGCCTTTGGGGTGAAGGAGGGAAGGGGTGCCAGGAAGAGCAGAACACAGCTTGGTCCCCAGGAACTGTTTGCAATAATGGGCTTGATCCACTCCAGGGAAGCGTCTACAACCTCCTTTTTCAGGACATCCACTTCCCTGCTGTTTGGGGGAGAACATCGTGGCTGGCTTAGAGAGAGGAACAGAAGCGTGCACATCCCCTCCAAACCTAGGCACTGTGCTATGTGAAGACAGTGGTGAAATACAGCTTGCCAACAGTAAGAGGACTAGAAAGTGGTACAGGTTCCTGAAGGCAGTTGTCTACTCCTACGGGAAGCATAGCAGTCTGTAATATCCTGCCCCTAAATGTCTCCTCTTCTCAAGTTTCATGGGAGAACAAGGTACCTGCTTTGCATTAATGACATTACTGACATTGACTGGTCTGAGTCTCCAAATTCAGGCTCTCACAGTCAGGACTGGAAAGGAAATGTTCTCCTTTTGTGACAATGGTCTCTCCATCTTCTGAAACAGTATAGATTCCTCTGGAGGAAGAGACAAGAAAGGTGCTTGGAGGGAAACATAACCTCCCTGCAAATCTTGAGCCTTGCTTATACCTCACATTGGTGCCCAAACTAAGTGGTAAGGAAAAGCCTTGCTATGCTGGGTGGCATGATTCTCTCTCACAGGATGTTTCTCACCCCGGTGGATTCACAGCCATTATAAGGACCTCCGATTTTGGAAAGGCTCATACTTAAATGCATTTAGTCGAAAGTCCTGGTGCTTCATATGTTGAGGGCCTCTCTGCGCAGTCTGTATCAGCACCCCTGCCATGGGATCTGAATCTGCAGTTCTGAGCAGCAGCAAAACAAAGTCTCCTTGAGCTCCTGCTGTGGTGCTGCCACCTGACCACTTCGCAGATGGCCTGTTGCTGGGTGACTGTTACTGACCTCTCCTGTCCAGGAACAACTTCCAATATTCCAGGTCTATAACTCTGATTATCTTATAGAAGAGACGTTCAGGGACTCATTTGTTTAACTCTTTCTTGAAAGAACAGTCATTCTCATCTTTAACCAGCTGCAAAAATCCCACAGCTATTTAAATTCCAGCCATCCCTTGAACCTCGCATTTTGCTTATGGTGAAAGCTGCTGCATCACAGAGAAACAGCATCCAGTGAAGCTGCCTAAACCATTTTTGAATTACAAAGCAAGACCAGTACCATGTTCACACATTTCCAATTGACTAACCTCATTCTGAAAACCTTTAGGGATGTGGAAAATAAATTTTCCATACTCGTTTACCTTTAACATCACTTTTAAAAATATTACTGTCTCAAATCTTGTGTGTTGCATTTCAAACCCTTCCTAGCTGTGAGGGGATGTGCACATAGCTAAAGTCATGTTTTGACTGAAGTGACCCTTATCTCCAAAGCACTGAATTTGTAGGTCTCGTTCAAAGATGCTCTGCGAGATTAGGGTTTTGATCCTCTCTCACAACTGATGCTTGCCCCCCCCCCCCCCCCATGCGGTTTCTTGTTTATTTCAAGAGAGAAAAACCACAGTGCAAAGCAAAGGCAGGAAATAACATGGTAAGACAGGATGTGGAAGAGGGAGTCTCATGGCCCATTTGGGGCAGGAAAGGACGCACCACTAGTTCCATGACGCCAGTGCTGAGATCTGGGTCACCCTTTGATACTCCCCTACATCTTACCGCAGAAACCTCTTCCTCTGTAAAGTGGAGTGCAAAACAGGGGTTGGGGGGGGGGGGGCAGTGCTGGTGTGGCACGTGGCAGGGAGGAGAAGCATGTGAAAAAGGAGAGCAGACGTTAGACCACAAACCAAAGCAGAATGAGGTTAAGACACCCTCCCTTCCTGCCCCCTCACTGTAACCTTATCTTGGGCGTGTGGGGGGGAGTTGTTCTGGGTGCAACAGGAAAGACTGAGCTATGCATAGCACAGGAAGGGGAGAAAAGAAATAACTGGGGAGGGGGGTGGGGGGGAGGGCAGCAGCAGGGGGGAAGGTCTTAGAAGCATGTAAGATTTCTGAATGTGCTGATACATCTCTGCACCCTCTTCTACAGGCAGTGACTCAATGCAGGAAAATCCTTCCGCTTTTGACCCAAAAGACAAAGGAGAAACATGGGGGAGGCCAGAATCTTCTCATATTGGCAGAGAAGATGGTGCCATGGTCCACCTACACCCTCCCCTGTGCCAGCTCCTGCCCCCTAATATCTACCCATGGGTAGGACCCACTGGTAGGACCCTTTTCTCAGGGTCTTGTTGGAGAAAACGCCCTGTGCTTGTCATCCCTCACTAAACATAGCCCTGTACACGAAGCAACTTTCCTTCTTGCCCTTTTCTACATAGTGCACAGGGACCTCTAGTATCTTTCTAAGGAGCAGAGTTTGAAGACATGTACAGAATTTTTGAAGCTCATTCAGGCATGGGAGTACCTCTAATAGGACTTGAAATCTTGGCTTAGTTTATGGTAACTAGAGGCACTGAAAACCACTAAAACTCAGAGGAAAAAGAAAGAAAAAAAAAAGAAAAAAAAAAGAAACCCCACAAAACAAGGTTTCTCTCTTTACACCACCACGTAGTGGCCACAGGAGGGCCCCAGCCTCAAGCTCTCCCTGAAGCCAAAGCATGGGTAGACCAATGCAGAGACCCCACAGGGTGGCACTCGTGGCTTGCAAACAGCAGCAGCTGCTTCAGTGGAGACCCTGTGCATGTTCCTCCTCCTGTGAACTCGCTGGGTCTGTCTGCCACAGGCCTGTTTCAGAGAGGGCTCTTCTTATAGGAAAAAGAGCCCAGTGGCTCATTTACAATTCCTACATGCTTTTAAGTCTTCTGTCTGGTCCCCAGCGCCCTAACATCAGCGCAGAGTTGGTATCACCATTGTATATAAGTCCAGCCTAATGCCTGGGTGGCTGTGGGTCAGAGCTGGCATGAACTGTTCCCACCACAGATCCAGACAACACCCTTCAAGACAGTAAAGACCCTGCTTCCTCATACCTGACTATTCAGGACTATTTGGAGGCCCGTATGTCACACTTCTACGGTTTTAATGGCTGCAGCACAGCTGGAAATGCTAGATGGAAAAAGGTGGTAAACAGGTACCATAATCCAATGCTGAGATGTTGAAGCTATTGAACCCCATGTTTTAACTCCTGCATGCCAACAGTCAAGCATTCCTTTGTAACATAGCCTTAGTATATGTTTTTATTACTCAGTGTTTCAGCTGCTGACCAAACAAGGCAAGCATGAAGCAGGATCAGTACAAGGACAGAGCCTCAAGCCTAAAGGTAACCCAGGTTAATTCTTCATCCAATGATCAGGAAGGAATAGCTAGAGCTAACATCCTACCCTGTGCCTATAATTTGATCATTGCAGGGCTCTAATTTCCCTCATGACTAAAAAGCAATTGGCTTCAACCAGATGCTAGCTGAGGCTTGAGAAGGCAATGCTCAAGGGCTAAAGCCATTGAGATTAAGCATTTCACAGTACCTTAAAAGAGAAAAGATTTTCAAGGTTTAATCTGAGGAAAACCTTCTCCATTGTGCCAGGACAGCTCAAGCGCAGCTCTGTCCCAGACACTGACACAGCCTGGCAGCCCCTTCCAACATCCGTGGGTTTATCAGCAATTCAGGTTGCAGAAAAACCAAGCCTTAGTGAGCATTGGAATGGGCTGCCCAGGGAGGAGGTTGAGTCGCCATCCCTGGAGGTCTTTAAAAGACGTTTAGATGTAGCCCTTCGTGATACGGTTTAGTGGAGGACTTGTTAGTGTTAGGGCAGAGGTTGGACTAGGTGATCTTGGAGGTCTCTTCCAACCTAGACGATTCTGTGATTCTGTGAGCCTGTAAGCCCAGCTGGCACATCCAGCTGTGCCCCATGTGATGCTGAGGGATATGGGAAGGCCCGTGGTAATCATAGAATGGCCTGGGTTGAAAAGGACCTTAAAGATCATCTAGTTTCAACTCCCCTGCTCTGGGGGCAGGGTTGCCAAGATGGATACAGGTGGGCATAGGCTGAATGACACCCCCAGCTTCCTTCCGTTCATGATCTCTAACCACAGTCTAAACAAAGCTTTCTGCAGCTTTGAAGCCTGGGGTTGTGTTGGCAACATACTTTCCATAAGATAAAGGGAAGATGACATCTGTGTTTCCATGACAACTTGCTTCCAGTTTCCCCCAGAAACTGGGGCACAAAATAAAAGCCTGGAGGGTAGAGAGGGAGAAAGGGAGAGAGAGAAGGAGGGAAAAACAGGGAATCATGAGTGCGGGAACTTGGGTATAGGAAGAAACTCCGTATTTGTCTTCAGCAAGGAAAAGTGTGCAGTACTATGAAGGGCTTTATTGAGAGAAAGGATTACAGTAACTGAAATGAGGCAGTAGACCCCTCCATAGGACAGTCTGTAGAAAAAAAATTTACTCCCTGCTTCCCCTTCCTCACCATGGAAGCAGTTACAAGTCTGACGGGGAACAACACTTCCCTACGACAGGTTTTAACATCAGAACCCCAGAGGAATTCGAGACCTGTAAAGAGAGAAAGATAACATGAAGAATGCATCTGGAAAGGGAGAGAAAATGCACCACAAGCTCCGAACAGCTTGTGGCTCTTTGCAACTGTAACAATAGAACATGCTGTGCACTTTCTAGCATCAAACTCTCCCTATTCTTAACTCTTTGCTCTCATCTGCTGAGAAACTTCAAACTTGGACACCAGCCATACTATGGCCTCCAAACAGGACAACCATCAGGGACAGAGACCAGGAGTCCCAGCCCCTAGAGACCCTCCTTCAAGAAATAAAGGCATATTTCTCATATAAAAGACAAATATGGGTAGATTTCTGTGACACACCTAGCTAAGCTGCCTTTTAAACGTGGAAAGACAAAAAATAAATTCACAAAATCAAAAGCCACTAAATTCTTGCCCTATAGCACTGTAGAGAAAAATGGATTAACTGTTCTTGTCCTGGAGAAAGCTAGGAGCTAGACTTCTGGTTTCACTATCTTTCTAGTTTTTTCCCTACTCTACAAAAATAGAGAAATCATGTGTGCTGGTGTTGCCCCTTCTGTGGCCCCATGGATCAGTACCTTACAGTCTCTTCTAGAGTTCAGCCAACAAAATTAATAACGACAAGATGCAGGATGGTGTTGGCAAAGAGGAAATCGGCAAATGCCCGCTCTGGTGAAATGCCTTGGAACTCGCCTTTGTTCTGGGGGTTGATCTGGATCCGTAGGCAAACTGCATAGTAGAGAGAAAATGAGAGATCAGAGATCACAAAGAGAAGCCATGGTGGGAAGCATAGCCTTGGTAGGGCAGTCCACCTCAGTTCAGGTCACTGTTCCACCAGCATAAAAGAAAAGTCAACTCTATCTTTCTTGTGAGACAAGATCACTGTCAGGGGATTTGCATGGGGCTGACACGCAGTCAGCTCTCGCACAGCACTACAGGGGGTGTCCAAACGAGACCTGAGTGGAACAGGCTTATAACAGGATGGGACAGGCACAAAAACGGGGCAAGCAACACTCTACTGGGTGCACTGGGCAGGGCTGCAGGGAAGAAAGGTGTTTTTTAGGGTGCATTATGGGAGAGCAACATCTTTAAGCAGTCATTGCTAGGGTTTTGGTTCACCATAGGATGTTTGCTACAGAAAGACATCAATACAAGAGAGCAACCCTGCAGAGAGGGACTTGGGGATTCTGGTGGACAAAAACCTCAGCATGAGCCAGCAGTGCTGCAGCCCAAGAGGCCAACTGCATCCTGGGCTGCATCAGACAAGTGGCCAACAGGTCGAGGGAGGTGTTTGTCCCCCTCTACTCTGCCCTCATGAGGCCCCACTTGGAATCCTGAATTCAGGTTTGGGGCCCCGAAAACAAGAAGGATGTGGACCTGTAGAGCAGGTGCAGAGGAGGGCCATAAGGATGATCAGAGGTTGGAGCACCTCTCCTATAAAGGCTGAGAGAGCTGGAGATGTTCAGCTTGCAGAAGAGAAGGCTCTGGGAAGACCTCACTGTAGCCTTTCAGTACTTAAAGGGGGCTTATACAAAAAAAGATGGAGAACAACTTTTTGCTTATGCGGATAGGACAAGGAGGGAATGGTTTTAAACCAAAAGAGAAGAAATTTAGATTAGGTGTTAGGATGGAATTCTTCACTCAGAATTCACTCAGGGTGGTGAGGCACTGGAACACGTTGCCCAGAGATGTTGTGGATGCCCCATCCCTGTAGGTGTTCAAGGCCAGACTGGATGAGGCCCTGGACAACCTCATCTAGTGGATGAGGTCCCTGTCCATGGCAGGGGAGAGTGAAACTAGATAATCATAAAGGTCCCTTCCAACCCACTCCATTCTATGATTCTGTGATACAAGATGGTAAAAGGGAGGATTCCCAGACCAACACGGAGAAGCAGGGACACCCTGTGGCTGATGAGGAGCTGGGCCTTGTAGTGCCCATGGACAGAACCTTGCAGGCTCACCATCTGCTGAAGAGCATCCTCCTGTGGTGCATGGTGAGCCCACCAGGCCTGGCCCACTGGGAGAGGTCACAGCTGAGGGTGCTCTCGAGGAGATGCGGCAGCTGCAGGGGAACAAGCCTGGAGGTTACCAGGAGCAGAGCTGTGTGCTTTAAGGTTAGCAGGGGGCACCCGTGGCTGCTAGGCAGCATGGAACTCTGCAGTTTTCAGATTGCTCAGAACATTTTATTGTTGCTATAGCAACTTCCCGGTTTCCAGGAAGAATTGCTAGAAAAATACCAAGTACCAAGACTTGCCAGCTGCCAGGGGAGTCTCAGGGGCTGCTGCAGAGGCTCCCTGGGCTGCCGGGGGTCGTTTGGGGATCTCTAAGGGGCTGCTGTGGTCAATAAAAGAGATTTTCCCATTTCTGTGGGAACTCTGAGCTCCAGGGGGCTTGGCACATTGCTTGGGGCTCTCAGGTTGCCGATGGACCTTAAGACGTCGCCACAGCAAGTAAGCAGAATCACAAAACCACAGAAATGTAGGGGTTGGAAGGGACCTCAAGAGATCATTGGGTCCAATCCCCCTGCCTAAGCAGGTTCCTTAGAGCAGGCTGCCCAGGTAGGCGTCCAGACGGGCCTTGAATATCTCCAGAGAAGGACACTCCACAACCTCCCTGGGCAGCCTGTTCCAGTGCTCCGTCACCCTCACCGTGAAGAAGTTCTTTCGCATGTTGGTGCGGAGCTTCCTGTGCTCCATTTTGTGGCCATTGCCCCTTGTCCTGTCCCCAGAAACCACCGAAAGCGGCTGCCACGGGGATGCCCTGGCTGCCAGGGGAAACCGCGCAGGGGCCGAGGCGAGCGCAGGGGCCGCACTGACCGCCGAGAATGAAGCTGCCGACGGCGGAGATGAAGCCGCTGAGGAAGGAGTTGAAGGGGAAGGTGCCGACGCCGAGGCAGTAGCCGAACTGGAGCGCGCCGGTGAGCAGCACGTAGAGCAGGTAGGCGTCCAGCACCTTGAGGCGACTCGGCGTGCCGCTGCCGTACTCGGCCAGGAAGCGCCGCACCACCGAGCCCACCGAGCCCGCGGCCCCCGCGCCGCCCGCGCCCGACCCCGCGGCGCCCGACATGTTGAGGTGCGGAGCGAGCTGAGGTGGCCGGAAGCAGCGCCGGGAAACGCTTCCGGGGCGCGGCTGAGAAGCGCAGGCGCGTGACCTCCCTGAAGGCCGAGTTCTGCCCAGGGAAGGGCGGAAGCGAGGTGTCAGCAGACACTGCACGCACGCGCGCCGGTACGTGCGGTGGGGAGGGGTGGGGTTCTCAGCTGGCGCATGCGCCGAAGCCTTATTGCGCCCAATGCCCTGGCGATTTCCAGGCGCGAATGAGAGCCGAGGAGTATTTTAATATTAATATTAATATTAATATTAATATTAATATTAATATTAATATTAATATTAATAACAAATACAAGCCCTTGGGGAACATACCCAGGGGGAGCAAGCACACGAGCCATATGGGAGCGAGTGTGCAAAGACTCAGGCTACGGGAGCGATGCCTTGGTGTAGTTGAAGTGACACGAACACACTTGGCAGAAGGCAGGGGCTTCCTGCGTGCCTGCTTCTGCTGCGGCAGCCCCTTAGCATCAGCTGTCAGAGCACCCCTGGCTTGGGAGTGCCAGGGAAGCTGGAATGATTTAAACAGCAGCAAGACTTGGGCAGGAAAGTTCTGTTTCTGGCCTCTTGAAAAGCTGTTTTGTTTTTTTTTTTTTTTTTTTTTTTTGTGTGTGTGTGTGTGTGTGTGTGTGTGTGTGGTTTTTTTTTCTAAACTAAAAGATGCTGTCTCGTTTTCCTCTTATTTCAGGCTCTCTCCATCCTTGTGGTTTCTTCTGTCGTTCCAGGGGGAAGAAAAACAACCTAAAAAAAAGCCCAACCCTGAGACCCAGACACTTAATCTAAACTGTTAAAAAGTAAAATAACTAAACTAAACTAAACTACTAAACTAAAGTGTTGCAAGGTCAGCAATAGAGAGCAGAGGTTTCTTTACCAGTCCAACCTTAAATTACCATGTTACAGCCTATTTATCCTTTCTCCCAAGAATCCCCCCTTTCCTCGTGAATTCCTTTGATAAGAAGACTGCCCGGTTCCTTATTTCAAGTGCCCCAACACAAAACCCATCAAAGAACTGAAGAAATGATAGAAGTGAGCAGGAAGACCAGCAGCAGATATCTCCACCACCTATGCAGTCTGTGCCACCTCACAATCAAAGACACAAGCTATGATACTGTTCCTGCCCTATTAACTCCTCAGCCACAAGTGACCTCACAAGCACTGACTCAAGCCATGTGTATACGTTTCGGTTTAGTTATCGATTTGGCTTATTATTTTTATTATTTGTAGAATGATCTGTAGTTGTTAAAGAAAGTATCTCCTTGTAGCCTGGCTCCCGTGGTCATCACCCCTTGTTATGACAGGAATGTAATAATAAAGTTTGTTGAGGTTGTATTCCTGGTGATCTGAATACGTAAACACCAAAAGTGCTGGTGGCCCAAGTACAAATAAAATTGTAATTGTAACTGGAGGTAAGTGTTGACATTTTTCATCTGTAATAAGAATCATAGAATCATTAGGGTTGGAAAAGACCTCCAAAATCATCTGGTCCAACCATCCCCCTACCACCAGTATCACCCACTAAGCCATGTCCCTAAGCACCACGTCCAACCTTTCCTTAAACACCCCCAGGGACGGTGACTCCAACACCTCCCTGTGCAACCCATTCCAGTGCCCGACTACTCTTTCTGACAGGAAATGTCTCCTCATTTCCAACCTAAACCTCCCCTGGTGCAACTTGAGGCCATTCCCTGTAGTCCTATCACTAGTTATCTGAGAGAAGAGGCTGAACCCCAGTTCCACAACACTTCCCTTCAGGTAATTGTAGAGAGCAATAAGGTCTCCCCCGAGATCCTCTTCTCCAGACTAAACAACCCCAGTTCCCTCAGCCACTCCTCATAGGACTTGTGTTCCAGACCCTTCACCAGCTTCATAGCCCTTCCCTGGACACGTTCCAGGGCCTCGACGTCCTTCTTGTAGTGAGGAGCCCAAAACTGAACACAGTACTCAAGGTGCAGCCTCACCAGGGCAGAGTACAGGGGGACGATCACCTCCCTGGTCCTGCTGGCTGGGATGATTCCTGATACAAGCCAGGATGCCGTTGGTCTCCTTGGCCACCTGGGCACACTGCCGGCTCACGTTCAGGCAAGCATGGACCAACACCTCTAGATCCTTTTCCTGTGCACAGCTTTCCAGCCATTCTGCCCCAGGCCTGTAGCATCGCATGGGCTTGTTGGGACCAAAGTGCAGGACCTGGCACTTAGACTTGTTGAACCTCATCCCATTGGCCTCTGCCCATCAACCCATCCTGTCCAGGTCCCTCTGCAGGGCCTTCCTACCCTCTGGCAGAACGACACTTCTCCCCCAACTTGGTGTCATCTGCAAACTTACTGAGGGTGCACTCAATTCCCTTGTCCAAATGATGAATTAAGATATTAAAGAGGATGGGCTCCAACACTGACCCCTGGGGAACACCACTGGTGACCGGTCGCCAGCCGGATTTCACTCCGTTCACCACCACTCTCTGGGCCCGGCCAGTTTTTAACCCAGCAAAGAGTGTACCTGTCCAAGCCATGGGCTGCCAGCTTCCCCAGGAGAATACTGTGGGAGACTGTGTCAAAGGCTTTGCTGAAGTCTAGGTAGACTATGTCAACAGCCTTTCCCTCATCCACTGGGGGAGACACCCTGTCATAGAAGGAGATCAGGTTGGTCAGGCAGGACTTGCCTTTCATGAATCCATGCTGCCTGGGCCTGATCCCCTGGTTGTCCCACATATGCAGTGGGATTGCATTCAAGATGACCTGTTCCACCACCTTTCCTGGCACCGAGATCAGGCTGACAGGCCTGTAGTTCCCTGAGTCGTTACAACCCTTCTTATAGATGGGCGTCACATTAGCAAGTCTCCAGTCATCTGGGACCTCTCCGGATGACCATGACTGCTGATAGATGATGGAAAGCGGCCCAGCAATCACATCCGCCAACTCCCTCAAGCACCCTCAGGTACATCCCATCTGGCCCCATGGACTTGCGACAGTCCAGGTGGAGCAGCAGGTCTCTGACTATTTAAAAAGACAGGGATCTCCTGGAAAGAGTCCAGCGGAGGGCCACAAAGATGATTCAGGGCCTGGAGCATCTTTCCTATGAGGAAAGGCTGAGAGACCTGGGTCTGTTCAGTCTTGAGAAAAGAAGACGGAGAGGGGATCTTATTAATGTTTACAAGTGTCTTAAGTGTGGGAGACAGAGGGATTTGGCCAACCTGTTTTCAGTGGTTTTTGAGGATAGGACAAGGGGCAATGGCCACAAAATAGATCACAGGAAGTTCCACACCAAGATGTGAAAGAACTTCTTCACGGTGAGGGCGACAGAGCACTGGAACAGGCTGCCCAGGGAGGTTGTGGAGTGTCCTTCTCTGGAGACATTCAAGGCCCATCTGGACAACCTGCTCTAGGGAATCTGCTTAGGCAGGGAGGATGGACCCGATGATCTCTTGAGGTCCCTTCCAACTCCTACAATTCTGTGATTCTGTGTGATTCTGTAACAGTTACCAACTGAACTGGGGGGGGTGGAGGGGGGGGTTCTTCTGCTCCTCGTCCCAGACTTCCAGGTCAGGAGGCTGAGTACCCCAAAGATAAGTGGTCTGTCTAGAGAAGTCCTTCTCTGTTTGTGAACAGCAGGTCTAGCCGGGCAACCCCTCTGTTAGGCTCACTAACCAGCTGTCAGAAAGCTATCTTCCACGCACTCCAGGAACCTTCCAGACTGCTTCCTCAGGGCTGTATCGTACTTCCAGCACATGTCCATGAAATTAAAGTACCCCATGAGAACAAGTGCTGGTGATTGCGTGACTTCTGCCAGCTGCTTATAGAACACCTCATCTGTCTCTTCATCCTTGTTTGGCAGTCTATAACAGACCCCCAACAGGATGTCCACCCTATTGGCCATCCCCCTGATCCTCATCCATAGAAGTTATACACAAAGAAAGAAGATGTAAAGAAGTTATATATGAAGAAAAAGAAGAGATATCAAAGTCAGTAAAGATAACCAAATCCACTGACTAGGAAATGTAAAGACAGCAAACAAGCTTTAAAGCAGAAAGTTACTGATGTTAGCAGTCCAAAAAGATTCAGCTCTTGTTAGGGCAAACATAAATCTACCTTCTAACCTAGCTGTATTTAAAGAACCAAACAGGAAGAATATCTCGAAAAACAAATAAACAAACAAAAAAGCACCATGCCCACCACCACCAACAAAAAAAAAAAACAAAACACATACAAACAACACACTATATTAACTTGTCTATATGTTACATCACAGTGATTATTACACATTGTTATGATCTCTTTATCAGAGAGTGTAGTGAAAGAACAAGGGGTAATGGCTTTAAAGCAAAAGAGGGTAGGTTTAGGTTAGATATAAGGAAGAAATTCTTCTGCCCTACACTGGGCAGCTGGGTGGGAATTTGGTTGTTAGCCAAGGCTAACCCACTAGAACCAAGTGGAAAGAACACACAGGCAAAACCAAATGCAGGTACTGGAGGGCTAAAAGCCCCTTTCTGTGTTGGAATGTCTGGGTTTCTAATAGAAAAAGGTACTATGTAACATGCATAAAGCATAAACCATTTGAATTCAGAGTCTTTAATTCAGTTCCACAATGCTGATGCATCTGGGCAACAATTCAGTCACTTGGAGGGTCTACTCCAGCTCTCATGGGTGCCTCAGGGAGCTAGAAAATGCCTTTGACATGCTCTCCTTCAACGCTTGTTTGACTTGGTTGTTCCTGAGTGAGTAGATGTATGGGTTAAGCATCTGAGTCACCACAGAGAAGAAGAAAGAAAGAACTTTGTCAGAGCCCTGCCCACCCCGTTGCGCTGTGCGGTTATACCTGTAAATAGATGTGCTGTAAAATACAGTCACCACCATAAGGTGAGCTGAGCAAGTGGAAAATGTTTTCTTCCTTCCTGAGGAAGATGGCATATGCAAGATGGTGATAATAATGCAACCATATGAAATGACAGTTATTGTTAAGGTACCTGGCACAATGATAATCGATAGGATAAAAAGCAGTCCTTCAATGAACCATGTGTCTGTGCAGGACAGCTGCAACAACTGTGAAGCATCACAGTAAAAGTGGTTCATGACATTGGGACCACAGAAAGGCAACTGGACAATCATAATGATGGGAGGAGACATCAGGAGAAAACTCACTGCCCAGCAAGCCAGGACCAGCTGGAAGCAAAATCTGTTGTTCATAATAGCTGTGTAATGCAAGGGGCGGCAGATGGCAACATACCTATCGAAGGACATTGTTGCCACGTGGAAAAATGTGCAGGTACCCAAGTAAAAGAAAAGCAGCATCTGAAGAAAACAACCGGGCAGGGAAATTATTTTCCTCTCTGTCAGAAGGCTGTATAGGGTGCTAGGAATGAATGTGGAGGTGAAAGTGATTTCCAAAATGGCAAAATTCCTGAGGAAGAAGTACATTGGAGTCTGAAGTAAATGGTCCACAAGTGTGATGCTGATGACAGTAATGTTTCCAAACAGGATCAAGAAGTAGGCAATCACAAGAATCAGAAAGAGGATGATCTCCAAATGGCGGCTGTTGGTCAGCCCCAAGAGGATAAATTCCACTACTGTTGTGTGGTTCATTGAATCTTCATTGCTAGCAGAACAAGAAAAGACCCATTTTGAGAACTAGTGGAAAACAACAGAACACAAGTGAATATGGTTTTGTTAACATATAAGGGAGATACCAGTAAGTAACCCCCTGGGAGAGACTGGAGCAGCTGCAGTAACTACATTTAAACAATCTAGTTCAGGTAAATAGAGTCCCAAGCTCCATTTGTAATACTGAGTCCTCAGTCCAGTTCAAACAACACATATGGGTCCCCTCTTAGGACAGTTGAGAGGGGTACATGTGCAGGAACTGTTTTGGACCTTAGGACTATGAATCTCTGAATGGTAATGACAGTATTTATCCTCCATCAAATGTAGACAGACACTGAGGAAGATTAGACACACTAGTGATGGATAAATTAGTTTGGCAGAAAATAAACTTGCTGCAGTTAAAAGGAGATAAAAAGAAAAAGAGAGAGGGAAAGAGACTTTACAAAGAAAAAGCTGGATAGATGGGTAGCAGTGCTACAAAGACAAGTTTGTAGAGCTGGTTACCACCGAGCAAAGGGAAAATGCATCAAGTAATGGATGGATACCACACTAAGCAAAAGTAAAAGAGGGAGAAGGGGGAAAGTAGGGGAAGAAATTCTGTTTACTTTTCATTTAACCTCAGCACTGTAGCTCCAGTGGATCAACTCTGATGCTGATGGTCATGCTTTCTTCTTCGTGGCACCTGTCTCCAAGTATCCCTCCACACTACACCATCCTACCCTACTTTGTCCAATGCACTGTGTCTAATGCACAGTGTCTAATGCACTAGGGAAAGCAAGCACATCTTAGACAACTCATAGCCCATACCAAACTTGCCATCTCATTTTCCCTCTTCAAGTGCAACTTACAAAATATTCAACAAAAGGGTAAATCTGAGCTAGGACACTATGACTATCCTTATAACACTACTCCCATCAATTCTTTCTCCCTTAGTTCACTTAGTGTTAGCAAAACACAGGCGTTTATTACCAGCAGCTCATGTTTTTTTTTCTCAAAAACAAACAAAAAGCAAAAAATAAGCAACAAACCATGCACAAAAAAAACAACCAACCAACCAAAAAAAAAACCAAACCACCATGCAAATAGAACACCCCCTCCCCCCAAATCACATAAAGTATAGGACATCCTTTTTTAATACCACAGATGGACAGACATTATCTGGAAGCTGAGCTTGGTCCCTTAAAACAAGAGACTCCCTCAGTAACAAAGATTTTTCTTGAGTTTAAATACTACACCAGTCAGTTTTCCAAGCCATTATGCCTTTCATCTTTCCCTGTCTCCAGAACAATCACACCCAAGCTCTAAGAAATGCTCCAAAGAGTTACCAATATATCCACAGCAACCCAGGACACTTCAAAAAGTAATTCTGATGTTTCTCCTCTATGTAGTCTGACTTTCAGCAAATAAATTTCCTCTTCTGAGCTCCTTCTTATAATGCTGTCAGTATTTTACATTGTTGTACTTCCTCACTGAGTCAAACCTCAGGGACCAATTTGGTATCAAAATCTGCCAAATACCTTCTGGGAAAACACTTGTGAAAGTTTAAGAGCAGCAAGAACATAGTCGTACCATAGAGAAAATGAGGTTGGAAAGCACCCCTGGAGGTCCAGTCTCCTGCTAAAAGCAAGCTGACTTCCAAGATGGACAAGGTTGGTCATGACTTTATCTACATAAGCTTGGATATCTGCAAGTATGGTGATCCCACAGCTTCTCTGGGCACTACCCGTGATTCACCATTTTCATTGTGAAGTGTAGTTTAGTTTAAAGCCCTCTCAATGAGCTCTATAATAAAAAAAATGCTTGACGAACCTGATCTCCTTCTATGACAAAGTGACGCGCTTGGTGGATGAGGGAAAGGCTGTGGATGTGGTTTACCTTGACCTCAGTAAGGCTTTTGACACCGTTCCCCACAACATTCTCCTCAAGAAACTGGCTGCTCGTGGCTTGGACTGGCGTACGCTTCGCTGGGTTGGAAACTGGCTGGATAGCCAGGCCCAGAGAGTTGTGGTGAATGGAGTCAAATCTGGTTGGAGGCTGGTCACTAGTGGTGTCCCCCAGGGCTCGGTACTGGGGCCGGTCCTCTTTAATATCTTTATCGATGATCTGGATGAGGGCGTCCAGTGCACCCTCAGTAAGTTTGCAGATGACACCAAGCTAAGTGCGTGTGTCGATCTGCTCGAGGGCAGGAAGGCTCTGCAGGAGGATCTGGATAGGCTGGAGCGATGGGCTGAGGTCAACTGTATGAAGTTCAACAAGGCCAAGTGCTGGGTCCTGCACCTGGGGCGCAACAACCCCAAGCAGAGCTACAGGCTGGGAGATGAGTGGCTGGAAAGCTGCCTGGCAGAGAAGGACCTGGGAGTATTGGTTGATAGTCGGCTGAATATGAGCCAGCAGTGTGCTCAGGTGGCCAAGAAGGCCAACAGCATCCTGGCCTGTATAAGAAGCAGTGTGGCCAGCAGGTCTAGGGAAGTGATTGTGCCCCTGTACTCGGCTCTGGTGAGGCCGCACCTTGAGTACTGTGTTCAGTTTTGGGCCCCTCACTACAGGAAGGACATGGACGTGCTCGAGCGAGTCCAGAGAAGGGCGACCAAGCTGGTGAGGGGTCTGGAGAACAAGTCTTACGAGGAGGGGCTGAGGGAGCTGGGCTTGTTCAGCCTGGAGAAGAGGAGGCTCAGGGGCGACCTTATCGCTCTCTACAGTTACCTTAAAGGAGGCTGTAGAGAGGTGGGGATTGGTCTGTTCTCCCACGTGCCTGGTGACAGGACGAGGGGGAATGGGCGAAAGTTGCGACAGGGGAGTTTTAGGTTGGATGTTAGGAAGTACTTCTTTACCAAAAGAGTTATTAAGCATTGGAACAGGCTGCCCAGGGAGGTGGTGGAGTCACCATCCCTGGAGGTCTTTAAAAGACGTTTAGATGTAGAGCTTAGCGATATGGTTTAGTGGAGTACTTAGTGTTAGGTCGGAGGTTGGACTCGATGATCTTGAGGTCTCTTCCAACCTGGAAATCTGTGTCTGTGTCTGTGTCTGTGTGTGTCTGTGTAATTTCCTTCTGTCCAGTGGAGGTTTCCTTGTTTAAGCCATAACCTGCACCTCTTGTCCTTTCACTGTGCACTGTGCACAGGCATAAGTAATCTTGGAGGCTGCAGTAAAGAGAGAGGGAAGGCTTACCAGTTACTGCAACAGGCAAAACAGACCTGATTTGGGGAAGATTACTCTTATTTATTGCCAATTAAAAATAGAGTAGGCTGGTAAGAAACAAAGACAGAATTAGAACATCTCATGTACAATCCCGCGCCCCTCTTCTTTGCAGGTTCCTCTTCATTCCTTCAGTCCTGACCCATCCCTGACAAGTGACGGAGGAGGGGTGGGAATGGGGATTGAGGTCATTCCATAACAGCTCCCTCTCTGCCTCTTCTTCCTCACTCTTTTCATCTGCTCCAGTGTGGGGTACCTCCCACAGGATGCAGTTCTTCAAGAACTGCTCCATTAGGTGCAGGGGGGCAACCTGCCCCATCCCTGGATGTGTTGAAGGTCAGGCTGGATGGGGCCTTGGCCAGCCTGATCTTGTGGGTGGCATCCCTGCCCATAGCAGGGGGTTGGAGTTAGATGATCTTTATGGTCCCTTCCAACCCAAGCCATTCTAGGATTCTAGGATTCTATGATCATGGTCCTCTCCATGGGCTGCAGGGGAATCACTGTTACATCACCTAGGGCACCTCCTCTCCCTTCTTCTTCACTGACCTGGGTGTCTGCAGAGTTGTTTCACTCACATTTTTCTCATTTCTCTCACACAGCTGCTGCACAGCATTTTTTACCCTTTCTTAAATATTTTGTCACAGAGGCACCAACAACATTGCTTATGGGCTTACCTATGCTTAGCAGTTGGTTTGTTTTGGAGCCAGATGGAAATGTCTGTGTCCCCAACAGGGACAGCCTTGTTCTCTTCTCACAGAGGCCACCCTTGCACCTTCACATCACTGACAAAACCTTGGCACATAAACTCACAATGCTCAGTACATCCCCTTTTAGAAAAATATGCAATAGCTTTGGAAGCAAACTGGAGCAGTTCAAAGGTTTATAGCTCCAAGCTGTCTGCTCCCATGCTCCAATCTGAGGTTACTGCCTCCCACCTCCCAAGCAGTCATTCAGGTGCATCATTTCATTGCTCCATAAGCCACGTCTGCACAAAGTCTGTGCAAGCTCTGTGTGGCAGGCTGAGTTTGAAAAGGCTGACTTTGATCCAACAAAAAGGCAACCTTTCAAACAAAGCTATAGTGTGCCTCTATTTTGAACCAGTCTTTAAAGCAACCATTTCTAAGGCTTTTCCTCTATATGTCTGTTCCCAGAACTTTTTTTTTTTTGAGTCAGGGCTCCCTCATCATTTTCTGGAGGACTTCTCCTTAGTCAGTCAGTCCCCAGCTTGTACTGTTATTTTTCCATTTTTCAGTATATAAACTACTCAACTTCGTTTTACATATACAAATCTCCCCAAAGATGCTTTACTCTCTCTGATACTGTGTATGCACTGCCTGCAAATGGTGCTTGAATGGACACTGGAGCAGGAAAGTAAGATACCAAATAACAGAGAGTTTCAGGAGTGCATGTAGCAGAGTTTTAAAATCTATATGGTAAGATTTTTGGTTATCATCTGAACTAAAAAATGGTCATTGTGCAACCATTGTCTTTCCTGTAGCTGTTTAGCTAGACTAACATTTGTGACAATGGGTGTACATGATGATAGGGGGAAACATCATGCAAGAAGAAATTCTTCACATCTAATATTGTTTCCCCTGCCTGTCCTGATGGAGATGGCTAAGGCAAACTATAGAAATGGTGAGACTATGAATTAATGTGTTAGGAGAGGTTTATCTAATGTATTTTTAGTGTTCAGGGAGACATGAATTGCACCCTGGTCTCTACTGCCTATATTTAAATATTTTAAGGAAATTTAGGAGTGATGGATGCAGGTTAAACACCATGATGTAGGCATTGCAACTGCTAGTATGGTTGTCTGGTGGGTTTGAAATTAGAACACTGGAATGATTTCCTTGTGATCTATAATATAATACAGTACACAACAGAAACTGAAGCATAAGACTTACTAGGTGGATGAATGAATAGGTGGAATAAAAGTGGTATGATATAGAGGAAGGCAAGAGATGGAGTCTCCCTCTAAGCATCATTAATGCGTACAGTAAGTACAGTGGATAACGTCTTTATCTTTATTCCTTGGAACAAAAGGAAGAGTTGGACGGAACAGCTTAATGATTTCAGCTAACTGTACCCAGTAGACCTGCCTATGAACACGCTAGAGAAAGCTTCCTAAATGACCGCAGTAAAACAAGAACGGGATTAGTTGTCTTGTGCTCCCCAGGTGAACACATTAAAATTGAAATAGTAGATTTAACAGGCCGTCCCATGGCACTGCATATCAATAAAATACAGAAGTAAGGAGGGATCTGGAATGCTGTCAACGTCTAAATTAAATTAAAATTTGTGTAGGATTTCCATTACCTGCGTTGTGCTTCATTTGACCTTAGCTTTTCAGTTTACATATATACCATTCATTGGGAATTTATGCGGTTTATAATCAAAATAGGGGGCAGACATATCTTAGCATTGTGAACTTTAGTTTCAGGCAATGACACTTTTGCATGCCCCAGTGCTGGGTACCACAATGCCTAAATGCGTTTTTACAAGGTTCCCTTAAGGTCAGAGTCACAATAGTGTTTCTCTCTCAAACTTTGAGAGATGTCAGTAGGAAGCAGCATAGGCCTTACACTTCTGTGCAGTAAGGATACTACAGGCCATTTCCTCCTTTAACTGTAAAGGATAATTATTCTTTGTGGCTGAAACTAGTTGTCATTAGGCACTTTGCCACACAAGTCATGCAGAAGGACCATGGCACCTTCTGGACAGTGAAGAAGGACAGTGAAGCACCAAAAGGATGGTTGTGGTTTAACCCGGCTAGCAGCTAAGCACCACACGGCACCACACCCCATGGGATGGGGGAGAGAATTAAAAAAACTAAATTAAAATGAATGTTTGTGTGTTGAGTTGTGTGTTGTGTGAGATGGTTTATTAGGACAGAAAAGAAAGGAAAATAATAATAATAATGATAATAGTACTACTACTAATAATGTGTACAAAACACTGTTCTGCAACAATTAAACCATCAGCATGTTATCAACATTATTCTCATCCTAAGTCCAAAGCGCAGCACCATACCAGCCACTAGGAGGAAAATTAACTCTATCCTAGCCAAACACACAGGAAAAAAAAAAAAAAAAAACAAAAAAACATCAAAAGCAGAAATATCCTCAGGAAAGAGAGATAAGGAGCACACCTAAAAACCTCTTCAGGAAGAAAAAAATATCAAACGTCTTTGGAATAATAACATGATCAATCCATGTATTTCTTCCTACCTTCCTTTTAAAAAATGTGTAGATTGCATCAGGAGTCTGTCTATTGAGGAAAAAATGTCCCCTTGAAAGCTTCTTCCAGGAATTTCTCCACAGATGGTGGATGCAAGGGCTGAGGAAAGTTATTATCAGTGTCATCTGAGCAGCAGTAACTTTGCTCAGTTCCAGGGAGCAGCTTTGGTTGTGTCATACTCTAACAGGTATAGAATAACTTTGTTAAGGCCTTCATATGTGGTGATAATTGAATATTGAATGATAATGATTAAAAACTAACCATTGTCTCCCTGTTTTATTAATGAACATGAACCAAGTTATGCTTTGTTTTAAAGTTTGAAACAGGCCTAATTTATCTGTCATCTAGACACTCCTGTGACAGTGGTCAATAATTCCTTAGTGTGTGTACATATACATATTTATTTATTTATTTTCAACACAAGATGATTGATGCATACATGGGCTGATCTCTGCCCAAAAATATACCATGTTGTAGACGAAATGCTGTGCCTCTTGGGAACAGAAGTTTAACTTGGTTTACATGATGGTGGGGCTGAGTGCAGGTTGATATGTCATCATTCAGTTAAAGAGGAATGTGGAGGATGATCAGCCATTCAAATTGACAGTGTAGTGCAACAGGTTGCAAGTGACCACTAACAATTAAAATACATCAATTGAAGTTGTATGAAGGCAGCTGAAGGATGTCCAGGAACATCATATACTCACAGAATATCCTGAATTGGAAGGGACCCACAAGAATCTTTGAGTCCACCTCCTGGCTCCACACAGGACCACACAAAAATCAAACCATAATTCTGACAACATTGTCCGAACACTTCTTGAACTCTGGCAGGCTTGGTGTCATGACCACTTCCTTGGGGAGCCTGTTTCAGTGCCCGACTACCCTCTCAATGAAGAACCTTTTCCTCATACCCAGTCTGAACCTTCCCTGTCACAGCTCCATGCCATTCCCGTGGGTCCTGCCACTGTCCCCAGAGAACAGAGATCATCTCCTGCCTCTCCGCTCCCCTCATGAGGAAGCTGCAGGCTGCCATGAGGCCTCCCCTCAGACTCCTCTTCTCTAGGCTGAACAAACTAAGTGAGCTCAGCCACTCCTCATATGTCTTCCCCTCTAGACTGTAAAACAAATTTGTTGCCCTCCTTTCAACACTCTTTAATAACTCTGTGTAGTGGGTTTATGTGGCAAGGTTTTGGTAGCGAAGGGCTGCAGGTGTGGCTTCTGTGAGAAGAATCCAGAAGCTGCCCCATGTTAGATAAGGGGCCCACCACTGGCCAGAGTTGAGCCAATAAGCAATGTTGTTTGCACCTCTGTGAGAGCAGATTTAAGAAAAGAAAAAAAAAAAAAAAAAAAACCTGCTGTACAACAGCATCTGGGAGAGTGAGGACTGAGAAACAGCCCTGCAGGTACCAAGGTCAATGAAGGAGGGGGTAGGAGGTGCTCCAGGAGCCAGAGCAGAAGTTCCCCTGCAGCCTGTGGAAAGGACTATGGTAAAGCAGGTTGTCCCCCTGAAGCCCATGGTACACTGCACCTCATGGAGGAGCCCATGGTGGAGCAGGTGGATCTGACCTGAAGGAAGCTGCAGCTCATGGAGAGCCCCCACCAGAGCAGATTGTAGGCCAGATCTGTAGCCCGTGGAGAGAAACCCATGCAGGACCAGGTGACCTGGCAGGAGCTACTGCCTGTGGGGGACCCAGGTTGGAGCAGTTTGCTCCTGAAGGATGGCCCCTGTGGTACAGACCCATATCTAGAACAGTTCTTGGAGAGCTGCTGCCTGTGGGAAGCCCACACAGGATCAGTTTGGGAAGGACGGCATCCCATGGGAGGAACCCCACGTTGGAGCAAGGGAAGAGAGTGACCGTGAAGGAGTGGCGGAGACAAAGTGCTATAGACTGACCGCAGCCCCCATTCCCCCATTCCCCTGCACTGATCGGGGGGAGGAATTGGAAGAGGACGGATGAGGGGAAGGTGTTTCTGGTTTCTTTCCTTTGTTTCTCACTTCTCCTAGTAACAGGCAATAAATTTTACTAATCTCCCTACTCTGAGTTTGGTTTTGCCCATCAAAATAATTGTTGAGCAATCTCCCCATCCTTATCTCAACCCATGAGCCCTTTGCATCATATTTTCTCCCCCTTTCCCTCTGAGGAGGGGGAGTGAGAGAGCGGTTGTGGTGGAGCTTGGCTGCTCATCTGAGTAAAACCACGACAATCTATTAACTTTCTTTTCTAGGTAGTGTCACAGAAAGCACAGAGAAATAGAATTATCTACATGGACAGAAACTGGATTATTTGTTAGGGTAGGAGGTACGTCTTTTTTATGTCCTTATATTGTGGCACGCAAAGCTGCACACAGTCCTCAAGGTGAGGCTGCACCAGTGCAGAGCAGAGCAGGACAATCACTTCTCTTGACTGGCTAGTAATGCTGTCCTTGATGCACGCCAGGATATGATTGGCCCTTTTGGATGTCAGGGCACACTGTTAACTCATATTCAACTTACTATCAACCAAAGCCTCCAGATAACTTTCCATGGGGCTGCTCTGCAGCCTTCCATCCCCCAGTTTGTATGAATATCCAGGGTTTCCCTGTCCCAGCTGCAGAATCTGGATGAAGAAGAAGGTTGAGATTCATGAGCAGCCACCTCATCTTCATTTCCAATATAAGGCTGACATAGATTTTTGAGGAATTCACCAAGGTGAACAGAATATCAAAGAAGGGCAAGTTGCTGAAGAAGAAATACTTTTGAAGTGTGGAACTGGTAGTCAAATGGTTGTGGAAATGATGACCATGTTCCCCAGGAGAGTGAACAGCTAAATCATCAGGAGCAGAGTGAATATTTGTATCTTTCAGGTGGAAAGGTCAATAGAAAGGATTCCCTGTTCTTGGTTCAGTTGGGAGGATTCATCTGATTGCCCAGCCTGTTGAAAGGACTACATGAAAGGGGGGCTTAGCAGTCACTTCAAGCTGAAGTTACACAGCATCTCTGGGAAGATGACATGAAGGTGTTGCTTAAAAACCGCAGCTGCTAAGGAAGGTGTCTGAAGGTGCTGACTGCAAAGGTATTTGGAAGGTGCAAGACTCTGCTTCAGTAGGGTTACCTGTTGTTTTCAGTGCTTTTCAGTTCAAATATGTTAAGGGGGACATGATAAACAACACTACACTGCTATCAGTAACCATGATTGTGTGCAGCTACATTTTTGATAGGTATTCACTGCCTGTTATCAGAGTTAATCATAGCAGTTATATTGTAGTCACATGCTGACAGATTTCAACAAACTTATCTGACCTAAATGTATTTGCTGTTGCTGTGATTATCATATCTATATGCCATGGTTTATGTAAGCTGTTAAAGATCATTAAGCATGTTCTTCATAGAGTCACAAGTTTCTTTCTTCACTAGCTAATGCTTCACACTTTCCAGTAACAGAAAATGCTCCCCAAGTGATGTCATATCATAGCAGATGTCCTTTTTCGTATCAGTAGAAGAATTGGCACTGCATTTATCGGCTGTTTTGTCCTGTAGGTTTGGGGCTGTATGTTCAGTATTGCCAGTAGGTGGCTGAGTGGTGATGGTTAAGTGGGGAAGGAGCATCACCTAGCGCATGCTTGTGGTAAATACCCAGAATGTGCCTGACTGCCTGCCCAGGGAAAGTCCATGTCTTGAGTGTTGTGGTTTAACCCAGCGAGCAGCTAAGGACCACACAGATGTTCGCTCACCACCCTCCTCCCCTCCCCCACCCCCCCACCGCTTCCAAAAAAAACACACACATTGTAGGATGGGGGATAGAATTGGGGAAAAAAAAAGATAAAAGCTTGTTGGTTGAAATAAAGACAGTTTAATAGGACAGAAAATGAAGGAAAAATAATAATAATAGTAATAGTAGTAAAAATGATAATAACAAATATAAATAATAATGATAAGAGGATATGGAAAGCAAGTGATGCACAATGCATCACTCACCACCTGCTGACTTCTGACTGATGCCCATCCCATCCCATCCCCAAGCAGCGGCCCCAGCCCTCACTCTGGCCAGCCATCCCATATTTATTATTCAGCGTGACATCATATGGTATGGAATATCCCTTTGTCTGTTTGGGTCAGCTGTCCTAATTCTGTCCACTCCCAGCCCAGTTTCTTGTGCACCCCTAGCCTCCTCAATGGCAGGCTAGAGTTAGAAGCTGAAAAGTCCTTGACTTAATATAAGCACTGCTCCACAACAACTAAAGCATTGTTGTTTTAACATTATCCTCATCCTAAATCCAAAACACAACACCATACCAGCTACTATGAAGAAAATTTACTCTGTCCGAGTCGACACAAGGACACTGAGAAACATAAGCCTCTGATTGGGCCCCTTCCTAGGGTTTTCCCAACATTGCAGATGAGCATAATAATAACCCTGATGATTCCCTGCCCAAGACTGTAAAGACTTTAGAGGGAAATAAGACGAAGGAAAACACCTAGGTGGTCCACAGAAATCCTGGGATGGATAGGCTAGTCAAAATGGTGATTCACCCACACTCTAACATGTTTCTGTTAGGCTACGATGGACCGTGTCTGGAGATGCTGATGACAGGCACAATTAGGAGAGGCTATTTCCCACTTTCACTCCCACCCAAACCAAACATGCCGGAGGCTGTGAACTGTTCAGGAGTTCAGCATGGTACAAATGCAGCTCACCTAGTAGAAGATATCTCAAAAGCAGTGAGGGTTCATCTGTTATGTAAAACCCCAATTGACAGCAGCAGTGGCATCCCAGCATGGCAGGTAAATTTAAGCTGTATTTTGTGGCCCTGTTTTATTCCACGGATGCTGATGGTCTGCAGCACAAGGCATGTGTTGAGCTCAGAGCCTAAAAACACTCAGCTCCACACTGCTCTCAAGGAGGGTGTTGGCTGCCTCCAGACACTTGTCTAGCTGGGACGCTGCAATGAGGGAGAGATAGGGGCACCATGGGAGTAAGGCAGGAAGAAAGGTCCACAGACAGAAAGAAGAAAGGGGACACAGGACTCCCAGGAAATAGTGGTCCTGAAGAGGTTAAGGTAGGCCTCACTGGAGAGAGCAGGGAGGAAGCCATTCTGTGGAGATCTGGAAAACAAGACTCACCAGCTCGGCTGCACAGCCAGGTCACAGCCTTGGCCTCCAGCAACTCACATGGGTCTTGATAATACCTGCTTTGCTTCTGCAGCCAGGTCACAGCCAGCACTGTGGCCCAGATGCTTGGCTCTGTGACCTGTAGAAGAACAATGACTCAGACCCACTGACATTGTTGAGCACATCTTCCTTTGTGACTTCTGGTTTCTGATCCCTTCACTCACCTCTGGGTGCCCTGGGATGCCAGGGTTGCCACCAGCCAAGGGGTTCCCACTGCCCCAAGTCTACACCCTGCCACCACAAAGGATTCTCCCCTTACCTCACCAGGCATCTTTCCCTTGATTTCAGCCTCATTGACTTGCAGCGCAGAAGCTAAGCTTGAGCTGAGGGTCCAAGAGCCATCTACATTCTGCAGTGCGACCAGCTCCTGACACACATCAATGGCATTGCTGACCCATGGCCCAAAAATTTGAGAGGAGAAAACAAATTTGGGATCCACATACTCGAGAGAAGAAATAGATGGTGGCGGTGGTTTAGGTGCTGTGGGAAAAAATGTGAACTGGAGGGTCTGAGGAATCACAGGAAAGCTGGCCCCTCTCTACTCCCCTGTGCTCTGAGAAAATGCCCAGAACATTGTCTGTGCCCTTTGGGCAGTTACCTGCAGGCTGAGGACCTCCCTGCAAATCCCCAAAGTAGTCCTATCATCAACCCCTTCTGGATTTCCCTAATCCTTAGGGACTTTCTGGACGTCCCTAATCCCCATCCGTATTCTCCTAGCTTTCCTGCCCAGCCATGTCCCCAAACCCTCTCTTGATATCCTTAGAACATCTCATCCAAATGTGCATTCATGATGCAGCACTGGTCCTGACCTGTCTCTGGGTGTCCCTGACCTGGATCCCATAATTGCTGAAGGACTTTCAGCTTTAAGCATGATTAGGGGAAAGGTTAAAGGCAAAATTCATTAGTTTTCAGACCAAGAGCAAACATGGAGAGTGACAACATAACCCTCCTGTAGGACATTTAATTAATCCCTAAATCTCCTGTCTGGGTCAAGATCCCATACCTTTTGAGTGAGCCCCATTCTGAGCCAAGGCAGCAATGTCATGGGTTAGACGCTGGATGGCAAGCCATGACTCCTGTACTGCAGTCAGCCAGCCAGGTGGGATCGAGATGCTCTTAGGAAAGCAAGAAGAGCCGCGAATGGAGCCACGTAGCTGAAGGATCTGGCAGGCGACCAGTGACTGGTGGGGTGGCAGCAGTGTCAGGGGCCCTTTGAGGGCAAACAGGGAAAGAGACTGAATTAAGCCCATGGGAAAGGAACACCTGGTGGTGATGGGGCCTACCCCATGAGACTGGGGGTGCCCTGTGGCTGGGGTTCTGGCTCCTGTGGAATGAGAACATCCCATGGAGACACCCCTCCAGATCTTTCCCCCAAGCATCTTTCCTTACCTTGGTACCAGGTAACCCGCTGAGATGTGCGAACCCCAACATAGCTGGTGAAGGGGCAGATGATCCCTGAAGTCAGGCTGATCTCAACTGCACGTTGCCTTGGTTCATCCCCTGACCCACTCACAGCCTCTGCCAACAACATCCTGAGCAAGCATCTTGCAGCCAGACGATGACCAGCCAGCCTGGGGACAGAGTGGGGTGAGGCCCAACTACCTGGCTTTTCTCCATGCTGGAGAAAGGTGGACAGAGATTGGTCCTGGACACCTGGGTTCTCTCCCTTCAGGGATAAGAATGGGTAGAGGGAAGATGTGGATGCATAGGTCCCCTGTCTGCAGTGAAATGAGGTCCAGGTTCATGGGTCCTATCCCTGTGGGTTCAAAGCAGGGAAGGAGAGCATGCTTGGACACTTGGGTTCTCTCCCAGTTTGGGATGGTACGTGGAAGGTGGGAATGAATAAGCAAGCTATCTGTTTCCTTTCTCAGCTGGAGTCCATGTGTAGAAATGAGGGTGATGCATGCATCTTTCCTTAGGACAGGCTCTCACCGGCCATCTCCACGTGGGCATAGTGGGAACTGGATCGTGTGAGTGACATTCTGGCCATTCAGGCTGAACTGCAAGGTCAAGACACCGGTGGCCACTTTCATATCCTGGGAATACATGGAAAGGTACTGGAGGTTACTGGAAACACATGATGGCTGCTGGGAGATAGTGGGAAGTTACTCAGAGATTACTGGTAGTTAATGTAAGGTTATTAGGAAGTAACTGGAAATAACCATAGTCACAGCTCTCACCTGTGCTTCTCCACGGATCTTTGCATAGAGATGGATGTGTTCACCCTGAAAGATGGACCGAGGGGTGCCTCCCAGCACCTCAGCCTCCAGGCCAAGGGGCAGGGTCCAGCTCAGAGAAACTCCCTCAGCTGCTGGCTTAAGGGCTCGCTTCAAGCAGTTCAGAACCTGGGTAGAAATGGCAGGACACCACAGTTTGGCAGCACCATTAGGGTTCAGCATATGACCCCTCTGTCTGAGTTCCTTGGATGGCATGGGGATGTGTGGGGTGCCAGATGGCTTCCCTGGGAGCAGTCAAGTCTGTGAACTATACGGGGGTAGAAGTTCAGGCATCTGGGTTTTCCATGGGGTGAGGCAGTGGGGTAGAGTTAGGGGAAGCCTGGGTGTCTGGGTTCTTTGGGGCGGCTGGGTCTTGGCTACCACGGGTGGGTGGTCCAGGTGTCAGGGTACCTGGAAGGTATTGTATCTGTGGAAAGAAGGGCACCAACCAGGGCTCCTGGGTTCCTACCACAAGTGCCAGTTTTTTGTCAGAGTCGACGTAGGTAGCTTCACCCCTTGTATCCCTGGCCAGAGCCATGGCCAGGGCAACACTGTCCTCAGAGAAGCAGAAGGAGAAACACCTATGGTGGAAGCAGGGAAAGGTGTCAGAAATAAGAGCCAGAGATGGATGCAAGGATGCAGGAAAAGAGTTGGAGAACACAGGCTGGAGTTATAGGCAGGGGAGCAAATCTAGGGTGCAGAACAAGGGGCAGGAGGAAGAGTAGGGAGTGGAGTGAGGAATTGGGGTTGGAGCTGGGGTTAGACAGGAAGTGGCAGGAAAGAGCTGGAGCTTGGGGCAGAGCTGGGACCAGTACGGTGGGGCTGAGGTAGAGCTTGGGGGCACATCAGGGTGTACAAATCCCTCCTCGCTTTGTGATGGGTGCCTTGGGTGTGGGAGTATTAAGCAAAGACTCCCCTGTGGAGGCTTGACACAGGACAGAGCTGTGCAGGGTGGGAAGGGTCTCTGGGACACTGAAGGAGTCCAAGGATTCAGACAGGTAATGGTGAACAGGGGCCCTCATCAATGATGGGAGGGGGTCAAGGGATGACTGAAGGACTGGGGGCAGAGAGTTCCCATTACCGGTGGCTGTTGCGATGACGGCGGACCTCAGCAGCAACGTCTTCCTTGTCAGGAGGTAGCCCAGTCATGAAGATGAAGAGCTGGGAGATAGGAGACATAAATGAATGGTAGCACCTTGCACAAGACCCCAAAATGGGGACAGCATGTCCCCGAAAGGGACCCAGGTGAGAGAGACCCTGTAGAGACACTACCCCCAAGGAGAGATATCCATTCTCTCAGGGGACAGAACCCCCCTGAGATATAGACCCACTTTATTCCATTCCCCCACATTCTCTGTTCACCTTGGACCAGTGTGCCCCTTGTGTCGCTCCTTCCCCCCACACTCTGTTCCCCTCGGGGACACCTATCCCACCACTTCTCCATGCTCCTGTGCCCAGACCTGGCGTGCATGTCCCTGGGGCTGGGGGGTATTGTAGATTGTGTGGAGAGTTCCAAGCAGGTCAGCGTCACCCAGACGAGAGCTGGTGGATGGGATGCGTTGCATTGCCTTGATCAGGTTGTCTTGGGTATATTCAACACTCTGCCTGCAGCAGTCACAACATGTTTGCAGAGCACATCACCCTGTGCTGGCCCTGGTGCTCCCTGAGACTTACCCCCATAGCTGTATCTTCTGCAAGATCCTGCCCCATAGTAGGTCTTAAAGAGACCTTGCCACACAGTTCCTAAAAGATTTTGCTCAACAGAACCCCAAGAGATGCTCTCCCATAGTGCCACAAAGATCCTGTCCCCAGAATCCAGTCATGCCCTCCAGCACCCAACCATGCACTCCACTACCCAGCCTTGCCCCATACCAATCTGCCTATTCCAGAACATCCAGACCTATCCTCCAGCATCTCCTTCTGCCTCACAGCAACCAGTCAAGCCCCACAGCATCCAGCCCTACTCGCCAGCACCTAATCCAGACACATAACACCCAGCCTGCCCCGTGTTTGCTCACGGATAGATGCCCACAGAAGTTGCTCCATAGCAGTAGATGTTGAAGTAGCAGCCCAGGGGTAGGCTTTTGAGAAGGAAGAGCAAGGATTCCTGTGGAAAGAAACTGCAGGCAGGTCTTAGGAGGTACCAGTGGTGGATACAGGTGCCTTGCCCTTATCTTGGTCTTGCTAAAGCCTCTGGACTCCTGGATGACCCCAGCCAGTGTCCTGACCTCTCCTAGGAACCCAAGACATTCCAGGACCCTTTCAGACCCCACCATTGCCCCTACCCATCCTGTTTCCCCCTGCCCCCCGCTCCCCCCCATGTCTGTGTCTCAAACACCTGCCCTGGCTTTGTTCCCTCTCAGTGGAGGTACCTGTGCATGCTCAAGGAAAGTGGTGTCCAGAAGGAAGATGAACTCCCCAGACTGGCACTGCCCAGGCATTGCATAAGGGATGCTGGGTGACAGAGTCACCAACACGAGGGGGTCACCAAGCAGGGAGCCTGGAGGAGGTATATGGTGGGGATAAAGCCCAATTAGGCTTTAGTTAGAGACCAATTAGTTAGAGACCAATTAGTTAGAGACCAATTAGTTAGAGACCCCTCTCCTCATCCTGGTTCTGATCCTCATTGTGCCCTCAGCTTACACCATCCCAGAGCTCCTGATAACCCACACTGGTGCCTTGTTACCCTACTTCAATGTACACAAGCTGCACAACACATTGCCCCCAGTACTCCAGCCCAGTGGCTCCAATACAGGTTACCCAGTGAGCCCTAATATAGAGGTCCTCATACCCATCCTGGTACATCTAATACCTCATCACAATGTCCCCAGCACCTCACCGTGGAATCCTAGGGCACACACTATCCCATCTGAATGTCTCCTATCTGTGTCCAATGAAGCCTCTCACCCCACAATCTCCAGTGTCCTCCTGTGCCTCAATGACTCCTGTTACTCGGAGGTGCCCCCATGTTCCCTCCCCAGATGAACTCACCAACGGGGGCCCCAGGGTCTCCCTTCTCCACCACAGCACTGACTTCAGTGGGGTCTCCATAATACACGAGCAGCTCGAAATCATCCCTTGGAGGGGTCTCAGCCAGTGAGACCTAGAGAATGGATGCCTGGTCATACACAGGAGGAGGAGGCCCAGGCCCAGCATTAGGCCAGGAGCACAAGCACCAATCCCAGTGCATCTCCTTTTTTTCAGTGATGATGCCACTTGCCCACTATCCCCAGGATCCTGGCCCTCAGGAGGCCATACCTGTGCAGTGCTGCAGTCCTGGGCAGTGTAGATCAAAGGAGTGAGAGCACAGTTGGCCTCAGCATTGGCCACACCACGGGGTGACTGCAAGCTGGCGGTGAGCAGCAGGCTGTAGTGAGGCTTGTTATTGAGACAATTCCAGGCTGCAGGGAGAAACATAGTACTGACAATGACACAGTCTCTCTCTTTAGTGCGTGTGGGATTTGGCATCTATATATAAGACATATGGGGACAACTGGGGATTGTTGATAAAGTGTACAGAGGGGTTCCTGTGTCCGCTTATGTGGAATGTGTGGGGGAAGTGTGGATCCGTTTCAAGGGACACAAGGAAGGAAGAGTGGATCTGTTCATGGGTTGCATGGAGGCAAAATTTGTGTCTCTTTCTTTGTGGGTACAAAAAAAGGCTGCATTAGGTCTGTTTGTAAAGTATATGGGGAGGCTCTGGTCCTTCTGTAGAGTGTGTGACTGGGAGGGAAGGTTCCTTATGGGATCACTCACTGTAGTAGTTCCAGTGAGGATGCAGTGTGGCTGGCAACAAAAACTGGGCTGCTCCATCTGGCTTCCGTGGCAGCTCTTGGACATAGCGTAAGGTCACAACCATCTCCTTGCCAGGGGACAAGGAACCCAGGAAGCAGGCAAACACCTCGCTTGAATGCTCAGACTGATGCTGAAGGTACTCCCAGTTCTCCTGGCCCTTTGTAGCCTTGTGCAGCTGCTGCATCTGGATGGAAAGGGGAGGGACAAAAAGCTGATCCCCAGGCAGGCCATGGGCTGCTCATTCCATGCCCCTCTGGTGTTTCCCCCATTCCTCCCTGAATGCTGGTACCTCATCCTGCAGCATGGCCTGGACCTTGGCATCCTCGTTTAAGGCCTGGAAAGAGTAGATGGTCATGTGGGGCGTGAGGGGGAAGACAAAGATGACTTCTGAGGAGGTATGACTCTTGTTCTGGTAGATCAGTTCAGAGGCCACATCAGCCACATAGTCCTGGATAGCAACATCCACCACTGCACTACACAGGGGTACTGGGTACAGGGGTATACGGAGATCCTTCCCCAGCAAAAAGGATCCTGGTACTGTTGGGAGAGATGCAACCTTTCCGTCAGCACACATGAATGACACAAGCAGGGGGCTGGAGATGCTTCAAGTGTGTTCCCACCCAGGAAATTAAAACTAGGTGGCCAATCAATGGTACACAAGGACAGATTCTCCCCTCCCAATGGCAAAAAGGGATCCTAAGTCTTTATCCATGGATCACATTTAACATTGTTGAGGGTCTAGCGTGAGCCTGCCACAGAACAGTGACTACTTCTACATCTCAGCTTCCGTTTTCCTCCATACCTCTGTTCCCCACCCTGATCCTGTAGACCTCTTGACCATTCCCATCCTTGTTTCCCTCTGGGAAGATCCAGCCTATCCTCCCTCTTTCTTTACCCTCCTTTGGGAGCATGCCCAAAATATCCCTCAGCTGTCTGATCCCCAGCTCACCGCCACTGATGTAGGATTTTTCTAGAAGTCCAAAGCTCTGACGCCACATCTCTGGAGACCTGTAGACAGGAAGGGGTCTCTTGTAAGAGGAGATACCACCAGGTAGCCTTTATTTGGTGAAGATTCCTTGCTATTTCCCCAGTTCTATGTACATGGCTGAAGGCCCTAACCCACCAGGTACAGCCAGAGCAAACCCAGGGATTCAGAAATCCCTGTTTGTAAAGACTGCACAATGACTCTGCATTGAAGAGGTCTGCATGCCATCCACATCATGGGAGAATCTTGAAGAGAACTGAGGGATAGCAACAGGAGATAGAGGAAAGAAGGTGTGAAAGCAAGAGTAGCTGTCTAGCTGTCTGTAATTTTATTGTGATGATCAATCCATGTCTGGATGAACAGGCTGGCAGATGGGATCCATTTTGGGACAGACAGATGAAGAGATGGACAAAGAGAGACATGAGAATTTTTGTTGAAGTAGATGAATAGATGGAACAATGGATGGACGGACGGACGGATGGATGGATGGATGGATGGATGATGGGCAGGTGGAAGGGTCCATTTTAGAAGGGATGAGTGCAGACCCATCACAGGCAGTATTGTGTGAATGCTGCTGCACAAGAGATAGCACCTGTGAGGGTATATTCATGGAGTAGCTTGCAAGGGCAGGCTGAAAGGCCAGGCAGTGTGGGGGGAAATGGTGGAGAGAGAAATGAAGTCAGGGTCAGGTATTTCATGGTGACAGAGCAAATCCCAGAAAGGCACTGGGGGGAGTTTGTAGGGAAGTTAAGTTTGGTTATCTTCTGCCCAAGTGCCTAGAGGTGAATAGGACCCCCCACCTGTATCCCAAAGCCACCCATATAAGTTTCTGTGATTACAATACACTTGCCTCACTTTCTCCTGCTCTGGGGTGGCAGGGTCAGCAGCATCAGAAAAATCCCCACCCCACCATCACGCTGACAGTGTGGACAAAGAAAGCAAATAGGGTGCACATCCTTGGGGAAGTAGGGCTGAGTGATGGACAGAGGGATGGACTGAACAGGAGCAAGCTCTTTCCAGTGATGGAGGACAATGAACAGACAACAGGGAGCAAATAACAAAACATAGAACAAACAAGCAGGCACTCACCAGAATAACAGCGGGGGTCGTCAGCTGGGACAGACAGACAATCAGATGCACTGAAGAGATAGAAGAGGAAGGGGAAGAGACAGTAAGAGGAAAACAAGAGGCAAACTGATGGGACAGAAGAGGGAGAGATGGAGAGACAGATCAGGAGATGTTCAGGCAGACAGGAAGATGCAGGGCTACGTAGGTGGAGAAGCGTCTGCAATGTGGAGAGAGGCGGAGGGACGGAAGGGCGGATGGACAGGCAGGGGAAGGCGGGCAGGGGCGGGGAGAGGCCGCTGGGGACGCCAAGCTCCTCCCGGGCGGCCGGGGGTCTGGCTGCCCTGGGGCCTTCGGCGGTCGCGGGGTCCGTTCGTGTCGGGAAGCCTGGGGGGCTGCGGGGTGGGGAGGGGCGCGGGGACACTCCCGGTGGACGGCACCCAGTGGGGGTCCCTGGGGACCCCTCTCCCGCCAAGTCTCACCTCGGAAGCAAAAGTGGCGGTGGGCAAGGAAGCGTCTGCATGCAGACTGCGTTGCTGCAGCCAGTGCAGCCTCCGCGCCTTGTTCCCAACAGCGCCTGAACGGGAAGGGTGAGCGGGGTGGGGAGTGTCATCCCTCGCCGCAGGATGCTCCGTGCACACAGGCTGGTATAGGCCTCGCTGCCCCCAAGGACGGTGCTGCAAATCCCTCAGCAGGACTGCTCCTGGCCAAGCAGTGTCTGCCAAGCCTTCCCGCACTGCCCAGCTCTTCAGCTCAGTCCTCACTTCTGGTGCAATGAGCATTAGCTGCCAAAGGCCTTGTGCAGCCAGGCTGATGTCTTTTGTGCTCCTGAGGTGGCAGCACTCCTCCCTCCAAAGTCCTGTCCCGCAGCCAAGCCTGCAGCACTGGCTGCAGATTTGGAGGATGGTCTCATGTCCTTACACAGATTAGTGGCAGGCTGTTAATTGGGTTAGAGATAGAGAAGCCTCAAACCCAACATTCTGGCCAGCTGAATAAGGGAGAGAATTGGTAGACAAGCTCAGACTCACACACCTCCTTTTGACTTGTATGTCGCCTCTGCGGAATTGGAATACTCTGTCTCCACCTTCCTCTCATAATATAGCTCCATGCTTATACCACCCAGGCAGCAGTTTGAGACAATACACCTCATTTATGTTCTGTAGATGCCTAGGAGGCCAAATTGCACTTGACTTCAGATGATCCCGCAGCACAACTCTCAATTCTCAACCAAACCTGGGCAGTTTTCTTCAAACTACCTCTATGTATTGGTGTGCTCCTCAGACAAGATGACACCAACGGCTATGCTGATGGTGTCACAGCCTTGATCATCACTGACAATTCTAGTTGCCTTTTTTTCAAATTCTGACACAGTGAGACCGGCCTCATTAGACTTATAGAGATCAAGTCCTTTAATGAAGTGGGAGAACATGCCATTGGGAAATGACTACCTTCAAGTACTGGTTGAACACCTCACGTTGTCTCCAATTGACCTGGTGCAAATGAATCATATAAACTATCTGGAGCTGGAAGGAACTCACAAGGATCATTGAGTCTGATTCGTGGCTCCACACAGTACTAACTTAAAAATTAAACCACATCTTCCACATGCATCAGGGTGCTGCACCTGGGTTGGGGCAATCCCAGACTTGAGCACAGACTGGAAGAAGAACTCATTGAGAGCAGCCGTGCAGAAAAGGACTTGGGGATTCTGGTGGATGAAAAGCTTGACGTGAGCCAGCAGTGTGCACTTGCAGCCCAGAAGGCCAAGTGCATCCTGGGCTGCATCAACAGTAAATATGATGTAGAAATTATAAGAAAGCCAAACTCTTCTGAATTGGCCAGGTGGGGAACTCAAGGGCATCTCAAACTATATACAAGCCTGTATCCTATTTTTGTTATAAGGTAAACTTAAGGTTTCACTCCAAAAGAATAAACAAATGCTGATAAAACAATGGTGATCAGGGGATCATGATGTGTGAGTGTACTCAGCAAGTGGCAGGGAGAAGAAATTGTGAGGTAGAGGGGCAGTGCCAAGGAGACATTTGTTTAGTCTGTTTCATCTCTGTAATGAGGAATCATAGAATGATAGAATCACAGAATGTTTTGGGTTGGAAGGGACCTTAAAGATCATCGAATTCCACCACCACCACCACCCACCCCAGGCAGGGACACATTCCACTAGACCAGGTTGCTCAAAGCCCCATCCAACCTGACCTTAAATACTTCCAGGGCTGGGGCAGGAGATAAAGAACACTATGTTCACTATGTTGTCACATCAGTCATAAGGTGGAATATTGTAGTTCCCTACTTGGAACATCCTCAGAAGTAGTGGGATACAAGGACATCAAGAAAAGCCATTAAGCCCATGGGTTTGGTTGCACTGAGCAGAGAAGGAGGTGTTCAAAGGCTTATATAACAGTGGACTGGGGCTGAGATGCAACATTTAAGCCCGTACATGAATCCAGATATGACCTGGATCAGGATGGAGGGGAGGAAGCTGTGAGTTAGGATGGAGCCTGTCAGCAGGCTTGTGATAAATGTCTCAGGCACATATATTGCCATCAGAGTGTCTTGGCTGATCACTACGATGGAGGCCTGGAGAGCAGGACCTGTGCATCTGCCAGTCTCTTGGAAACATGAGTTCGCATAGGTGGATCCATGGAATTTCCTCTCCACATTCTGTGTGGGATGGATTGCTGACTGAAAGGATCATGTTTCCCAACACCTGGAGATTGCTGTTTGACTTCTGTAAGGGAAGTTTGATACAGGAGAAGTCTATGACTTTCTGTTCTGTCCATAATCAAAGCCTGTGAATTTCTGCTCTGATGAGCTCCAGTGGGAACACATTGTCCAACTCCATTTCCAGTCTTGCATCTCACACTGGTCTCCATTAAAAGTCCAAGTAACTTTTCTTTCTGCTTCTGCCTGTCATTTCGTCAAGGCACCTTGCCAGATTTTACCAGAGCTGCAAAGTAACAGAGACTTTAGGACCACATTCCTCAAGGGGCTCATTAAAATGCTGACAGCTGTAATGAGCTCTGCGTGTGGTTTCCAGCCACTTCCTTCAGAGTTGTAAACATTGTGTAGGTAATTAGGGAGCTCTCAGATGTGTTTCAGTGAATAAATACAGCATCACTTTTGTTTGTCACTTGTTTTAATTATGTATTGCAAGAATGGAAAATGAAGATATTTTGAAAGGAAATTATTCTGGTTTACGTCCTGGTGGGAATCAGGCAGAGAGAGGAAAGTATCTTTTGGTGGCCAGAGACATCCTTTGGCTCATGTTCTGGGAATAAGGCAATTCTTGTTACAGTCTCTTCTCTCGCCACTGCAGCCCACAGCAGTGCCACAGCTATTTGCAGAGCCTATGCCTGCTCTAATTACCCCTGTCTTTATTTGTTGTACTAACAATGCACAGAAGCAGGAGGAATATTCATCACCATTCTCCCAAAATTTCAAGACTTATGGCTTGTTTTAATGAAAGTAAGAAAGTCTATTTGTGTTTTGTTTAGTTTTTTAATGACATCCTTTTTCCTGTGCATCTGCCAAAGTCCAGTTTCTTCTAGACATGAACCCTGAAAAGAGCTGGCTCAATGGAGAGATGGACAGGTGATAGAAATTTTCAGGAGAAATTAGACTGAAAAATATTTAAATAAAAGAACGAACAGAAAGAAATTAAGAAGAGGTGAATACATATGCAGAAGAGAATATCCATATAAATATACATATATATGTGCGTATAAGAAATATGAGTGGTGGAAAAAACCTTTCTGATTACTGTATAGCAGTTATAAGATGAAATGTAGCATCCAGAAAAACTTTGCAATGTAGGGTGTGATATTTGTGAACTTGCTTTTCCAAGTGAAAGGGACCAAGTAAAGAATGTGGAAAGCAAAACCGCAAACAACATCCCAGTACGCAGTAATGATATATGAGGCTGTTGAAATAAGGCGTGTTGAAAAAGGCCTTTATTTTTTTCTTATAGTCAGCTCACTCACAGCTTCCTGGTACATAAAATGTTCATTTTAACTGCAGCTGAATTTCCTGTTTCCTTCTTAGGAAGAACCCCAGAAACTGCTTCTCAACACATGCTTTTTAACCAGACTGAATGAAAGTAACTGGAGAAGCAAGCAATGAGTGGTGTGCAGACAGGTAACGGTGGGCACATGCTTAATTTTCTCCCTAATTTTTAAAAAAGGATGCCAGAACTCATTTTTAGTGTTGGGAAAGACAGATGTGCCAAGTTACATCTTATGGCTGTACATCTTGAAGAATCAATAAAATGATGCTTATTGCTTACCATGTATGCATTGCAAAACCTCGGGCTTTACAATCTTTGGTTGCAGGACCTTGACAGCGCTGAATGCTCTGCAGTGATCATCCATTTTGATATTCAATGAGTACCTCTGTCTATGCATAGACATGCTAATACAGAAACTAAAGACTTAATACATGATTATGTTTTATACAATTTGTTAAACAGTGACCTCTCTTTTACAATGTTGTTATCCTAGGATTTGGCTGTGATCAGTATAGTATGCTATATACTGGTTGACAAAGTGTTATACTTCTTATATTAAGGAAAGACCATATTTGCTGTTGGAAAAATGAGTTATGATACCAGGCAAAAATGAATATTGAAGCATGGCCATACTAGGACATATTAAATCTCTATTGGATACCAGTAGTGGCCTTGTAGATTCTGATGGAGATAATTAAGAACTAGGCAGGAACATAGTGATATCTCATTTACCATTCACTAATAATGATTCATGGAACTAGAATATATAGGATAGGACACATGACCTGGGAAGAGTACAGGGATGCAGTCCAGATGAGCAGGGATGGGATAAGGTAAGCTAAGGCACAGATGGAACTGAGCCTGGCAAGGGACACAAAGAATAACAGGAAGGGATTCTATGGGTACATTGCTCAGAAAAGAAAAGCCAAGGGGAGTGTACCCCCTCTGATGGATGAGAAGGGTGAACTAGTAACAACAGACGTGGAGAAGGCTGAGGTACTCAGCAACTTCTTTGACTCAGTCTTCACTGCCAGTCAGGCTTCCCACATCTCTTGGTTCCCTGAACCTATAGATGGAGGCTGGGAGAGCAAGTCCCACCCACTGTAAGCAAAGAACAGGTTTGAGACCACCTGATGAAACTAAACAAGTAGAACTCTATGGGGCCTGATACATGCATCCTAGGGTCCTGAAGGAATCAGCTGATGTAACTGAATCAGCAACTGCCAAGCCTCTCTCCATCATATTTGAAAAGTCTTGGCAGTTAGGAGAAGTTGATGGTGACTGGAAAAAGGGAAACATCACTCCCATTTTTAAAAAGGGTAGAAAGGAGGACCTGTGGAACTACAGACCGATGAGTCTGGAAAGATCATGGGACAGATCCTCCTGGAAGCAGTGTCCAGGCACATGCAAGACAAAGAGGTGATCTGAGACAGCCATCATGGCTTCACCAAGGGCAAATGGTGCCTTAGCAATCTGGTGGAATTCTATGATGGAGTGACTACATCAGTTGACAAGGGAAGACCAACTGATGTCATCTACCCGGACATCTGCAAAACCTTTGACACGGTCCCACATGACATCCTGATCTCCAAATTGGAGAGAAATAGATTTCATGGGTGGACCATTCCATGGATAAGGAGTTGGCTAGAAGGCCGCTCCCAGAGCATGGTGGTCAATGGCTCTAGGACCAGGTGGAGGCCGGTGATGAGTGGTGTCTGTCAAGGATCTGTCCAGGGACCAGTACTGTTTAATATCTTTATCAATGACATAGACAGTGGGATCGAGTGAGCCCTCAGCAAGTTTGCATATGACACCAAGCTGAGTGGAACAGTCGATACAACAGAAGGAAGGGATGCCATCCAAAGGGACTTGGGCAAGCTTGAGAAGTGGGCCCATGTGAACCTAATGAGGTTCAACAAGTCTAAGTGCAAGGTGCTGCACCTGGGTCGGGGCAATCCCGGATAGGAGTACAGACTGGGAGCAGAACTCATTGAGAGCAGCCCTGCAGAAAAGGACTTGGGGGTTCTGGTACATGAAAGGCTCAACATGAGCTGGCAGTGTGTGGTTGAAGCCCAGGAGGCCAACTGCGTCCCGGGCTGAATCAAAGGAGGAGTGGCCAGCAGGTGGAGGGAGTGGATTGTCTCCTT
Source organism: Cygnus olor (assembly GCF_009769625.2). NCBI lineage: Eukaryota > Metazoa > Chordata > Aves > Anseriformes > Anatidae > Cygnus > Cygnus olor. The sequence continues at coordinate 4,316,929 of NC_049193.1, read as the reverse complement.
CTACTCTGCCCTCGTGAGTCCCCACTTGGAGTACTGAGTCCAGGTCTGGGCCCCCCAGCACAAGAAGGATGTTGATCTGTTAGAACGGTTCCAGAGGAGGATCATGAAGTTGATCAGAGGGCCAGAGCACCTCTCCTTGAAGAAAGGCTGAGAGAGCTGGGACTGTTCAGCCTGCAGAAGAGAAGGTTCTGGGGTGACCTCATTGTGGCCTTTCAGTACTTAAAGGGAACTTTTATAAAACAGATGGAGAGCAACTTTTTGCTGAATCAGATAATGACAGGACAAGAGGGAATGATTTTTTTTTTTTTAAACTAAAAGAGGGGAGATTTAGATTAGAGATTAGGAGGAAATTCTTCACTGAGAGGGTGGCAAGGCACTGGAACAGGTTGCCGAGAGAGGTTGTGGATGCCCCATCCCTGGATGTGTTCTAGACCAGGTTAGATGAGACCCTGAGAAACCAAAAAAATTTCTTCTCCTTCAAGTGCCTGGAAATGGTTTCTAGGATTAGCTCCTCCATCACATTCTCAGAGATTGAGGTGAGGCTGACAAGTAAGTCATTCCCTGGGTCACTCTTCCCACCCTTCCTGAAGATAGGAATCATAGAATCATAGAATCATAGAAACACAAGGTTGGAAAGGACCTACAAGATCATCTAGTCCAACCATCCTCTTATCACCAATACTACCCACTAAGCTACTAAATCATATCTCATAGCACCTTGTCCAGGTGCTTCTTGAACACCACGAGGGATGGTGACTCCACCACCTCCCTGGGCAGGCCGTTCCAGTGCCTGACCACTCTTTCAGAGAAAAAGATTTTCCTGATGTCTAATCTAAATCTCCCCAGGTGCAACTGGTGGCCATTTCCTTGAGTCCTGTCATTAGTTATCTGAGAGAAGAGGCTGACCCCCTCCTCATCGCAACCTCCCTTCAGGAAGTTGTAGAGTACAATAAGATCTCCCCTGAGCCTCCTCTTCTCCAGACTAAAAGGACTGACATTTGCTTTCCTCCAGTCCTTAGGCACTTTTCCCAGTTGCCGCAAAGAATCAAAGTTTATTGAGAGTGGCCTTGCAATGACATCTGTCAGCTTCCTCAGCAGTCATGGGTGCATCCTGTCAGGGTCCATGGATTTAGGTATCTCTAGTGTGCTTAAGAATTCACTGACCTGATCCTCTTTTACCAAGGGTACACCTTCTGTGCTATGGGGTTTTCCCTTGATTTCTGGGACCTAGGATTTCTGAAGTCCAGTCTTGCTCATAAAGACTGAGGCAAAGAAGGCCTTCAGTACCTCAGCTTTTTCACCAGGTCTCTGTAGTGGTTTTACTTTGCTGGGCAGCTAAACTCCACAACTGCTCTCTCCCTCCCCCTCCTCCTCAGAAGAGGGGGAGAAGAAAGTGTGCTGGAAAGAAGAGAAAAGGCTCATGGGTTGAGATAATTTAATTCAGGGGAAAAGGAAGAGGGAAAAAAAAAAAAAAAAAGGCCACGCAGAAGCAGAGAGAGGAAAAAAAATTACTACTTCCCAACAATGAGCAATGTTCAGCCATGTCCCAGGAAGCAGGGCCTCAATACACGCAGCAGGACAACAGATGACTTCATAATGAGAGCTCCTCCCTCTCTTTCTCCTTTCCCACCTTTTATTGCTGAATGTGACATCATATGGTATGGAATATCCCTTTGGTCGGTTTAGGTCAGCTGCCCTGATGATGTCACCTCCCCACCTCTTGCCCACCCTGAGCCTACTGGATCTTGGAGGGGGTTTGGAGAGAGTCTTGATGCTGTGCCAGCCTTGCTCAGCAATAAACAAAACATTGGTTGGATACCAGTGGTGTTCTAGCTCCAAGTACAGAGCACAGCACTATATGGGCCACTGCAGGGAAAGTTAACTCCATCCCAGCCAGACTCAGTACAGTCTCTCATTTCACTCAACAGTTGGCCCACATTTTCCCTAGTCTTCCTCTGTCACTGATGTACTTATAGAATTGATTTCTTATTGTCTTTGATATCCCTGGCCAGACCAAAGTCCTCTTGGATTTTAGCTTCCCTAATTTCAACCCAGGATGCTTGGACAGAGTCTCTGTATTCCTCACAGGTTACCCATTCTTGCTTCCAGCATTTGTATGCCTCCTTTTTCATTTGTGTTTGGCCAGGAGATCCTTGTTCATCCATGCAGGCATGTTTGCCTGACTTGTTCGTTGTTGGCTGCACTCTTGAGCTTGGAGAACATGGTCCTTGAACATTAACCAGCTTTCTCAGACCTCTCTTCCCTCCAGGGCCTTATCCCATGGGACTTTACTGAGCAGATCTCTGAAGAGACCAAAATCAGCTCTCCTGAAGTCTTGTGTTGTGATCTTGCTTTTTGCTCTGCTTTTTCATCTCAGGGTTCTGAAATCCACTGTCTCGTCATCACTGCAGCCAAGGCTGCCTTTAAATTTCTCATCCCTAATGAACCCTTCATTTGTATGAGATACAGCAGAATGCCTATCCTCATCGTCTCCTCTATATGTCCCTCCAGCAGACATTTGAGCTGGGAAGCAGGAGGCACATCTTTCTCCTCTGAAGCTTTTCTCGAGAAATGGACTAGTTGGAGAAATGTAGTATGAACACCCACATTTTCTCAAATGAGTCCCAGTACTCATTTCCATGGACTAAGAACCAAGGAAACACAATTGGTTTCCCTGGTCAGCTTTCCTAGATCATGGACTTGCACTAAGGGTGTTTCAAATCTCATTTTTCCAAAATTTGAGTGAAAGAAATGATTACCAGGGTTCTGCAACTGTCTTTGCATAAGAACTTCAAAAAAGCTGCAACGAATGTGATCAGAGATGCATTCAAGCTACTGTCCTATCTTCAAGAGGGACAAAGATATATGCTCAGGAAGAATATGACAAACTCTCATGAATAGTCTGCTTTCCTCTGATTACTCTCCCAATCTCCAATCATTTGCAGATCAGGGATAGTATAAGCCAGATGTGGTTTCTATTTTTCAGTAATAATTAGATGATTTCTTTCTCTTCCATGAGCTCCAAGGGGAACATGCTGTCACCCAGGTGTCAGGCTGCTGGATGTGCCCTACTCTTACGTCAGTACAGGATGGCAGTAGCGAGCACAGCTGTGGGAGGTGTGCCCAAGTTGAAGAACAGCTTCACCTGGTGGCAGAGACTGGGGAGGAAGTGGGCAGGCTGAGGAGCATCAGAGAGAGGAGATTGACTTGGTGGGGCTAGTGCTCAGCCAGCCACTACACAAGAAATGAAGGTTCCCCTACCCCTTTGCCACTAGGCAGAGGGATGGGATCTAAGAACTGGGCGAGTGGAAGCAGGTTCCTGTTCAGCACAGCAGGTGAACCCCCCTGTTGCCTACCTCACCTTCCCAGGTGCCCCTACACAACAGGTATGAGGCTCTGGAACTTAACGGGCAAGCAAATGGCAATGTGGACAAAGGTCCATCCACACTGGGGGAGTTGCCAAGGCGAGACAATCTATACCCCACATCACAACAACTCCCACCAAGAAAAAAAGGTTTATTGTCACAGGGGACTCCCTTCTGAAGGGAATGGAAGGCCCGATTTGCCATCCAGACCCAACCTATAGGGAAGTCTGTTGTCTCCCTGGGGCTCAGGTAAGAGTCATCACTTGGAAAGCCACTCACCTGGTACATCCCTCTGATTATTACCCTTTATTGGTTTTTCACGTTGGCACCGATAAGATAGAAAAGGGAAGACCAAAAGTGACTGAAAGGGACTTTAGGGCTTTGGGGCAATTGGTTGAAGGATCAGGTGCACAGAGAAGAGCAAAATCAAGAGGACTCGTGTCAAGATATAGACAGTTTAATAAATGAAGAAAAGAGGGGAAAAAAACAAATGATGCATAGGCAATCATTCTGATGCAAAGGCACTCACCATCTCCCACAAGTAAACTGATGCCCAACCAATCTCTAAGCAATGCCTTCTCTGGAAGACAATGCCCCCTACCCCACCCTCACCTTGCCCCAGTTTCTCCCTCCCCAGCCCTCCCCGGCCCTCCCCGGCCCTCCCCTGCCCTGCCCTCCCCTCCCCTGCCCTCCCCTCCCCTCCCCTCCCCTCCCATTCCCTCCCCCCTCCTTTTCATATTTTATTTTTAGCATTGTATTAATGATATTGAATATGCTTTCAGACAGTTTAGGTCAGTAATCCTGGCTGCATCCCTGCCCAACTTTTTTCTCACTCCCAGTAGTATGGGGAAGTTCACATCCTGAAGCTGATGGGCTCTACCAAGCAGCCTAAGAGGGAATTTGCTGCTTCCAGACATTCATCCAGATGGATCTCTGCAAGCAGAGAGAAAAAGTAGAGGGCAAACACAACTTAGAAAGGGAAGACAGTGTGTATTGACAGTCTCATAGACTGCCACACACGAGCACAGGGAAAGAGGAACGTGGGTGTTGGCTGTGCATTTTGTGGGAAATGCCTAGAGTATGACTCCTCCCAGCAAAATCTACTTACCAGTTTGGTCCCGTAGCCACCTACAAGCCTTGGCCTCCAGAAGTTCTGACCAAGATACCCTCCATTTATACTGGTGCAACCAGACTAAGGCCAACACTGTGGCCCAGGCAGTTGGTTTCACATCCTGTGGAGGAAAATGGAACAATCAGGGGGAAAAGAAAGACCAAACCTAAAATAGCACAAACCTTTGGACAAATCTTTGCCTGAAAGGAGGACTTCCACACACACACAAACTCTCTAAGCTTCTGAAATCCTCAAAGCCAGAAAGTTCCCAGATACCTGTGTTGATTACATCTCTCCTTTCTACAAGCAGACAGCCTCAGTATCCTGACTGTTCTGATCTTCTCCTACTGGTTCAGCTCAGATTGGAAACTTGGAGGAGAGAAAGATTCAGCTCATGATATTTCCCCCCACCTGCCCCTGATCTGCTTACCTTACTGGGCCTTTGGCCCTTAACTTCAGCCTTGCTGAGCCCCAAGGCTGAAGTCAGGGCTGAGGTCAGGTCCCACGAGCCATTTGCTTTCTGGAGTGCCACTACTGCCCTGAGACTGGAGAAGTCACACAATCTTGTCGACAACGGTGAAATTTTCCAGTCCCAACTTATGTGAAATGGTGGTGGTTCCTCCATCACCAGCTCTTCAGGAGGAGATTCCTGCTCTGGAAGACAGCAATATTCACATAGCTCATACAAGATAGGCAATGGTTAGTAACCTTAAATTCTGCCTTCTCCAGATATCCTCAACTGTCCTACATCCTTTCTGGGCTTTCCAAAGTTTTTCCAGTCCTCCAAAGGCATCCTGAACTTTTCCAGAATTCCAAGAGCATCCTCAAATTTTCCCAGTCCCTCACAGGTATCCTGACACTGCTGATCTTATAGGTCTTTTCCAACCTAAATGATTCTATGATCATTAAAGGTCCCTTCCAATCCAAACCATTCCATGATTCTACAGTATTTAAAGCCCCACTTCATCCTTCTCCACCATCAGTTCTTGAACCCACCAGTCTTATCATGAGCTGCTCCTTTCCACATTCTGGGACGTAAGACTTCTTTGAAGCTACAACAGCACTGCAATACATGAGTGTGAAGGTGAGGAGGGTCAAGCACAGACCATAGGACATTAACGTTCTAGGCATGGCCAAGTTCTGTAGCAGAATTAAGAGCTTTTATGGGCAGAAGAAGTATTGGGGAACAAAGAAGTTGGGGGCAGAACTAGGGATCATGTAAAGCTAGCCTAAATGTATACAAAGTAATTTAGGTTGGCAGGAATCTCTAGAGGTCATCTAGTCCAATGCCATAATTCAAGGAAGTTTTCATTTAGATCAGCTTGCCCAGGAACTTATCTTGAACAGCTCCAAGGTTGAAGATTCCAACAGTTCCTGGCTATTCTTATGATTAAAAAAAAAAAAAACTTCCTCATACCCATTCAATATTTCCCTTGTTCCAACTTGTATCAATTGCCTCTTATCCTAATGTCATGTACCTCCAAGTCTCCGTATTCTTTGTATCTTCCTCCAGTCAGGTAGTTGTAGACAAAAGTAAGGTATCCTTATTAACAAAACCAGTTCCTTCAACCTCTTTTAGCATGCCATGTGTTTCAGCCCCCTCACTTTAGTGGCCTTCCTCTAGATTCATTCTAGTATATCAATGCTTTTATTGTAATGAAAGAGTTTCCAGTAACTATCGCACGTCTTTTCTTTCTGTTTGGACACTACAGTCAGGCTCAGCTGACTCTGGATGCCTCCCCTAAAAGGCCTAGTTTGTTCTCACCAGTGCCTGGGCACTATACCTATTCTGAAGCTGCAGGTCTGCAGGTTGAGCAGGAGCCTTCCTATTGGTGCCAGAAGTCACAAGCCTCCAGCTTTCTCCATTCTGACTGTGAATTCCAGATGTCCTATCTTCCTTGCTTCATGTCACTCAAAATCTTCTCTCTGCAGACTTTCCACAAAGACCACAACAATCTCCTCTTCATTCACCTTGATGGTGTGCAGTGTGCTCATTACATTTAGTTCCTTCAGTTAGCAGCTCCAGGCCTTGTCTAGAGTATACCTCTCACAGAGGAGGACACTTCTACCCCAGCCCCAGAGAGAAGCACCAGCCTCTCTCTTCAGCTCAAGACCTAGACAGCAGTCTCTTCCTTTCATGCTCTGTCTGGACTGAAGCTTCCAATGCACTATGGGCAAATTTGCTTTGCCTATTTCTCCATCCATCACCAGCACAGTGATAATCAGGAAGTCTGGTGAAAAAATAAATACTGAAAGGAGAGTTCACCCGTTATGCAACACATCAGAGAATCCACAGTTGAGAATTTTCTACTTACCTTTACAGGGGGATGAAAGCTTGGTCAGTGCTACAGCGTCAGAGGCTTTGGGATGAAGCATCTCAAGACAGAACTGGAACTTTTGGACCATCCAAAACTTGGTGGAGTCGAACCACACAGGCCTGGAGCCACACCAGAGGAGCTGGCAGGGAACCAGGTTGCGAGAGGGAGGAAACAGCATGGGGGAGTCTAGAGGCAAAGAATCTGAGAGAGAGGCAGGAAGATGGGGAGTGAGGGTTAGACTTATGTATTTTAGAGATAGGCAAAAGGTTGTTCAGGCCCACAGGATATGGGGCTGGTGATGGTGAGGAGGCATCAGACCAGCAAGTTCCACTTTCCCCTTACAATCCTGTCCCCACTATTCTTGGCCTTACCACGGTGGCAGGTATCCATCAGTTCCATGCGTACAGCTGTGCTGGATGTGAAGGGGGATTGGACCCCCAGGCTGAGGCTGAACTTAACTGCATTCTGCCAAATGTCCTTCTCTGACCTGCTTGTCCCACCCCGGGAAAGCTTCCACAGCAGATGCATCAAGGCCATACGGTGCACAGGCAGCCTGCAGGGAAAGGGAGTTAGTCCTTGTTTCCACTGTGGGTAGAGGGATGAGATCATAGAATCATAGAATGATTAAGGTTGGAAAAGACCACCAAGATCATCTGGTCCAACCATCCCCCTACCACCAATACCACCCACTAAGCCATGTCCCTAAGCACCACGTCCAACCTTTCCTTAAAAACCCCCAGGGACAGTAACGCCACCACCTCCCTGGACAACCCGTGCCAATGCCTGACTACTCCTTCTGAGAAGAAGTTTCTCCTAATTTCCAACCTAAACCTCCCCTGGTGCAACTTGAGGCCATTCCCTCTTGTCCTGTCACTGGTTATCTGCAAGAAGAGGCCAGCACCCAGCTCCCCACAACTTCCTTTCAGGTAGCTGTAGAGGGCAGTAAGATCTCCCCTGAGCCTCCTCTTCTTCAGACTAAACAACCCCAGTTCCCTCAGCCACTCCTCATAAGACTTGTGCTCCAGACTCTTCACCAGCTTTGTAGCCCTTCTCTGGACATGCTCCAGGGTCTCAATGGCCTTCTTGTAGTGAGAAGCCCAAAACTGAACACTACTCAAGGTGTGGCCTCACCAGAGCAGAATATAGATCACGTCCCTGGTCCTGCTGGCTACATGATTCCTGATACAAGCCAGGATGCCAGTGGCCTTCTTGGCCACCTGGGCACCTGGCTGGCTCATGTTCAGGCAAGCATCAATCAGCAACCTCAGATCCTTTTCTTCTGCACAGCTTTTGAGCCACTCTCCCTCAAGCCTGTAGTGCTGCATGAGGTTGTTGGAACCAAAGTGCAGGACCCAGCACTTAGCCATGTTGAACCTCATCCCACTGGCCTCTGCCCATCAATCCAACCTGTTCAGGTCCCTCTGCAGGGCCTTCCTGCCCTCCAGCAGATTGACACTTCCCCCCAACTTGATGTTGTCTGCAGACTTACTGAGGGTGCACTCAATTCCCTCATCCAAATCATTAATAAAGATATTAAAGAGGATGGGCCCCAACACTGACCCCTGGGGAACACCACAGGGGACCAGTTACCAGCTGGATTTCACTCTGTTCACCACCACTCTCTGGGCCCAGCTGTCCAGCCAGTTTTTAACCCTGCAAAGAGTGTACCCGTTCAAGCCATGTGCTTCCACCTTCTGCAAGAGAATGCTGTGGGAGGCCATGTCAAAGGCCTTGCTGAAGTCTAGGTAGACTACGTCAACAGCCTTTCCCTCAACCAAGGCTGCTGTGGAGTAGCAGCAGGAGTAAAGAGGAGGGGGCAGTGGGACAATGGTCACCCAAATCCTCTCCCCAGGTCAAGGCAGAGGAGACAAGTTGGGAGCACTGGAAACCCATATTGTCTTCCCATCTCAAGGTATGCAAGCAAAGGACACCTATTGTCCCTCCTCCAGACCTTGATAATGTCCCTTTGTCTTGTGGGCCATTGTGTTATCCTCTCACCTGTCATCTGCTGATGGGGACAGTGAGAACCTGAGTGTGTAATCGAAGGACTGGCTGCCTACATGGTACTTTAGGGTCACAGCTGCCACATCTGCTTCTGGATCCTGGGGACACAATAGAAAGAGTCAGACAGAAAAGTTTATCTGCAAGGCACAGGGAGGCTGGCCACTTAGCTTCCCTCTCTGCTCTGCTAAAGTAGTAGATACATGTCCATAGTTGGAGCAGAGGCAGTGGCATCTCAGGGGGAAAAAACAGGGTTCACAGAGACATAACACTGGTCTTTCCCAGGTCTAGCAGAGGTGAAGGACTCCCTGTGTTGAGAACGTGAAACTGGGAGTGTTTCCTATACCTTCCAGAAAGCCTTGCTCCTGGATCTGATTTCTCACCTGTGCTTGTCCATGGATCTGGGCATAGATGATGCTCTGATGTCCCTGGAAGATAGACTCAGGAGCTTTTCTAATCATTGTCACCTCCAGGCCTGGTGGAAGGTCCCAGTGTAGTGAGATCTCACTTGCCAGAGGCTGCAGGGCCTGCTGCAGGCATTTCACTGCCTGGTGAGGGAACACAGAGAGCACAGACTACTGGAGGGGGTCTCTGAGTTGGAGTGGATGATGGCAATTGGATTGCCTTGCATATCTAGGAGAACCATTGGAAGCACTGAATAGAGCAATGGGAGTGCTGGAAGCACAGGCACCTGGGCAGTTACCTCAGATGTCATGTCCAGCCTGGAGTGGATGCACACACATTCACCCTTGGTCTCCAGGGAAATGGCCTGGGAAAGGTTGAAGCTGTCACAGCTGTTAACAGGAAAACAGAAACACCTGTACAGGAAAAAAGAGGAAGGTTAGAGAGTGGACAAAGGTGATAGGTAAGAAGGACAAGAGTGGTATAAAGGAAAGGTAGGAGTGTTTTTAATTTTAGGAATGAAACTGATTCAGCTTTCTCTCACCCTGGAGTGAGAGAGTTTGCCTGCTGTGTAGGGAGAGGTTAAACTGGTTTGGGTTATAGAGGTCATGGGAATGGGTTTTGGGCCCTCAGAGCACACTGAGGTATTGCATGGTGAGGGGGAAGAGGAAAAGTGCTGAGAACAGCCTGGAAAAATTGTGAGAGAAGGCCCACTACAAGAAGAGTATAGGCAGTCTCAGTGAGCTAAGGAAAGTGTGTGTGGAGGTCATTGCTGAAGTCCCATCAAAGTAAAGAGAAGATGTAGGACAGACTAGGACCTGAGAGAATTTTTGAAAGACTGACAGTCAGGGCAAGTAATCATGTTGGGGGACAGGAACAGGGCTCCCCCATTACCGATGGTCATCACGGTAGCGGTGGACCTCAGCCATGATAGCTTCCTCTTCGCTGGAGATCTTCCTCTGGATGAATATGAAGAGCTGAGGCAGAGAGGAGGGGAAACAAAGATTTTTAGAGCTGTGCACCCTCACAGAGGAAAGACACTACATGGCAACTCTCAATGCAAGCGCCAGCAGCATGACTCACGATGAGTACTGAAATCTACCTTTGCCCCAGTGTTTACATTCTTTCACCTCCCCATTACCCTTTGTGCCCTGATACCTGGCGGGGATGCCCACGAAGAAGAGGTGTGCTGTAGATAGACTTTAGGAGGCCCAAGAGGTCACAGCCCCCTAGATCAGGGCAGATGGAAGAGAGGTGTCTCACAGCATTGTCCATGCTTTCCTGCGTGTATTCCACACTTCGCCTGTGGGATAGCAAGCAGAATGTCAGAGGGAGAGAACCTGGTCCACAGCTATCCCCACATGACCACTTTCCAGGAAAGCCCTACCTCACCACCAGTGTTCTAGAAGCAGCCTGAAAGGACAACTTACTCTATCAGTGCCCATAACAGATCCAAACCCACAGCTGCCATCCAGCTAGAGCTTGTCCCATAGTTTCACTTAGAAGAGTTATACTCAACTTGCCCCTTGGCCCTGACCCAACATCATCCCCAACTCACGGATAGAAGGCTTTGAAAGTGGCCCCAAAGCTGTAGATGTTGAAATAGCAGCCCACAGGCAAACTCTTGAGGAGGAAGAGCAGTGTGTTCTAGGGACAGACAGAAGGATGGGCAGAGCTTAGATGGGAAAGCTAGACAGAACATCCACTCCCATGAAGCAGCTTGCCTCTATCCCCATCACCTGAGCAGAAGTATTGTGAAAAGTCCACACTGAAGACCTCCTCAGATGGTACCTGTGCATCCTGGAAGAGGCTGCAGTCTATGAGAAAGAGGAATTCCCCAAGTTGGCCTGTACTGGGCACCACTTCAGGAATGCTGGGCTTCAGTGTCACCATCACCACAGGGTCTCCCAGCAGAGATCCTGGAGTGTGGGGGGAAGCAAGGAGGATTTTTTGGTTGGAACCCCCTTCTCTGTCTCTTTGCTTTTGTCCTACACATTGCCTTTAGCTCCAACCTATGATATTAACTTAGAAGGAGCTGTTGACTCCCTCAAGGGTAGAAAAGCCTTTCAAGGAGATCTTAACAAATTAGAGGGCTGGGCAATCACCAACAACATGACATTTAACAAGAGCAAGTGCCAAATTCTAGATGGGTCTAGAGGGAAGACGTATGAGGAGCAGCTGAAGTCACTTGGTTGGTTTGTTCTAGAGAAGAGTAGACTGAGGGGAGACCTCATTGTGGCCTACATCTTCCTCATGAAGGGGAGTAGAGGAGAAAGTGCAGATCTCTTCTCTTAGGTGACCAGTGACAGGACTTCAGGGAATGGTATGAAGCTGTGTCCAGGGAGGTTCAGATTGGATATTAGGAAAAGGTTCTTCACTGAGAGAGCAATTGGGCACTAGAACAGGCTCCCCATATAAGCGGTCATAGCACCAAGCCTGTTGGACTTCGAGAAGCATTTGGAAAATTCTCTTAGGCATATGGTTTAATCTTAGATAATCCTGAATGAAACCATGAGTTGGACTTCATGATCCAAGTGGATCCCTTCCAACTTGTGATATTCTGTGATTCTATAATTTGATGAAGCTATTGCCTGAAAATTCCTCAGATTTCCCCAGTCTCCCTGGTGCTCAGTTCTGTCATCCACACTCACCAGGTGCAGCTTTGGGATCTCTCCTCTCCACCACAGCACTGAGATTGTGAGGCCCTTTATAATACACAAGCAATTGCAAATCATCAAAATGCCAGGGTGTTGATTTCAATGAAACCTGAGGACAAGTGGGGTGTGGGGAGGAAAGAGAAGCAAACAAAAGGACCAAGGAGCCCTTAGGATCATCAGTACATCACAGACCCTTCCCTACTTTCCCACTTTGGGACTCTGGCATCTGACAAGGCCATACCTCAGCAGATGTCTGATCTGGAGCTGTGTATTGCAGAGGGGTGTGGCTGCTGTTAATGTCTATATGAGACACACCACAGGCTGACTGCAGGCAGATTCTAAAGCGCAGGTTTTCCAGTATCTCGTCCTCAGAAATCCGCCAGCCTGTAGGGACAAAAAGATGTGAGAAGGTGAAAGGAGAGAACATAGGGCAGCAGACAGTGATTGTGGAGTACTATCTGTAATGGGTGGTGGTGGTGGGTCGAATGTGAAATCTGAGATTTCCTCACTGCAATGCTTTTATGGGGGGATATGTAGTCTCACGGCATGGACTGTATAGGAATTCGTGGGGATCTTTTGCTGTGGAATATGTGGGGAGACTTGGGGGGCTCCTAGCTGTGAGGTATGAGAGGTTATTTTCAGATTCTATCAGTGTGGCATGTGTGCAGCTATGGGATCCTGCCCCGCAGAGATGGTGAGGAGGACGGTGCTCCTCCCTGGTATAGGCACCTGTGGCCTATATACTATACACTCACTAAAGCGTGTATATTGGGGGAAAAGGTCTCGTGGCCAGCAAAACAAGGCAGATCCATCAGTATGCAGCGGCAGCTCCTGGATATAGCACAGGTTGATGGCCACCTCCCTGTTAGGAGGCAGGGTCCCCAGGAAACAAGCAAACACTGGACCCCAAATATGCGGCTGATCTTGCAGGTATCTCAAATTCTCCATGCCTGAAGTGGCTTTGTGCAGCTTCTGGGCCTACCACAAAGGGAGAAAAATGTGTTACTGAGGTCTCAGCAGAATTTTATTCTCTCACTTCCACACTTCACTTCAACCTGAACCCCTCTCCCTGCCCCCTCACCCCCCCCCCTCACCCCCCCCCCCCCCCCCCAAAGAATCAGAGTACCTCCTCCTTGTCCCAGAGCATTGCTTCAATACGAGTGTCCCCCATGGTAGCATAGAAGGTGTATACAACAGTGTCAGAGTCCACAGGAAAGATGAACATGATCTCCTCAGAGACTTGCTGCTTATTGCGGAAAAACAGCTTAGACTCCACATCAGCCACAAAGTCCTGGATGGTTACATTTACTGCCACAGATTCCAGCTCTATTTCAAGATAGATTGAAAAGATCCATATTCCCCTGTCGAATAAGCCTGAGGAAGACATAACGATTGTCAGAGTCACTGGTTGACTGTAGAGGATTTTAAATTTGAAGTGTCTGCTTGCAATAGGCAACATTTGTGTGTCCAAACTTGCCACAGAAATACAATTTGCAAAAGCTGACAAATAGCAATGAAAGGTCCCTAAGGCTGCCAGCATGTTTCACTTGGACCACATTTCCTCATCTCTCTAAGCCCCTTTCTGTCCAGCATGGACCTCAGATCACCTAACTGTTCCATGCTTCACCTTAATTCAGACCTATCATGGCATTGTGAGGAGTCTGTCTGTCCTTCAATATGTAGAATGAGATAGCCCCACAACAAGCTTCATGCAAATGACAGGAAGTGCTCTGCAGCTCTTCAAACCTTCATACCGTTATCTCAGAGACAAGGAGCAAGTCCTACCTCCTGTTTTGAGACTAATGTTCCAGAGAGATTAACTTAAGTGGATATATGACTCATTTTGCACTACTAAAAAGGAAGGAGGGATCCTAGCATAACGTAAAAGGTGGAGTCACAGGAGGTCCGCATCATCGTCCCATTTCTTGATGGCTTCCCTGGAAAGCCCTGAGCACTACGGGTGAAATGAATCACATGTACAACAACTTCTTTTTTCCTATACAACAACTTCTTTTTTCCTATGCAACTCAGAAAAAGTAAATACTGACTACAGGCCATGCCACTGAGTTCCCAGAACACAAAGAAATGTGCTTCCCTCTCAACCATTCAAGAAATCAGTTCCTTTCCACATTGCTCTCCAGCAAAAATCTTCCCCTCTGTTCAGAGACACCACACTCTTGGCCCCAACTCACTCCTGTACATACGACGCTTGCTCAGGATGCCACTTGGCCTCATCTTGACTTTCTGGTTGAAGACAGGTTCTGTGTGGGAAAGAGCATAAAGTGAGTTATGAGGACCTCATGAAAGAAACTGGGCACCTCCATCTTCCCTTCCTCTAAGACAGGAAGCTCCCACCAACATACATGGCCAAGATGACTCTTGCTTCCTCACATCCTTATCTCAAGACTCTTTTTCACTAGCCTGGTTGTAGATTGGTAGGAGAGAGGCCTGCGATGGGAATGGCAGATGTCCAAAAAATCTGTTGGTTCAAGGGGTATGTGTGTGCTTAATTTACACTAGACAGGGAAGGGAAGATGGCAGATATAATGGGTAAGAGACTGAGAAACAAGGCAGAGCATGGGTTTGGGCCCGAGAGGTGGTAATTTCACATGGAGGAAACCAGCACCAATGATGACAGGAAGAAATGGACAGAGGGGTGGACAAAGAGCAGATGAAACATAGTCTGGGCAGATGGGTGGATGCATACATGGATTTGTGTGAGGAGAGTGGCAAAGCTGTTGGTTGGAGAGGGCTGTATTTAGTGGTAGCAGGAGTGAATGGCAGAAAAATATGAACATACGGAAAGTTGGGCAGGAGAATGGATTAATGAATTTGTAGTTGGATGCAAGGATGGCCATCCAGGCCAGTGGGGGGCAGATGAGTTTGTGGTGGTTTTACCCAGCTGGACAGCTAAGCTCCACCTCAACTGCTCTATCACTCTCCCTTCTCAAAGGGAAAGAGAGAGAACATACGATGAAAAGGGCCCAAGGGCTGAGATAAGGGCAAGGCAATCATTCAATAATTATCGTGACAGGCAAAACAGACTGAGTATAGGTAGGCTAGAGAAATTTATGACCTATTACTAACAAAATAGAGAAATTAGAAACTAAAACAAAACCATACCAAACAAAACAAAAACCTAAAAACACCTTCCCCTCATCCACCCTCTTCCAGTTCCTCTACCCAAGCAGTGCAGGGGAAATGGGGAAATGGGGGCTGCAGTCAGTCTATAGCATTTCGTCTCTGCCACTCCTTCACAGTCACTCTGCCCCTGCTCCACATGGGGTCCCTTCCATGGGATGCCATCCTTCCCAAACTGATCCTGTGTGGGCTTCCCACAGGCAGCAGCTCTCCAAGAACTGTTCCAATATGGGTCTCTACCACAGGGTCCATCCGTCTGAATCGGACTGCTCCAACATGAGTCCCCCACAGGTGGCAGCACATCCCAGATCCCCTGCCCCACTGTGGGACCCATGGTGGGACCCCGTCCTCCACGGTCTGCAGCATGGAGATCTGCTCTGCCGTGGGACCCATGGGCTGCAGGGTGACAGCCTGCTCCACCAGGGGCCTCTCCATGGGCCACAGGGGAACTTTGTTCCAGCTCCTGGAGCACCTCCTACTCTCCTTCTTCACTGACCTTGGTGTCTGCAGGGCTGTTTCTCAGTCCTCTCACTCCCAGCTACTGTGCGCAACAGCTTTTCCCTTTCTTAAATCTGCTCTTACAAAGACACAAACAACATCAATTATTGGCTCTGCTCTGGCCAGGGGTGGGTCCCTTTGGGGCTAACTGAAACTGGTCCTTATCTAACATGGGGCAGCTTCTGGACTCTTCTCACAGAGGCCACCTGTGCAGCCCCCCACTACCAAAACTTTGCCACATATACCCAATACATTCCCCCAAGCCAAGAACAAGTTGAAAGATGGAAAAAAACATCTTCGAGTTCATCAGGTTTGTATGAAGCATAGGGTGATTTCTTACCGTAAAAGCCAAAGAAACTCTCTAAGACTCTCATTTTGGAGTTTTAGAAAGCAGGCATTCTTTAATTGCGGTGCCAGACGCACAGGGGATCACTTCACCTAGTGTGCGCACTGAGTTGCTCAATCACAAAGGTTATATGCAATCAAAATATACATATTTATTCGATTTCTATTGGATAATTATTATATTCATATTATGTTCCATAAATCATTAAAATATTCAAATGTTCCTGATGCATGCACATTTGTTTCTACTGGTGGTCTTTCAGGGTCTTCTGGTGGTCATCAGTAGTCTTCCTCGCTGTGTTCACTGGTTGAACCCAGTTCTTGTGATTGATCATGCCTTCTCATTCTTTCTTTTCTTATTGGTTCAACTTTGGCATGCATACTGAGCTTAGTCATTTACACATCCAAGGACATATGCATAACATGAGTTCCTCATCTCATCTTCTTCTGACACATCCTCCAGGCCTGGATCATCTTGCTTTCACTTTGAGGTACAAGTCTGTATTTGCTTACAGATGAAGCTGGCTAAGTAATACAAAGTTTCCAAACTTCCTCCTATCTAACTAAACATAGCAAAGGTTAGACCTATCTGCTCATAATGCATTTCAAATTTTGCCCCTTGCTCTATCAAAGGGGGGAAAACATATGTCTTTTGGGTTCAATATCATTTTGACCAGGTACCAATGGTAGGACATGGTTGCCAGCTAGTAGCACTAAGAAGCTGCAAGAGATCCAAAGAAATAGAGCTTAGCCACACAGCCCTGAGCAGAGGTGGTCCAATCTCCAGTCAGAAAGCTGGCCAGCAGCCTAAGCAATGTGATGGAAGTGTAGCAGATCTCCAAGCTGGACAAATTCACCAGCACACCAGTTTGTGCAGATGCTGATTTGTCACCATCAGCAATGAAGATTTTCCTAAGCACAGTCTGCAGAAGGAGAGAGAGAAGGAAGCAAAGCACCTAGAATCATGTGTGTTCCCAAATGCCAACATTTTCCCATTCTCCTTTCTCCATGCTATGTTGTTGGTTTTCTCTTCCCCTCCCTTCAGAAAGGGCACCTAGGAGAGAGAATATTTGTGAAAGGAATTACTGTCAGAGAGAAAGCAGTGTTGAAGACACATCAGTCAGTGTTCAGATTCCGTTCAAGGGCTCCATACTCACTGGAAGAAGAGGAACAGGTTCTCAGTGAGAGCTTGTCCTAAGACAACTCCCTCCAGCAAAACAGTTGAGTTACCCCATGAAGTTGCTCCGTGAAGGGTATTTGCTTAGACTTCAACAGTCCAATTACTATGCCTGAAGTTATTCCCAGCATGCTCTTCACAGGTGTTAAGGACAGAGTTCCTTTTGCTATCAGGCAGGAGAAAGCTTGGAAAGTGTGTACAAGGTGATTTAAATCTTGGATTCACAGTAAATGAAAGAGGGACCATTTGAGTATACAATTAATTCATAATCCAGCACAAATATGTTTAGCTTTGATTATGGCATGGCAGAAGTTAACCATTGCTTGCAGAATTGCTGCATGAGCTTATATAATTAATTATTAGTCCATGCGATGGATAATATAGTAACATCACTAATAGGAGAGCTGCAGAATAAGGACTAAGTGGCTGCTTCTGGGTCAGTCTCAACTGACTCTTCAAGACAGAACTCACTTAGCAGGGACTATAAACAATCTGCCTGAAGAAACTGAGAAAGTACCAAAAGCTACAGGCCATTGAATTTAGAAGGGATAAAAGACCACTTAGATTCTGTGGGGTGCCGTTAGCAGGAAAATAATCAGTGAAGAACCCACTAGTAAACTGCTGTGAAGACGTAGCAATCCTGACCAGATGACCAGCACATAGAGGAACTGTTGATCCATACAGTAGTTAATCTGAGGAGGCCCAGGCCTGTGCTGCGCTGTGCTCCATGTCCAGATTGGCCTTCAGTGCTGCACAAATCTCCTGGCCACAGCCTAACCTCAGCAGCTTATTGTAATGGAGGAGCCTACATGCAACTTCCGCTCTGTACCAGTGATTACAGCACCTGCATGCTGTACCTTTTTTTGTAAAAGTGCAGCAAGAAGTAATTATGTGAACATCCTTTATGTTTTCCTTTAAGAAAATCCTCCAATAACTGAAGTGACGGGACCAAGGTAAACCACATGTGCATGGGAGATGCCCAGCATGCTGCACCAAATTGAAGACTCATCTAACTCATCTGATGCTTTACAGCTTCTAGTTCTCATAGTTCCCAGCATCAAAGAAAGGTGAAATTCTCTATATCATTCTCTCTTTTGGGTTAGCATTAATAAACAGCATTTTAAATGATACTTTACAAAGTCTGAGTGCTTTTTTTTTTTTTTTTTTTTTTTTTTTTTTTTTTAAAGTGGGATCAAATCAAACCATCGCCTCCTAATCCAAAACATGATGCAAACCTTCTCCAGGCCGGCTCAACATATCAGGAGGGATGATCTGATGATCTTGAAGCCCCTGTGCTGTGAATGTTGACTCTAAGGGCTAGTACACAGGTCCCATGGACCTCAGCAGGTTAGTAGGTCTCAGGGGTGTGTGAATGCTTGTCCTAAAGGAACCTGGAAAGGTCTGCATACCTTTAACATTATACTGCTATCAGTAACCATGACTGCGTGTAGCTACATTTTTGATAGGTATTCACTGCCTGTTATCAGAGTTAATCACAGCACAGTTATATTGTAGTCACATGCTGACAGATTTCAACAAACTTAACTGACCTAAATGTATTTGCTGTTGCTGTGATTATCATATCTATATGCCATGGTTTATGTAAGCTGTTAAAGATCATTAAGCATGTTCTTCATAGAGTCACAAGTTTCTTTCTTCACTAGCTAATGCTTCACACTTTCCAGTAACAGAAAATGCTCCCCAAGTGATGTCATATCATAGCAGATGTCCTTTTTCGTATCAGTAGAAGAATTGGCACTGCATTTATCGGCTGTTTTGTCCTGTAGGTTTGGGGCTGTATGTTCAGTATTGCCAGTAGGTGGCTGAGTGGTGATGGTTAAGTGGGGAAGGAGCATCACCTAGCGCATGCTTGTGGTAATACCCAGAATGTGCCTGACTGCCTGCCCAGGGAAAGTCCATGTCTTGAGTGTTGTGGTTTAACCCAGCGAGCAGCTAAGGACCACACAGATGTTCCACCCCCTCCCCCCTCCCCCCCCCCCCCCCCCACCCCCAAAAACCCCCACACATTGTAGGATGGGGGAGAGAACTGGGGAAAAAAATTAAAGCTTGGGGGTAGACATAAAGACAATTTAATAGGACTAAAAATGAAGGAATAATAATAATAATAATAATAATAATAATAATAATGGTAACAACAACAATAATGATGATGGTGATGATAAATATAAATGTAAATAATACGAGAGTATAGAAAGCAAGTGATGCACAATGCATCACTCACTACCTGCTGACTGATGTCCATCCCATCCCCAAGCAGTGGCCCCAGCCCACACTCCAGCCAGCCAGCCTGTATTTATTGTTCAGCATGACATCATACGGTATGGAATATCCCTTTGGCCAGTTCAGGTCAGCTGTCTTGGCTCTGTCCCCTCCCAGCCCTGTTTCTTGAGCACCCCCAGCCTCCTTGCTGGCAGGGCGGTGTGAGAAGCTGAAAAGTCCTTGACTTAGTGTAAGCACTGCTCTGCAAAAATTAAAACGTTGGTATGATATCAACATTATTCTCATCCTAAATCCAATATAGAGCATCATTCCAGCTACTAGGAGGAAAATTAACATTATCCTAGAAGAAACCAGGACAGCTCACAATGAACAATACACTAGTAGTTGTACTCCTAAATTCCACTGATTTAATGAATAAGATCTCCTGGCAGGAGAGGGAGACTCACACAGAGCCAGGATGATGGGGAATAGGGAGCAGGAGGGCTGCCAGGGGTTGTGCAACAGGGCACTGAAAGAGCAGGTGAGGATGTGGCGGATGGATGAATGGTGTGTGAAGGGGATGTAAGCGGGGACAGAATGAGAAAGGGAAGGAGGGATGTTCATTCACTGCCGTAGTGATCTTGGCTGGAGAATCATCACACACGAAGGAGTTAGTGATCCACACAACAGTTAACCTGAGGAGGCACAGGCCTGTTCTGTGCTGTGCTGCACATCCAGCTTCACCTTCAGGAGTGTGCTGGGCTGCACAAATCCCTGGGCTGCAAGATAACCTCAGCCAGATCACTGTAACAGGTCTGACACTGTAGCCTGCTCATTTTAACATATTGCATGCTGATCAGGTAGATCACCATTTCATGTTGCACAGCCTGGGGTTCCCAACATTGATGGGGATGTGATTATCTATGCTATCCTCTTTCTATATGTATCTTATTTCTTTACTGCCCTAAATCCAGAAAATGTCATTTAAAATGATACTTTACAGCATCTGAGTGTACTTTTTAATGGGATCATAGTAAACCAGCAACTCCTGGTGCAAAACACTTGATGCAGTCATCAGATCCCAGTGAGAAATGCCTTTCTGGAAAAAGGAGGAAGACAGACTGAGTGCCCGGCTGGCCTGCATGAAAGTGTGGGGGCAGCTTAAAGGTATTTTTTTTGCTCAGGGGCCTTTCCTCGTGATTTTGCAAAGGGAGGAGGAAGTGCCTCAATGTTCCAGTCCAGCTGAAGTATTAACTTATTTCAGGGAGTAAGGAAGGAAAATTTGCACTGTGTTTGGTTGGTACCTAAGTGCTTGAAGCAGCCACAGGGATGTTTGGAGCTGAAGCAGCAGCTCTGCCTGAACTGCTGGTGCAGCAGCAACGGGGTGACAGGTTGCAAACAGTGGGGAGAAGGGGCAGGGTGGCCCGAGCACCTCTGAGGTATGAGCTTCTTGTTGGGGAGAACAGGGATTGGAGACCTTGGTGACCCTGGGATGAAGAGTGGAGAGCGGGGTTGGTGGACAAGTACAGCAACAGCATTTCTATCTGGCCATTGGAGATGACAAAGGCAAAGGAGAGGGGCTGAAAGGAAGCTTGGAGCATTGGGGCATCGGCCCTGCTCGCCTCTCCCCAGTCGACGGGGAAGAGGCACCTTGCTTAATTGTGTCCTCCCTCCCCGCAAATGAGACCAGGCAAGGGGGGACCCCTCTGCAGCATAGCTCACAGGGAAGGCTGGGGGTGTGGTGGGGTGGGGGTGGGGGATGAGTGTCTCCCATGTTCTCTATGTGCTCTGCTTGTAACACTGGGCAGATGGTGTAATAAGCAATGGGCTATGACTGTCCTACATACAGGAGCAGAAGTCAGCCTAATGCATGGAAATCCACCCTGTTGCCCCAGGAGTAAACATGAATGTTAACACAAGCAGGGCGGGGGCAGGAAGGGGAAGAACTGTCTTGCAAAGTCATTCTAAGCTCTCAGCCAGGAGGATGTGATGCATGACCATGCAGTTCCATTCCAGGCATAATGATACAGCACCTAGAGAGAGCTCAGAACTGTGAGCTCTTGATGATCATCCGCAGTCAGGGTGGGATTTCTGAGGGAATGGTTCTTGGGAACCTCCCTTTTGTTCCCAGGAGATGGAGAGACTCCAGCACCCCTGACTCAGCTCAGCATTAATGGCAGTCTTGTATTCTCTGCCAGGCTGCCCCAAACAGAGTTACCGAGTTAAGGGGATTTTAACACATGTAAATTTGAAAGGACCCAATAAGAATCAAAGACAGTTTTTCATCTGGGTTTGGGGTCTGCACATGGCAAAAGTACAGAATGAGAAAAATAGAAAAGAAGAAAGGAAGGAAAATGACTATGTCCAAACCTGCTACCAGGGACCACTCACCACAAAAAGTAAGGACAGGTATAAGTGTCCGCACCTTACTCATGTAAGAAGGTGATAAAGTGATACTCTCATACACACATACTCTGTCCATGGTGCTCTCAGAGACTCCTGTCTTCAGTCAGCTATCCTTGCTACCAGTTTCTTTAAGCTGTACATGGATAAACCTCCAGTTGCTGGAGGACCCCATTGTTAGAGGAGTTCCTGTGAAGACCATTGCTATTTGATAAAACTGAGTGGTGCAAAATTAGTAGAGGACTGACTAAGGATATAATTCTGTGTTCATAGTAGAAATTTTGTTTTACCAGCAGCCAATTTTAAGAAATCTAGTAACAAAATATGTATGCTAATACACTTATTCTGCATTATTATGAATTTATGAATATTATAATATTTGCATGTATGTCTCATTGGCAATTTGAATCTTAGCTTGCACACTTTCTGTCCTCAACCATGAAGATCCCAAATATATAGGCAACATTTAAACTAATGTACTCAAACCAGTTCCATTTTTGGACCCTCTCTGAGGGTATACGTTGTTCTTAGTCTCATGCAAAAGCCCTACAAGTAACAAGAGATGAGCAGACTCATTGCCCAGAGCAACAGAAATGAACAGCAACACAAGTTCCATGCCCCACAGCCTGGCAGGACTGGGCAATAAAAACAGAGACATGCAGAAGCCTCCTAACCTTTGCAGCAGTACAGCAAGCACAAACAAACGTGCACATGTGCACAGAACAGCTGTAAGGATGGATGCAGAGGCACACACTCACCATGGAACAGCAGCCTGCAGCAGGAGCAACAAGCAGACAGAGTCAGGAATGGTTCTGTGACTGAACCCTGTCAGCTGCAGCATGAAAGTATGGACAGAGGTGCTCAGACGAGGAGGAGGAGGAGGAGGAGGAGGAGGTATGATCTCTGCAGGAAGTGGGAGGGACAGATAGGAACTGAGTTCACTGTTACATTGCCTGTGTGGCTGCCTGGAATGCAGCCAAATGTGCACTCAGGGCTGGGAACCAGGGATGCTGCCAGTCCTTCCTGCTGGGCTGGGCTAGGGGGACTGGAGATGCTGCCAGCCCTGCCTATTGGGATGGGTGGAAGGCACTGGGTGTAGGGATTCTCAAGGTCTCTGGACTGTTCTGGAATGTCAGTGGAGCCATGAAGAAAACAAGGCCATGGGGAACCTGCATGGGAAGTGCTTTTTTTGGCCTGGATGGAGGAAAGAGGCCAGGGAAGGCACTGACAGAGACTGTGTTGGCCACCTCCTGGGGGCTCCGAGCCAGGGATGCCACTTGCAAAAGGCTTGTTGTGTGCAGCCAGGGCTATCAGGGAGCAAACTACAGCAGTGTTGCACAGGGTGGGGGTTCTGCCCAGTACTGCCCACTCTGCTGAGCGGCTGGGCTCAGGGGATGGGGGCAGGCTCCTGTGTTCCCCTCAGGAAGCACACCACAGCCAGAAGCAAAAGTGGGTGCTGAGCAGGTAGCTCTCCAAATGGCCACCCCAGTTTCCCCTGCACCCACACAAGTACTTCAAACAAGTTCATCAGTTGGCCTTCCTGATGCTCTTCCCTGCCTTTTACTTTGCCAACATGCCTCATTGGGTCCGACAGGATACAGGTAGGGAGCCAATTTTAGAGCAGTGAAGAAGCCTTGGAAGAAGAGATGGGCATCTTGGATCTTTCTTGTAGACATGGCTAAGCTTGCTTGGAGGCATACGCCCACAGAGAATTGAATGCCAAAGCTGAAAATGGTTTGGTAATGGATAAGCCTATACCCAGAGGTGGGGTACTGTTTTCTTGAGGACCACTTAGACCTCCTTGTTCCCCAATGCAAAGACTATTTTAGTTGAGAGCTGGAGTCACCAAAGTGCACTAAGTTGCTCCCATCCTGCAACAGTGGATTCTTGCTGCCAAGGAAATAGTAAGTGAGCACTGGAAGTGACAGACAGGGTCCATCATTTTAAGATGGTGCTTGTAGCATACTTTCTGTAGGCTTTCTGTTTCTGAGCTGTGGGAAAGAGATTTTAATTCCCCACTAGATACACCATAGAGAAGTTCTGCTGCTGGGCTTGCGGGTGCAATGTATGAACCTCATCCATGATCAGGAGTATTTGGACTATGCTGAGTGCATACAACTGAATGAAAAATAAGTAAAGAATATGAACCATAGCAGATGGAGCTATACTCTACTCATTGGCATCCAGTGACAGGATGAAAGGCAATGGGAACAAAGTAAAATACAAGAAATTCTGATTACATGTAAGAAAAACATTCTAAATTTAGAGGTGGTCAAAAAATGGAACAGGTTGCCTAGAGATGCTGTGGTGTCTCCATCATTGGAGATGTTCAGAACTGAACTGGGCAAGACCTTCAGCACACTGCTGTAGTTGACCTGCTTTGAGTGAGTGAGTTGGACTAGAGATCTTAAGAGCTTCCTTCCAACTTCAGTAATTCTCCGTTTAAATGCAAGTAAGCATTGCAGTCCCACACATCTCTTGATGACTCAGACACCTTTGCAGCTGCCAGCAGGATTCATGGGACTTCTACTTCCCCTCCTGACGGATTCCTGCTTGGCCATCACAGGCTCTTTGGGTGCCTTATCAGAAGTGAAAAACACACAAATGCTTAGCCTTAGAGCTTGGTACATGCCAGTTATCTTTTGTATGCATTAAACAGTAAACAATTGTTTTATTCTTTTAAACAACATATTTTTGCTAGCAGACTCTCAACACTGGCTAAATATACCTGAAAAAAGCGACCCAAGAGGAGGACCATGACAAGATCCTATGATTATTGCTGGGCCAGATATTGGTAGAATAAGCTGATAAGGTGTATATAAGGTAATATAACAACTCAAAGCTGTGACCCATCTGGGAGGAGCATGTAAGGTTCTATTCCACTTGTTGGAGTTTCTGGCAGCTGCCACCACAGAGTGACAGTCTGTAATGTCTCCACACATCAGCTCTGACACATCAGCTTCCCCATGAAGTCCCATGAGTTAGGGTCAGTTTAAAACCCTTAGCTGGGACCAGGTGATCAACAATATCTGTACTGCTAAACGTGGCAGCTTATAGACCTGCAATCATGCTTGTCTCTAATATTTGTCCCTACAAGGCAACACACAAAGCTCAGAGGAAATGAATCACAACAGAGGTTTCTTCTTTCCCATTGTGGTACTTTTTGTGCTTAGGTAAATCAATCAAATAATACATTTTGCTCTTGGAAACTACACATTGCTTACTCTTGGAAGACTAAATGATGTGTCTTGGTTTCTGGAGTTTGTTCAAAGAGAAACTTTGTGTGCTGTATGAAAATATGAGGCAGAAGAATGATGGGAAATCTGGCCAAGATACCCTGATTTACCTGGTAAAATGGCACATACAGTCGTCACTTACAGACTTAGAGCATTCATTGACCATGAACGAGACTGATTCCAGTTTCCTTCTCCCTCTGAGAAAGCAAGGACTGTTTTCTTCCCTCCTCCTGAATGAATACTCTAATGTCCTTGAATCGCTTATCTGCAATTACTTGTATAAGCCTCTCAGTCACTTTGCCAAAAGCTATTATTCATGGCATAAAGAACAAGTAGCAGAGAGATGCAAAATATAAATGACAGTATGGCCTGGGTAGCAAGATAATTGTCTAAGACACATTGCAGTCTCTGCTACAGTGACTTTACTGTATTTTTCTTTCTTTTCTTTCCCTTTCTTCTCTTCTCTCTTCTCTTCTCTTCTCTTCTCTTCTCTCTCTTCTCTTCTCTTCTCTTCTCTCTTCTCTTCTCTTCTCTTCTCTTCTCTTCTCTTCTCTTCTCTTCTCTCTCTTCTCTTTTCTCTTCTCCTTTCTCTTTTCTTTTTTCCTTCCTTTCCTTTCCTTTCTTTCCTTTTCCTTTCCCTTTCCTTTCCTTTCCTTCCTTTCCTTTCCTTTCCTTTCCTTCCTTTCCTTTCTTCCTTTCCTTTCCTTTCCTTTCCTTTCCTTTCTTTTTCCTTCCTTTCCTTTCCTTCCTTCCTTTCTTTCCTTTCTCTTTCCTTTCTCTTCTCTTCTCTTCTTCTCTTCTCTTCTCTTCTCTTCTCTTCTCTTCTCTTCTCTTCTCTTCTCCTCTCTTCTCTTCTCTCTTCTCTCTTCTCTCTTCTCTCTTCTCTCTTCTCTCTTCTCTCTTCTCTCTTTTCTTTTCTTTTCTGGAAACAAGTATGGGTTTTTCTTCTTCTCTTCCCTTTCCTCCCCTGTCAAATAATGAGACGCTCATCTCCCAAGCACCAAGTGGTAAGATGAGGGGAAATGACCTCAAGTTGTGCCAGGGAAGGTTTACATTGGATATTAGGAGAAACTTAACTACTTCAAGGGTTGTGCATCATTGGAATAGGCTGCCCAGGGAAGTGGTTGAGTCACCATCCCTGGAGGTCTTCAAGAAACATGTAGATATAAAACTTAGTAGCATGGTTTAGTGGTGGACTTTAGTACTAAGTTAAAGGTTGGACTAGATGATCTTAGAGGTCTTTTCCAACCTGAATGATTCTATGATCTATTAAAAGATGTTGGGAGCATGTGGGAGATGGAGAATTTTTGTTTATCTATGAAATAATGAATATTTCTTCTATAAAGCAAGGCATAAAATTCAAAAAAATAGAAAGAGAGAAAATCTTCATCTCTAGCATCTGATACAAGGTGATGTATTATGAATACTGAATTAGGAAGTTTCATATACACTCATACTGGACAGAAGAAACAAAAACTTTCTAAGTACACTTTGAGATACATCCAATTTCCTAGTGTTTCAAGTTGTCAGGACATTTAAAAACAGTCAAGCATAAAAGAAACAGGCAGTCCAAATATGCAGAGGAGAAGAAAGATTCCTTTCAAGCAGCATAAGTTTATATCTTCCTCAGCTCAGCTATAATTTTGACTAATGCTCCTTTCACTTCTTTGTTCCTCAGGCTGTAATCAAGGGGTTTAATGTAGGAATTATGGCTGTGTAAAAGAGAGCTATGATTTTCTTAGTGTCTTGTGAATTACTGGACTTTGGCCGTAAGTAAATCAAGGTCCCACTACCATAATATAGTGTTACAACAATAAGGTGTGAAAAAACAGGTGGAGAAAGTCTTGCATCTTCCCTCTGCAGAGGAAATCTTCAGAATGCTGGCAATGATGCAGGCATAGGATACCAGGATGAGACAAAATGGTGTAAAGATGACCAGCACTGTGGCTGTAATTATCTGCTTCTCATAGAAGGAGGTGTCAGTGCAGGAGAGCATAATGAGTGGGGGAATATCACAGAAGAAGTAGTTAATCTTGTTGGGCCCACAAAATGGCAATGTGAACACCCAAACTGTCTGCACCACAGACACAACAGTACCACTAGCACATGACAGCAGGACTAGGGAAAAACAAGCTCTGCTGTTCATGATGATTGCATATCTAAGGGGGTTGCATATGGCCACATAGCGGTCATAGGCCATGGCTGCCAACAGGTAGCATTCGGTAGCTCCTAAGAAAATCACAAAGTAGAGTTGTGTGGCACAGCCCACGTAGGAAATTCTCCTCTCCTCTGACAGGAAGTTTACTAACATCTTGGGAACAACAATAGATGCAGTAGAAACATCCAGGAAGGATAAGACCCGTAGGAAGAAGTACATGGGCATGTGGAGGTTGGGATGCACTGTGGCAATGAAGAAGAGAAGATTTCCAGTGATGGTGAAGGTGTAAATCAAGCAGAATGTGAAGAACAGCAAGTTCTGCAGTTCTGGGTGGTTGGACAATCCAGAGAGGACAAATTCTGTCAGAAGAGTATGGTTTCCTAGTTCTGGTCTTTCTGTTGGCTTCATCTGGGAGGAATCAAATGGACTGGGTGTCAGAGGAGTAGTCACTGCAATGAGATCAGAGCATTTCAGCCAGTTATTGAAGCAAGGAGCCTCTTGGGAATCCCTGGGGAGGCATTGGATTGAGGGTTACCACTCTGGAGATGGCTTTGCTGAACAAAGAAGGCAATTGCTGTGTGTGCTTTACGAGTGTAACACTGGTGCTCACTAAGTTTCATAGTGTGGGAGAGTGACCAAAACATACAACTATTAGCAGTTGGTATTTAAGGGTTTGCTCCATTGTGGGTGTAGGGTTAATTGCCAAGAACATGTGTTCCCCCAAATGTCAGGTTAGTGGTCCCAAATGGTTCCATAGGAGTTCCCTGCACTAAAGACAAAGCCCAGCTGACAACAAAAACACTGACAAACCAAAGAAAGAAAGAAAGAAAGAAAAAAAAAATAATAAAAAAAAGGCCAAACCACGTAGCCTTTGTCTATAGTCTGTTAACGAAAGAAGGGATAATAAGAGGGAAAGATACCCATAGAGAACACCAATAAGGCATAAAGAGTGAAGTTCAGTGCTGTCTGCCTCATTAGTCACATTGATTCATTATCCTGATGAGTGCCTCTATGTGTGTGATGCAGATGGAGCACTATGCAGCACTGTGCCAACTGTTGCAGCTTCATGTTTTGTTACTGCCCAGAAGGGTAAACTGAGAGAAAGAGAGAGAAGAAATTAGACTGCCACAGCAGAACAAATGGTCATTAATTCTGCATTCTCCAGGCTCAAGTTCTGTTACCTAGGGGGGAACCCAACACTGGACTACACTAGTGAATCTCAAGGCACAAAATGTTCTTTGGTGGCAGAAGTGTATCCTTATATGGGGAGAGTGGTGCAGAAGTACATTTTCCACAATACATATAGGGACCTGGTCAAGAGACCACAGCAAAAGAGAAGAATGCATTATCAAAACAAGAGCAATGCTCACAACCCTGTCATGATTCAGCCACCATTTGTAAACCCTTAATCCAGTTTCTCTGTCTGCTGTATCTTACCCTTTTGCTGCCCTTTTGTCTGTGGGTTTTCTAACATGAACAAGGAAGTCAAAGTTGTGGAAGTGGGAGCCACAGATGATTTTAATTTATATATAAAATAAGGGAACTCTTAACATCTTCAGGCATTTTAAAATCTAATGTATTTGAAGGGAATCTTTGTGGTTTTCATTGCTTCTATTGGCATAGAAATGAAAGAATAGGACGTTACTGAAGTTCCAGTTTTGAGAGAGATCTTGATATAGCCTACTCATAATAGAGAAGAACATTAAAAGTTACCCTTAGACTGTAAGGGCACATATTTACAATACTTTTCTTAACTTTTGAGGTCCAAGTAGCTGCAGTAGAATCTACCTAAGCTCTTTGATCATTTACAAAGTTTTTAACCTATTGCCTTGGTACGAAGTTTTAACCTATTGCCTTGGTTTAGCTTTTAATTAAAGTTAATTAAACTCATAGCAGTCATTGCTTACTGATAGGTTTTATTACCTAATGAAAAACACCTGTGAAGAACAACTCTTACTTTGTGTACTGCTTTTTTAGTAACTATGAGGATTTACAAGTTTTGATCTTAGTACTTCCTTGGATTTGCTTTGTATAATAATAATAGGCATTTTGAAGTAAGTGTCTTACCTTCAGCAGTTCTGCCATCCAGTGTCTCCAAAACAGGTTAAGTGATTTTCACTAGAAGAATTTCCTTTTTTTTTTTTTCTTACATTACAGGCAGTGTTGGACCGATGATGCCTACAGCCAGCTTACATTGCAGTGTCCCCTCACAAAGCTTACATTTTTGTTTGTTTGGTTTGGTTTGGTTTGTTTCTTGGCCAAGAGAACATTTGAACTACCTCTGAGTCATCATTTACTCCGAGTTTAAGTAGACTCTCTTGAAATCCCTATTTCCCTTTTGGGTGGGATCTATTTCAGATGACTTTGGAACTGTAGAAGTTGGTTGATCTGAACTTGAGGCTCCCTCTGTAGACAATGGGAGGGAGCAAGCCAATTCCATACTCCTAATAGTAGATTAAATGCTATTTTGAGTGGCAAACTTCTCTACTTGTCTGTAAGGGGGGATCAGAGTGACTTCTTCAGACAAGCATATCATGTTTTCCATGTTTAATGCTATGAATTGTGCATCCTGAAACAGTTGATGATCATTATTAATCAAGAGGGTGTGAAAAATAGCTGAAAACATCAAAAGATGTGTGATTCAAGTGATAGAACTATGGGAGAGTAAACTTTGTTTTAGCCCTACCTTAACCACTGATCTAGTCTGCTGTCTTGTCTGTTTGGACAGGATGCTTTCAGGGGCAGTAGCTGAGATTTCATTCATTTCTAGCTAACTATTTTGAATCTTCAGTCTTACCTACTTTTTAACTTTGAATCCTTCTTCCCTTCCTTCCCTTCCCTTCCTTCCTTCCCTTCCCTTCCCTTCCCTCCCTTCCTCCCCTCCCCTTCCCCCTCCCTGCCCTGCCCTGCCCTGCCCTGCCTGCCCTGCCCTTCTGTCACATTTATATGGTGTTATGTTCCACATGAAAGTTCAAATCACTGGCCAGAAATAATCATGATGACTGAAGATGCCAAACTGATCAATATATTACTTCAGCCCGTTAGCAAAATAATGAGGAGAGAAAAACCATGAGAGCACCTAGAAGAATACAGCAACAGGAATTTCGGTATGATTCTATTTGACACACTTCAATGCCCTCTATCATGGGCACAATCTTCATTTCCAGTTTTAGATGGACTTACTGTGTTTAGAAAGATGAATCACTGGAATTAACTTCTGTACATTGTGTACAGTATTAACTTCAGTAGGACTCATATACCTGTGATTACGCATTTAGTGTCATTTGGATGTCCTAGGATTGAGACACAAGTACAGGACAAATAGATATGTCTAAAAACTAAGGGAAAACAACACCTTTCTAGAGCTGCAGCTGGAGACTGAAGGGGGATACCCTAGAGAATCTAAAATGAAATTCAATGGGTGTGTTTAGGAAAAAAAAAGACAGTCAATAAGTACATTAATCCAAACACCTGTGATGCTAATGTCAATATATGGACTAATCATCATGCCCCTTTCAACATCCAATGAAGGAGAACAGTCTCTTCAATTACAACATTCATCTCTAAGACAGTGTGATGGGGCAGATCACCTTCTAGGGCTGTGAGAGGTGCTGACTTCTACCACTGAGCTATGACTATATTATCTTCAGGGCACACCCAGGCACATGATAACTGTTCCCCTAGCAAGCAGTGTTCCAAAAAGGTGGTGCTGCAGCTAAACAAGTCAGTTCAAAACAGCCCTGGCACACTTCTAGTTTATCCTAGATACCTGCTTATCTTATCTCTAAGTATGGAAGTATAGGGCCAATGTTTGTGATCACACAGATTTGCCTCTGAATCTATCAGCTACAGTGCTTGTCTCAATCTTTCTCTGATATTCTGCAACTGCACACTCTGTTCTCACTTCCTCTTTGTTCCTTAACTATTTTCAGGTCCTGAGATATGAGCGTTCCACCAAGTTATGCTTTCTATATCCATGTCTCTAGGCTTTCACAAAATATCCATGTCTCTAGGCTTTCACAAAATATCCATTCACCGCCTATGCTTTTTCCACAATTGCTGTCTAGCAAATCTAGCTGTCTGTTCCTGCTCTTGTCAGGTCTCTTGAAATCATGAAAAGTAATGGCTTTAAAGTAGAAGAGGGTAGGTTTAGATTAGATATAAGGAAAAAATTCTTTACTCTGAGGGTGGTGAGGCACTGGAACAGGTTGCCCAGAGAAGCTGTGGATGTTCCCATCCATGGAAGTATTCAAGGCCAGGTTGGATGGGGCTTTGAGCAACCTGATCTTGTGGGAGGTTTCCTGGTCCACAGTCGGGGGGTTAGAACTAGATGATCTTTAAGGTCCCTTCCAACCCAACCATTCTATGATTCTATGATTCTATGATTCCATGATTCTATGATTCTATGATTCTATGACTGTGCAGTACATTTCTGTATTCAGCAGAGAAAGATAAGCACATTCAAATGTCTCTTCATCCTATACTAAGTCAAAATCTAAGTGATTTCTCACATTTAGTGAGAAATTGTTCTCAAAAGGTATTTCAATTAACAGAAGTGAAAGTCTAGATAGTTTAGTCTAGTATAAATTTAGATCAATTTCAAATTTCTAGAAGTAGATGAGAAAAATATTCACTCTAAGGGTAGTAAACAATGAGTTTATTTCTTGCTTTAATCTGAAAGCAGTATTCGTCTTGCTTCACTTTTGATATCTAGAAGTTTATATATTATAGTTACTGACTCATTTTACAGCCTGTGGACGAAGTATCAGTTTGACCATGAGAGTTTTCAGATGTCTAGACATTTAGATCCATATCATATGATGTCTAAGGCGTCTGCACAGGGCTAGCACATACAGTGCAATACGTAGGGCATATTTCAAGCCCTTCTGAAATGGGAACTTAAGCTAGACAGGATTTGCAAAATCTTACTATGCACCTAAACATAGACAGTCTAGTCACTTCCCATATATATACTACCATAACTGCTCTTTCCAGCAATCAGATACACCTTACCTACTTCTTTGTGCTACGCTGTGGTTGCCTGTTTCTAAGTTAATGATCTAGAAACTCACTTAATAATCAAAGGAGAGAAAGATGTGTCCAAGAACAATTTCTCCTGAAGTATAAAACAAAAAAAATTGCATGAATATTTAGTTAAAACTGGTGTTCTTATCCATTGCCATTCTCCCTCCAAAAGGGCCCTAATTCTCTACCCTGAATCTTAACATAAACTAGGATTAGTAACTCCAATTTAATAATTCTAAATTTTCATGTCTAGCAACGGCAGCCATTAAGACTGAAGAGCAGAATCCACTACCAGAAAATTTAAAATAATTACTTTAACAAGTGTTAGTTAATAGAGGCCAAGAATTGTCCCTGGCCTGTTGAAATAGGAATTATATTATTTTCCTTACTGTGAATTTTGTCCAGTTCAGTTAGCCTTGGTTTTTAATCAGTAGTACTCACAATTTATGTGGTGCGATTTTCTTGAAACACAGAGTCAATAATAGTTGAGGAAAAAAATATGCCTTTAATCTCTTCTTGTTAGGTGTTTTTATTAAAAAGAGCCACGATTGCCCACAGTCTGGTATAATATCAATGTGAAACAATATTTGTAGCAGTTTCTGAACCAAACCACAATGAAAATAAACTAGTTTACCTGAAAATGGCTTTTTTTTTCATACAGTAGAGTAAATGGATGTAGTAAATTCTCCACTGATTACATCTCATAGCTTTTACTTGTTCCACCTGTTTAAGATTTGCCCTTTTCCATCAATTTGCCCTTGTCCATCTGACAAAATTTTCTTCATAGTAGTCTCATTTGGTAAATATTTTCTTTCTTTAAAGTAGCAAGAAATTTTAATCATAGCATTATAGAACAGCTTGGATTGGAAGGCACCTTAAAAGCATCTAGTTCTAACCCCCCTCGCCATGGGCAGGGATGCCACACACTAGATCAGGTTCCAAAGTGCCTCATCCGACCTGGTCTTGAACACCTCCACAACCCCTCTGGACAACCTGTTCCAGTGCCTCACCACCCTCTGAGTGAAGATTTCCTGCTAACTTCTAATCTAAATCTCCCCTCTTTCAGTTTAAAACCATTCCCCATTGTCCTGTCATTATAAGAGGAGGCTCAGGGGAGACCTCATTGCTCTCTACAACTACCTGAAAGGAAGCTGTGGGAAGCTGGGGGTCAGCCTCTTCTCGCAGATAACTAGTGATAGAACTAGAGGAAATGGCCTCAAGTTGCACCAGAGGAGGTTCAGGTTGGAAATTAGGAGACATTTCTTCTCAGAAAGAGTAGTCAGTCATTTGAATGGGTTGCACAGGGAGGTGGTGGACGTCACCGCCCGGGGGTGTTTAAGGAAAGGTTGGATGTGGTACATAGTGGGTGATATTGGTGGTAGGGGGATGGTTGGACCAGATGATCTTGGTGGTCTTTTCCAACCTTAATCATTCTATGATTATCTGAGCAAAAAGTTGCTCTCCATCCTTTTTATAAGCCCCCTTTAAGTATTGAAAAGCTGCAATAAGTTCACCCCGGAGCTTTCTCTTCTGTAGGCTGAACAGCCCCAGCTCTTTGTTGCCCTCCTCTGTATCTGTTTTGACAAATCAACATCCTTCTTGTGCTGGGGGGCCCAGACCTGGATACAGTACTCCAAGTGGGGACTCACAAGGGCAGAATAGAGGGGGACAATCACCTCCCCTGACCTGCTGGCCACTCCTCTGCAGGATGCAGCCCAGGATTGCAGTTGGCTTTCTGGGCTGCAAGCACACACTGCTGGCTCATGGGAAGCTTTTCATCCACCAGAACCCCCAAGTCGTTCTCTGAAGGGCTGCTCTCAATGAGTTCTTCTCCCAGTCCATACTCATGTCTGGGATTGCCCCAACCCAGGTGCAGCACCTTGTACTTTGACTTGTTGAACATCATTACGTTCATGTGCGCCCAATTCTCAAGCTTATCCTGGTCCTTTTGGATGGCATCTCTTTCTTCTGTTGTATCAACTGCACCACTCAGCTTGGTGTCATCTGCAAACTTGCTGAGGGTGCAGTCAATCCCACTGATCCATCTGATCCACCTGAGCTACTTCAGTTCTCGCAGCCTGATCCATCTGCTGGTTGTTTTGTTTCAGTGGCCCGACTCTGGTTACATGAGCAACCTGATCTAGTGGGTGACATCCCTGCCCATGGCAGGGGGGTTGGAACTAGATGATCTTTAAGGTCATTTCCAACCCAAGCCATTCTATGATTCTATGATTATATGGTCTAGACTGGTAATGTAAAGGGCAGTTATTTATAGCTCAGGTGGGCCCATGGCACCTCTGGCCATTGTGGAAGAGCTATAAAATTCAGATGAGTTCGTGACTGAGGTATGGACTTATACCATATAGCATAAGTTACCCATGAATATGAATGTGCTGCAAGCCAACTGGTTAAAGCCTCTCTGGTATGGGGGTTGATGGCTGAAATATCAGTATTGGGAAGCCTGGCAGATTGCTTATATCACACTGCCACAAATCCACCAAGACAAATACCACATGCTTACAATGGTAGAAGTGACAACCAGATGTCTGAAAATATATCCTGTACCCTATGCCCACTGCTCCAAAGCACTATCCTGAGCCTTGAAAGGAAAGTTTTACAGTGACGTGTTACCACAGAAAGAACTGAGACATCAGAATTCATTTCTGAAACAACCTCAAAGACACCAGTGTCAAAGAGTATGGCATTGAGTGGGTATATCACATCCCCTATCATGCACAAGCCTCTGGGAAATGGAACAATACAATGGACTGTTAAAGACTACACTAAGAACAATGGGTGCTGGGACATTCAGACATTGGAATATGCATTTGGAAAAAGCCACTTGCTCAGTCAATACTAGGAAATCTGCCAAGTGATCTGGCCCTGCACAGTCAAAACTTTTATTTAATGTAGAATGGGATAAAGTCCCTGTAATGCACATAAAAACAAAACAAGCAAACAAACAAACAACAACAAACTACATGCCGGCAAAGACAGTCTGGGTTATTCCTGCCTCAGGCCAGAGCAAACCAAAGAAGAATGAATTTTGATGGAACCAAAGTGCAATGATGATACAACTGGACAAGTATAGCAGTGTTACACCAGAGCTGGCCTCTGCATGCAAAAATTTTAACACCACACACCACCTCTTCTACCCTGAAAGACCATTATGCCTGATGGAGCCCAAAGTCATGAAAGCAATAGCCCTTGCATAGAGGGCTGAACCATAGAGGGGTAGTCCGTAGACCAAGGGATATCTGTGTGCATATATCAAAGGCTGGAAAGGCGGTGATGATTAATGAGAATGTTTTGGAAACTGTGAGACCTGACCATGACATAAATGGTATAGAATAAGAGGTGGATATTGTCCTGGTTTTGGCTAGGATAGAGTTAATTTTCTTCATAGTGGCTGCTATGGTGCCATGTTTTGGATGTAGGACGAAAATAATGCTGATAACACACTGGTGTTTTAGTGGTTGCTAAGCAGTTCTTACCCTAAACCAATGACTTTTCAGCTTCTCATACTGCCCTGGTAGTGAGGAAGCTTAAGATCCACCAGAAATTGTGAGGGGACGCAGCCAGGACAGCTGACCCAAACTGAGCAGAGGTGTGTTCCATGCCATATGACACCACACTGAACAATAAAACTGCGGGGAGTTGACCAAGGGGACTACCATTATTTGGGGACAGGTTTGGCATGAGTTGGGTGTTAGTGAGAAATTGTGTTGTGTATCACTTGTTTTTTGTATTCTTCCTCCCCTCCCCCATTTTCTTTCCTATTAAACTGTCTTTATCTCAACCCACGAGTTTTATCTGTGTGGTACTTAGCTGCCGGCTGGGTTAAACCACAGCACATTGGCTGTCCAGGTCTCCAAGTACTCAGTGAAGAATCCTAAAATCTGAATAAGTCTGTGATGAACCTTTGTCTCTTCTATGACGGAGAACATTTGCATAGACTAAACTAAACTAAACTAAATTAAATTGAGGTAAATACCTGTGTATTAAATGAATAAGACTTTCCCATTCTTACGCAATAGCTTTGTTCTCTGTTCACCACTGCTTGATATCCTGGACTACTATTTTATTGTGATAATGATAAATTACCAATATTTCATGAAATGCATTAATCTGAACAAAGAATATTTCTTAAAAGAAAGTTTGGACATTTTGAAAATTTTGAAATAGAATATATACTTCTATTCTGCTTTCAAAAACAATCAAAAATATTTCCATGCTTATTGTCAAGTCTTCTGTTCTGCATTTTTTCACCTGATCACAAATATTCCACATGAAAATAAAAACAAAAGCAAACAAAAATAAATCTGGAACAACCATATATAAATTCCCTAGATTTTTTTAAAAATTAGAAACTTAGAAAACAACTGGACCCTTAGTAAAAGGAACTACTATAATGGACAAGGGATGTTTTTATTGGTTTAATTATTGCTGTTGATTTTCTGTTTTCATACAGGTTCATTGTTTTATTAGTCTGCAACCACTTTGATTTCCAAGCAGTTATTACCTTCAGAGACAGCATTGTCATCTTAGTCTCGTGTTAATAGTTGTTATTTAAATTTCTTTTTATGATTCTATGATTCTTTTTCTAAAGCAAAATCAGTTATTAAGTTGACATTATTTGCTTTGTTTTTACATTTCTCTGTAAAAGAAAATCATCTAAGAAAAGAATGACAGTTGTGAATTTCTCATTCTGAAAAAGATGTTGTTGAGAAATTTCTTGATGGCATTCTTCATCTCTGTGTTCCTTAATGTGTAGATTATGGGATTCAGCATTGGGGTGATGATAGTATAAAGAGACGACATGGCTTTGTCCACCACAAACTTTTTGAATGGCCATGCATAGATGAAGATGCAGGGTACAAAATGGATACTCACCACTGCAACCTGGGCTCCACAGGTGGAGAAGGCTTTGTGCTTCCCTTCTGTGATATGTGCCCTGATTTTGACCAAGATGACAACATGTGACACAATCAGGACAATAAATATGAGGATCATAAGCAGTCCACTGTTGGACACCATGAGCACCTCAACCTCATAGATATCTGTACAGGCTAGTTTGATTACCTGTGGGAAATCACAGTAGAAATTGTCTAGTAAATTTGGTCCACAGAATGGCAACTGAATGATCAGTGCTACCTGCACAATAGAATGAACAAATCCCCCTATCCATGCTCCTGTGACCAGGCCAAGGCAAACATTGTGATTCATGATGTTTAAGTACCGCAAAGGTTTATGAACAGCCACATACCGGTCCAGAGTCATCACTGTGAGGAGGAAAACCACAGCACCTCCTGTGAAATGGAAGAAAAAAATCTGTGCAATGCATCCTCCAAAACTAATGGACTTATACTCAGACAGGAAGTCCCATAGCATCTTGGGCAGAGTCACTGAGGATTCACTGAGATCTATGAAGGCTAAATTTCCTAGAAAAAAGTACATAGGCTTGTGAAGCTCTTGATCTATGATTACTGTGGTGATGATGGTGACATTTCCAAGCCAAGTAATTATGTAGATTATGAGGAAAGTTGCAAAAAGTACATACTGTAACATGGCACTTTCAGTAAAACCAAAAAATAAAAAATTTTTCACAGTGGTGGTGGAATTCTCCAGCTCCATTACTACCCTATAGGATGCAACCAACAGAGATAAGATTAGGTGAAGTAGTTATTACTCATAAATACTGTTACTCAGAGTAGTCTATTAGATATTCTATTGTTCTGCCTCAAATGACATACCTAGCAGATTCTGGAGTTTCTTCTCCAAAAGTGGCCTGATTCCTTGTCTGTAGTATGGATAATGAAGAGCTGTGATGGGAAACTTCTTGGGATAGCTAGCTTTGAAATCAGCAAAGATGATGTGAGGTATGGATTCTTCAGATACACAAGAGCCAGTTGTATTCTAGAGATGTCTGTTATTCCTTGTGCAGTTTTGTGGATGCTTAAACTTCCTGCCAGTGGGTAAAAAGATTGTTGCAGATAACAGTTCACTTTCATGTGACATCTTATACACTAAAATAAAAAAAATAGTTTATCTTCAAGGGCTTTAAAAATATTGTAGAATCTGCAAGGTACGTGTTCTCAGTGTTACTTGTACCTTTTGGAAAAACAGAAGTGTTTCTTCAGTCTATCCAAATTTTGATAGTTGCAATGTACAAGATTCGTCTTAGCTAGTTGTCTACATTGATTTCACGCTAAACACAAAGAAACAATTATTTTCACAGGACAATTTTAAAAGATCTTTTAGGTGTTTAACCCAAAGTAAATGAAATCAAGTTCAGTAAGGATTGCTTTCTTCTTAAACTATACAATCTTAATGTCTATCTCCAATGAGTTTCTGAATAATTTCAGCTAAGTGCTTGTCAATGATTGCAGCACTGCAACAGGTAGTTGCTTAGTAAAACTGTCATAATTGAGTATGTGATTGGCTGGTTTAAGGCAAGAGTGAATGGGGTGTATTCCACATAAATTTAAGCATTTAGACACTTTAATTAGGAGGTGCGCAAGCATGCAAGCATGCAAGCAAACAAATAAGATTATTCACATTTTTTTTTCCCCAGGCAATGAGATCTGCTAGGTAGCATAATGCAGACAGATAGGATGATAGGATTGATCTCACTTAAACATAGCTGCCTAAAATTCAGTTGACTAAGTCTACACGTCATCCACATCCTATCTGTAATCAGTGGGAGAAGCTAGATATTTACAAGGAGAATTTATCTCATCAGAGTTGTCCAAGACTGGTCAGATGAATCACCACAGCTGCTGATACAATTTCAAAAGGGGAGTAACATCCATTTGTCAGAGAAGGAGTAAGGGAGCTGGTGCTCATGTTTCTCCAGGTCTAGTCTAGGAGACAAGCTATTCTTTGTCTAGCGTACATGAATGGAAAGGGTTGTTTCTATTGTTACTTCACTGCCTTGATTTTTTTAAACTTTTGCCACCTTAGGAAATATTTTCACTTTGCCAACTAAGTTACCTGTACAATTTGCCTTCAATGCCTCTTGTGATTACTCATTTGGGATACTCTGCTTCAATTCCATCTTTTTAGGATTTTCTGAAGACTGGTGCAGTTCTGAGGAGAGTTCATCCATTTTCTGTTTTCTATTGGTAGTAAGGTTGACACCACATAAACGTCCAGAGGAAAGTTCAGAGGAGGGCCATGTGGACGACCAATGTGCTGGAGAAGCTCTCCTATGAAGACAGGCTGAGAAAGCTGGGGTCGTTCAGTCTAGAAGAGAAGGCTCTGCCTTCCAGCACCTCAAGGGGACCTACAAGAAAGCTGGAAAGCTGGAAAGAATGCTGGAAAGAAAGTTGGAAAGAAAGCTGGAACAGGTTGCCCAGAGAAGCTGTGGATGCTCCACCCCTGGAAGTGTTCAAGTCCAGGTTGGATGGGGCTTTGAGCAAACTGATCTAGTGGGTGGCATCCCTGCCCAGGTGTTGGAAATAGATGATCTTTAATGTCCTTCCAATCCAAACCATTCTATGATTCTATGAGCTGAGATCCCACTCCAGTACAGAATTCTCACTTAAGTCAACTCACTGGGGTCTCTCCCTGGTGACCAGACCATTTGGACACAAGCATCTTAATGGTTATGGGTGTGTAGAAGCAGAAGTGAGTGAAACCACTCTAAGGATGAATATGAGTGACAAATCAGATTTTTAAAATGAATGTCACTTTCCCTTTCTAGAAGATCTCACTTTGCACCATGCTACATTAATTGCTTATATTCCAAGGTTGCATACATGCACCTTCCCATGTATTAGTGAAATTTCCATGCATGAAGAAAATTTCCTCCAAACCACCAAATGTAGGAAGGGCTTGAAAGCTGATTGCAAATAGAGCTTAATCCCAAAAGCTAATCCTAAAACATTCAACGGAGAGTTTCCTTTACTGGGACCAAGCAGAAGAATTCTTCAGTGCCCATGTGGTTATGCTGGTCTTTGAAGGCTGTCTCTTTTAGGAAGCAGTACACATTGCAGCTGTCAGTTAACTAACAGTAAAAGGGTGGGGGGAAATGAGATTTTTCAGTAAACAATGACTAACAACTCAATAGAAAATACATACTCTTAATCATGTGAAAATATGGTTTATAGAATCATAAACTTCAGTGATAGAGGACCAAAAGTTAAAAAATAAAAATAAAAAAAAAAATAAAAAAAAATTGGATGAGGAACATTGACAGAATAAAATGCAAACTGCTGACTGCTGGCCTACAAAATGTTGATTTTTTAGTTTGCTTTTAAAGAGAAAGGTAACGTAAGCCATTTCAGGATACATTGTTTGCCTGACTTCAGAATCTTCACAACAACTAGCTAATGGCAAAATGGTTAATTATATTTAGCAATTGTTTTTCTGTTTAGATGTGCCCAGGGAAATTAACTTCCCTGTGCAACATTGGAAGCCTTATCGCTTCATAATTAAAACACTGGAGAAACAAAGTTAAGGAAACTTCATTTAAGCTTCAACTAACTTTGCTTCTGAGAGCTGATCTGCTTTTACCTCCATGAAAAGAGTTAGAAAATTCAAAATTTTAATTTTATTTCCAAAACAGGCAAGGTAAGACCTGAAGTGACTTTTTGTTTTGTTTTGTAAAAAGATTATTTACTTTAATACAGTAACACTACAGTGACCAGCGTGAATCACTTCAGGGGACCAAGCCTTTCAAATGGCTACAGATTTTAATTTTGCCTCTTTTTAAAGATGATTCAGATTGAGCTCCAAGAGGAAACAGACATTCAAAATCATTCATCATTTAGAAGAAACATTATTTATAAAAAAAATTTTATAAAGCCCATCAAACTCTACCATCAATATACCATGTTCCCTGAATTCACCTCTCCTGCTCCCTGTTTCTATATGCCACATGTGCATGAAAGAAATCCCAAATGAATAGCTCGCACAAACAGAAACTTATGTGTTGATAGTGAGATTGGTCTTCAGCTAGTGTAAATCAGAATTTCACCTCTAATAATAAATACTGACTTTTGGTGTCTAAGAAACACAGCTATTGATTTGCTAGAGTCTACCTCACTCACACATGCCATCCTGTCTCCTTTATAAAGAAGGAAGTTCTGGTTAAATGTGTCATTTAGTAGATCATAGTTTCACAGGCTGCAGCCAAAATAGACCTAGGAAGCCGCTTGTGGTTGGATTCACGTCTCTAACTCCCCATACATGAACTATTGATTCCAAAATGTCCAAATGACGTGGTTTTTTTTTTCTTGTTTGGTTGCCTTTGTTGTTTTTTTTTTCTTATTTTTCATTTTCTTTTTCTTTTTCTTTTTTGTCTTTTTCTTTTTTTTCTTTTTCTTTTCTTTTTCTTTCTCTTTTTCTTTTTCTTCTTCTTCTTTCTTCTCTTCTTCTTCTTCTTCTCTTTTTCTTCTTCTGTCCTTTTTCCTTGCCTGGCATTAATTAATTAATTAATCTATTTTTCCTGTGCCTTGAAGATAAACTTTTGGGACTCCACAGGGGACATTCCCTTTATTTATGTAACATTGATTCAAGACCAACATAATATTAGGAGTACATGAAGAGAAAATGGAGAAATTTTTGAGAATATGCCATCAAGTGTAATATAGGCATCACTCTTAGGTATCCCTCCACAGAACCAGCATGGCACCGATCTTGGAAAGGTATTTTTTTTCATCAAGTACTGCTGCCCAACAGATATTCTCAGGCCTCTAATGAACCTGAGACATGCACATATCTGGTTCTTAGGTGTATATCAGGAATGATCTTTAATCATTAGTTTCATTCAGAGTTCATGATTAGCTGTAACAGAGACCGAACTTGTGCTGAGACAGCATTGTATAAGAATAAAGAAGAAACAGAAGTTGCAAAGGCCATTTTGTTGGCTCTTCCCTAGCCTTAAGGTATATATATGCATGCTTGAAGGTTCACCTCTCTATGTGCATACACACCAAAGACAAACACAGCACACTATCTGAAGTAAATAAATACACTGTATTGTGATATGTATATAATATTTATAATGAATACAGTATCACATTTGTTTTGGAACAGGTATCCCTTCAAGGAAGCTGTTTTATTTCACCCAGGCAATGGACCACCATGGAGAAAGGCATCCAGTACCTGAGACAATTAGCTGTGCTGGAGGTGGTTTATAGACCTTTATTTGACCTAGACAATAAACACAAATACCAAAGATCCACATGAAGTCAGATGCACATGGCCCATTGTGGTGGAAGTTTGTACAGAATGCACCATCGTTGTATGCCAACTCATTGGCAGTAATAACCTGGAAAGATGGAGAGTAACACAAGGTAGATGCAATTGTCTGTCCAACTTTAGCAATATGAAGAAAGGCTCTCTTCCGCTCTATGGGCATGTGTCTCAGCTATGAAGAAACTTTCCCAAGAGGTCCACCAAATCAAAGAGTTATGCCCTATTCCTCATCTATATGAACCAGTGTCTCAGCCTATTAGGAGTAAGTGGTCCTCTGCCCAAGAGAGGACATATGGGTACACACCATGTGCCATCCTGTGGTTTTTACCTGCGCAACCACAGAGAGGACATGAAGCAGGTGGGATGGCAAATCTACCTCAATACTAACGCATAGGTACACGCATTACAAGGAAAAACAATGGAAAAAGGAACTGAACAAGGGACTGCTAAGAAAATTGACTGCTCCAGTATACAGTGAGCAGATCTCCAGAGTAGATGAGTGAGTTTACTCCTGGCTTCAATGAAGGGACTTTTGATCCACATTTACATGAAGTGAGTAATGAATTTCGACACAATGACCAGGATGATCGGAAGGGCCCTGCCTCCAGCGGGCAGAGGAAAGGAACAATAAGGTTTATTGGACTGCGTGGATTCAAAAGGCTTGGCACATCAGACCCACAGAAGTATTAGGCTCTAGTGGACACTAATACACAGTGTACCTTAATGCATCAAGCTAGAAAGGGGCAGAACCCCATCTCATTACTGGAGTGACAGGGACAGTGGTTTGTATTGGATGGCCAAGGGAGTCTAACAGGAAATGAGTAGCAAAGCACTCCACTGTGCCAAGTGTGGCGACTCTGTCTTAGATAATACCTCATGGTATGGCATTTTTAAGGATGCAAAAGGGTACTAGTGGGATTTTGGCAATAGCTGCCCTTGGAGCAGAGGAAATTAAACAGCTGTCTGCCCTGCCCAGTCTCTCAGAAGACCCCTTCTGTGTGGGATTGAAGAGGGTTGAAGAACAGCTGATATTGCTAATACATTTTTCTCGATCCCTTTGGCAGCAGAGTGCAGGCAACACTTGGCTTTCATTGGAATGGTGTCCAGTACACTGGAATCGACTGCCCCAGGGTGGAAATAAAGCCCTCCCTTGCCATGGATTGATCCAGACTGTGCTGGAACAGGGGGAAGCTCCAGAGCACCTGCAATACTTTGATGACATCATCAAGTGGAACGATACAGCAGAAGAAGTATTTGAGAAAGGGAAGTAAATAATCCAAGTCCTTCTGAAAGCTAGTTTTGCTATAAACCAAAGTGATGTCAAGGGACCTGCAAAGGAGATCCAGTTTTTAGGAATAAACGGCAAATTGGATATTGTCAGATCCCAGTGGATATGATCAACAAAATAACAGCTATGTCTCCACCAACTAGCAAAAAGGAAACAGCTTTCTTAGGCTTTTTTGGCCTAAGAAAAACGCTCTTTGACATTGTGTGTTTTTGGAGAGTACATATTCCAAACCACAGTTTGATTGTATGTCGTCTCTATCAATGACCCAGAAGAAGAACAATTTCAAATGGGGCCCTGACCAACGACAAGCCTTAGAACAAATTAATCAGGATATTCATCATGCTGTAGCCCTTGGGTCAGTCCAGGCAGGACAAAAATCTAAAAAACGTGCTCTACACTGCAGCTGGGGAAGAATGGCCCATCTGCGGCATCTCTTCAGAAAATACACGGGAGGACTCCACAGTCAGCACCTTAGAGTTTTGAGTCAGGGCATATACAAACCAGCAGGTGGATAGGCTGCTTGAGGAGTGGGCTCCTGACCCATGGACACTTGGAAAGGCCACCTGGTTACTCAACCACTAGGGTATCTGCAACCAAGCTGTCCTCGCCACAATCAAAACTCTTCTGCACTGTAGAAGGAGATAATATCCCTTGTATACAAAACTTACTGGGGAATACAGTCTGAGTTATTCCTGCCTCAGGTAAAGGCAAAACCCATCTGTTGGATTGCTTTTTGCTCAAGTACC
Source organism: Cygnus olor (assembly GCF_009769625.2). NCBI lineage: Eukaryota > Metazoa > Chordata > Aves > Anseriformes > Anatidae > Cygnus > Cygnus olor. Next base: position 4,272,635 of record NC_049193.1, on the reverse strand, counting down.
TGGGTGCGGTTGGTGGTAATGAGTAAGCATGGGGAAGCCACATATTTTCCTCAAAGGGATTTTAATTTTGGTTGAGGAAAAACCAATGATTTGAATTGTCTTATGTTAATTGCTATATAATCCAATATGTCATCATATACTATGGTTGCTATATGCCACATTCAGCAGCACTACAGTAAGAGTCATCCAGATTATAACTTTAATATCTTTATGATGATTTGGATGAGGGAAATTGAGTTGCACCCCCACGTAAGTTTGCAGACAACACCAAGCTGGGGGGAAATGTCAATCTGCTGGAGGGCAGGAAGGCCCTGCAGAGGGACCTGAACAGGTTGGATCAATGGGCAGGGGCCAATGGATGAGGGCAACATGGCTAGAGCCGGTTCCTGCGCTTGGCCACAACAAGCTCATGCAACGCTACACGCTTGGGGCAGAGTGGCTCAAAAGATGTGCAGAGGGGAAAAGGATCTGAGGGTGCTGATGATGATCGCCTGACATGAGCCAGCAGTGTGCCCAGGTGGCCAAGAAGGCCAATGGAACCCTGGCTGTGTATCAGGCTTGTGCCAGCAAGACCAGGGACGTGAACTGTATTCTGCTTTTGGTTGAGGCCGCACCTTGAGTAGGTTCAGTTTTTGGGTATCCTCACTACAAGAAGGACATCAAGACCCTGGAGCATGTCCAGAGAAAGGGCTACAAAAGTAGGAAAGGAGAGGAACTACTGGTCTGTAGTTCCCCAGTTCTTCCTTTATGCCCTTTGTCCTGGTTTCAGTTAGGACAGTTAATTTTCCTCCTAGTAGCTGGCAGGGTGCTATGTTTTGGATTAGAATGAGAAGAGCGCTGATAACATGCTGATGTTTTAATTGTTGTAGAGCAGTGCTTACACCAAGCCAAGGACTTTTCAGCCTCTCTCTGTCCTGCTAGCGAGCAGGCTAGGGATGCAGCAGGAGCTGGGAGGGGGACAGACCCAGGACAGCTGACCCAAACTGGCCAAAGGGGTATTCCATACCATCTGACGTCATGCTGAACAATATATAGGGGTGGCTAGCCGGGGTGGAGGGGTGGCCGGCTGCTCGGGGATAGGCTGGGCATCGGTCAACGGGTGGTGAGCAATTGCATTGTGCATCACTTATTTCGTACACATTATTACTATTAATACTATTATTATTATTATTATTGTTGTTATTCTTTTCCCTGTCTTAATAAACTGTCTTTATCTCAACTCACAGGCTTCACTTTCCCGTTTCTCTCCCCCATGCCCGGAGAGGGATGGGGGGGAGGGTGAGCGAACGGCTGTGTGGTGTGTGACTGCCAGCCGGGCTAAACCACAACACCCTTTTAAAAATGAGAGTGATATTTCCTTTTCTCCAGTCACCAGGTACTTTGGCCTGAGTGCCCTTGATTTTTCAAATATGATGGAGACAGGCTTGGCAACTACATCAGCCAACTCCCCTCAGTACCCTGGGATACATGTTATCAGGGCCCATAGATTTGTAGTTGTTAAGTTGTATCTGGATGGTCCCAAGCTTGTTCTTTGCTTAGAGTGGGAGGGACTCTGTTCCCCCAGCCCCTGCCTAGAGATTCGGGAGATATGGGAAGCCTGACCACTAGTAAAGGACCGAGGCAAAGAAATTGTTAAGTGCCTCTGCCTTCTCCACATCTGTCATTACCAGATCTCTGTCTTCATTTGTCAGAGGGCAAATGTCCTCAGTCTTTCTTTTGTGGCCAGTATACCTGTAGAACCCCCTTCGTATTATCTTTGCATCCCTCTCAAGTTTAGCGCTTGGTAATGGAGATTCCTCTCTGAGAGGCACTGAGGGATCCATTTGCCAACCAAACAATCTCTCAAGAGGTTTGCTGCTTACCTTGAAACCCGTTATTCATGACATCACAAAGAGGCTACCAAGCTTGGTCAAGCCAAGAGGGACTATCACTCATTCCTGGTCTAAATAATCATATACCTTAGGGCTTTATTAAGACCCCTGGGCATCTCAGTTAGCACTCTGGAAGCACAGCTGCTTTCTATTAATATGTAACCTCCACACTTGGAACAAGAAACCACCTGCAGCCCCAGTTGTCTGTTAAGGAGGCAAAGAAAAGTAACATACAGAGGATGCAAAGAAACAAAAACTTCTTCATCCTCTGGCATGGCACCGTTCATCCTTTATCGGCAGGTGGTGAGTGAAGCAGCTAAGGTCATAGGCAATCTGGTTGCAGTCTGCTGTGCTAGTGCTGACAAGCAGACAGGGAAAAAATCACTGAGAATGGGCATGGAATTAACATGAATTGAACCTCTGGTGCATGCGCAGCAGTGCTAAACACAGGGGTGTGGGGGAGAGGAAAAGAAAGAAGACTTCAAGCGAAGATGATGGACTACCAACAGAGATCCTGAAAGTGAGATATGTATTGAAGCTTTTATGTATTGTAGCTTTTGTAGGATTTAAAGCTGGGATGCCTTCAGAAATAACAATCACGGCTTGGAGTGAAGCTAAGAGTTTCGGTAGCTGGAGAGCTGTTGGTACCTGGGAAGCATTTGGGAGAAAACAGTAGATAAGAGATGGAAGGATTAGGGGAGTTCAGGTCTTAGCTGTCTTGCATTCACACATGATCAAGGAATGCTGATAAAACTGATGTCAGTAAGAATAACCCCAAATCAATGAACTCTCACAACCAATAAGGAAGAAAAGAATTACAGGCAATACTGTTTTCCTCCCATACAGGGCTTGAGATGTTGATCTGCTCACCTTGCCTGAGGAGGAAGGACATTCTACCCTTGAACGGTGGATGACAAGAAGGGTGAGGACAGTAGTTGCACAGACACAGGTTCAAGAATGCCGTCAGAACCAGGGACATAAATTCAGAGATTAAATATAATTTAATCTGTCCAAAGAAAAAATGCAACTAAAAGTCTGAGTAGACATGTAGAGCAGAATTCAAACAGTTGAACATAGCATTCAGTGCTGTCAGGTTACGGCTGGGATATCTCAGACATCTCTACCAGGTCTGCCATAGCTGAGACGCAGGACCCATCATTTTAGATCTGAAACTGTAGAGCAGAGCACATACAATGGCACAAGAGAATGTGTTTCTGAACCTGTGTTCTATCCTACACTTGCTAAGGAGAATTGTATCTTTTACCTTATACTGTGTCCCTGTGGTTGTTATGTTTGTTATGTTGACATCTTCAGATGTAGATATGTACACCCCAGCATCATAAATTATGCAGTAAATAACTAACTCTAAAAGGTGGCTTTGCTGTAGAAAATACCAGAAGAAGTCATCAACTTAGATGTGATTCCTTGGGCTCCTGTAAACAGTTTCTTTTTGAAGCAGATGACTTAATGAAATGGAAAAGACAAATAAGGTATTACATGTCTTTCTTGGCAAGTTTCTTTCCAGTAGTGAAGACTCAAATGCAGCAGGGGAAATAGGAAGAAGGCAGAAGGAGGAATAAACTTGAGTTCAGAGTAGCCACTCTTTTTCACAGTGGAATGGAAACTGGGTGAACTGCAATCTGTAGCTGAAGAGTGGAGAGAATCTTGACACAAGAGGTTTGTGTCAAGACTTGGGTCATCAGGGAAGTAGGTAGAAAAATTGGGAAATATTTACCACCCTTCTGACATGGCATGGCAGGAAACAGACAAAGAGGATTGTAGCTTCTAATCGCTTCTTTACCAGTTAGGGCTGAGCAACCTAGGTAGTAGAGATGTGAAGTCATGAAAGTCAAGTGCAACCACAGAAGTATCTATAGCCAAGTAGAGGTTGAAAGTAGAGTGTTACTGTATTGGATGGGTGTAGGGTCAGATTAAAGGACAGCAGTGTGGAGCGATAGATTCCTTCAGGAATCTTCCTGACATGTTGATGGTATGGACGGGTTGTTAGATTAGTTTCAGAGCCGACCAGATCAATGAGAGGAAATTTTAAGTGAGGCAAAGAGACACTTAGCTCCAGATGCCTGTCGGTATGGATTTGCAGGTAGCTGAGAAATTAAATATTGGACAATATGGACCTATTTTACACACACATCTAGCACAATGAGCCTTTCAACTGTCCATGTAATAAAGAAGGAAATAAAGAAAACACAAAATGTCAATAATGTTTTGTTTGTTGTTTATTTCCAGGCATGGTGAGGAAATTTTGATATTTGACAGAAACATCAAAAAGTGTCTTAAGGGTATTTTTCTCTCTTTATTCCTTCCTTATTTTCCTTTATTTCTTTATTTTATTTTAAAGTTTGACTACTTTTTGCCACTTTCTCTTCGTCTCACTTGTTTTTCTATTTTCAGTTTCACTGTCAAGACCAATTCCATTTCTCACTGGTCTCAATATGGGAATTAACTACAACTGTTCTAAAACTAAATGATGCTTACAGATCTGAGTATCTTTTCCCATCACAGCATTTTCAGTATGGTTTGTTCTATTGCAACTATGAATGCAGTAACAGGCAGACATAGTCATGCATACAAACATTCCATCTTTGCAGCAAAATGAAAGAAAGATATTAAAAAGAAAGGGAGACAAAATCTCATGTAACTTTCTTCTGACTCAGAAGAAACAGAATTGGAATTGGAAGGAATGGCAGAACTTATTTTACAAGTCTTTCTATTAACTAAATTTGACTCTTTTGTTTTCTTTCCTTTTTTTTTTTTTTTTAATGCTTGTCTTTGTGAGGGAGGAGTTAAAATCCACAATTTCATTCAAATGCATGGAAATTGAAATGACTTGATACATTCCAAGGAAAATCTCAATTTTGTTTTCAAAATCTGTCTTCAAGTCAATTCTTGGTGGCTTAATTTCAGAGAGATATTTAGATAATGGAATTGTCTTCATGGTTTCCAATGCTCTTACGATCTCATTGGAAAATTAGACACTGCTGAGGGATTTCTTTGAGGAAAGGTGGAAGTCAGTATGTGATCTCGGCACCCTGAAAGACAATTGAGGAACATATATTCTTTTAAAAAATGCTTGAATTGAGAAAATTTATGATGGAATTTGTTATTCCTTGGGCTGGTTGTTCTGATATCGACTGTAAAGTGATTTAAATTGTTCAGTCATAATACACTTCAGATATGAGTGATCTATACTTAGTTTCCTTTCATAATCCGTGGATGTATTGTTAGGTTATTGAGTAAGTAGAGTGCAATTAATCTAGACTTGTTTGACTGTCTATATTAGAATGAATTGTATAGTACCCTGGAAGGGCCTACTTTTGTCATTTGGAGAGGGTGTATACAGGAGTAGCTCAGAAAGACAGTTACATTGTAAACCACAAAAGTTAGCCTACTATAGGAGACTGGACTGATACTTTATGATTTACACTTAATCCTGGTGCCCATTCACAGGGTGTAGAGAAAATGTGGAACACCTGACGACATGTGGATGTTTTCAGTTTATATTTCCAGTACAATGCCCAAGTTAGTGGGAATCTAAATCACTAGCTTTCAAGTGTTTCACCATAAGGAGTTCCTTAAACTAGACAATGGTTCAAAGGGTGTGCATATTAGGCAGTCTAAGTATACCTGAATTTGCTTAAATATTTTAGTATATTTACACTGGTATTTGTTTATTTTTCTGTGATTGCTGTTTTTCAGGGTTTTACAGAGTCAAAATGGAGTATGAGAACAACACGGTAGTTAAAGAGTTTGTTCTGTAGGATTTCCTCAAACCCACAAAGTCCAGATGATTCTCTTCTTCTTCTTCCTGCTGTTCTATATGATAATTCTCCCAGGCAACATCCTTATCATTCTCACAATTCAAGGGGAGTCCCAACTGGGAACACCCATGTATTTTTTCCTGGCCAATTTGGCATTCTTGGACATCTGTTACTGTTGTGTGACCCCACCTAAAATGTTGGCTGACTTTTTCTCACACCATAAGACAATCTGCTACAATGCCTGTATGGCGCAGCTTTTCTTCCTCCACTTCCTGGGAGCAGCTGAAGCTTTCCTGCTCATGGCCATGGCCTATGACCGTTATGTAGCCATTTGCAAACCTTTTCACTACACCAGGCTTGTGAACAGGGCAGTATGCTATGTCCTGGTTGGAGCTTCATGGGCAGGGGGCTTCATCCACGGCATCACTCTATTTGCTCTCACCATTGCTCTCCCCTTCTGTGGCCCCAACATCCTGGACAACTTCTTCTGTGATGTCCATCAACTGGTTAAATTGGCCTGTGCTAATACTCACATAGTGGAACTTTTGATGTTTCTCAACAATGGAGTTGTCATTGTCATGTGCTTTGCACTTCTCCTCATCTCCTACACTGTCCTGCTGCTGAAGCTCCAGACACAGTCCTCCAAGGCAAAGAGCAAAATTGTTTCCACCTGTGTTTCCCACATCATTGTGGTTTTTGTCATGTGTGGCCCAGCTATGTATATCTATGTCTTACCCTTCCAAGCTGTCCCAATGGAAAAGGTTGTTGCTCTTTTCCATACAGTCATCTTCCCACTGACTAATCCCATGATCTATACCCTGTGTAACAAGGAGATCAGAAGCTCAGTGTGGAAGTTGGTCAGCAAATACATATTTACGTGTGGAAAAATAAAACAAACAAACAAACAAGTATTTTAAAGTAAATAAAACTGTTGTTGTTTTGTTTGTTAATACAGTTCTCTTAGGAACAACTCCATGTTGTACATTACGTAAGAGCATAATATATAATCAGTAATCTTTAAGTAATTTTCTTCCATCCAAAAGCCATAGGGTGATACTAATTACTGTATGGAATAATTTAGAGGAGAACCAAGCTGTGTAAAGGAATTGTATCAGTTGTACTATGAAGTTACTGTTAAAAATCTTTTTTTTTTTTTTTTTTTTGAGAAATAATCTGGTAGGTGTTGAGACTTTCTAGAATTATTAATGGACTTCTGGTTCTGATGCAGAGAGTCACAATGGTGCAAGCATGTTAATTCAAGATTTCAGTTTATAGTTGAACTTGAATGTTGATGCTGCCTCCCTGGAGGCATGACTGCCTCCCCTCTTCCATGGCTGCCTTTTAAATGAGTTGATTGCTTCCCCACAAAGGCACAATGTGTAAACTGCTGGATCACCTAGTTTGTAGGCAAGCTTTTGCTTCTCATAACAGCACAGGCAGTCCACTGCAATCTGAAATTGTTAAGTAAAAATCAAAGGCAATGTGGTCATGCTCTTACGGGAGGCATAGAATCATATGTTCAGATTGGAAGAGACCTTAAAGATCATCTAACTCCAAACCCTCTGCCATGGGCAGGGATGCCACCCTCTAGACCAAGTTGCTCAAAGCCCTATCCAACCTGGCCTTGAACACTTCCAGGGATGGGAAATCCACAACTCTTCAGGGCAACCTGTCCCAGTACCTCACCACACATTTATTGTATTGTTTATCTATACAGTTATAGACATCTGCAACATAGAATCCTATGGATTCCTAAGGATTCCTGCAAAAGGCATTTCTAGGGAGAAATTCAGCTAACACATTTTTAATTTCTACTTTGAGTTGAAATAAACTGTGCCTTAGATTTTTTCTGTCTTGGCCCTTACTTGCCCTGTAATTTACCTCTTGTTTTGTCTCTAAAGTAGAATTGGCCAAATAATTCCTTGTTGAGAAAAAATAATTCCTTTTGTTGAAAAATCAGGATTTCGGAGAACATGGTTTTCTTACTGAAGTATATATTCCATAGACAATGTAGATGCAGAATATGCTAAATATAGCTCCATCCACAAAGTCTGCAATAATATCCAAGAAGGCACTGCACCGTACAGAATCACAGAATGTCTGAGGTTGGGAGGGACCTCTTGAGATCATCTGGTCCAACCCCCCTGCCAAGCAGGATCACCTAGAGCACATTGCATAGGATGGCATCCAGGCAGGTTTTGAATATATCCAAAGGAGAGTCCACAACCTCTCTGGGCAGCCTGTTCCAGTGGTCTGTCACCCTCACAGTAAAAAAATGTTTCCTCATATTAAGCTGGAACTTTCTGTGTTTCAACTTGTGCCCGTTGTCTCTTGTCCTGTTGCTGGGCACCACTGAAAAGAGTCTGGCCCCATGCTCTTGACACCCTCCCTTCAGGTATTTGTACTCATAAGACCCACTCTCAGTCTTCTCCAAGCTAAAGAGGCCCAGCTCTCTCAGCCTCTCCTCATATGAGAGGTGCTCCACTCCCCTCATCATCTTTGTAGCCTTCTGCTGGACTTGCTCCAGGAGCTCCATGTCCCTCTTCTACTGGGGAGCCCATAACTGGATGCAGTACTCCAGGTAAAGCCTCACCAGGGCTGAGTAGAGCAGGAGGATCACCTCCCTCGACCTGCTAGCAACGCTCTTCCTAATGCACCCCAGGATACTGTTGTCCTTCTTGGCCACAAGGGCACATTGCTGGCTCATAGTTAACTTGCTGTCCACCAGGACTCCCAGATCCTTCTCTGCAGGCCTGTTTTCTAGCAGGTCAGCTCCCAGCCTGTACTGGTGCTTTGGGTTATTCCTCCATAGGTGCAGGACCCTGAACTTGCCCTTGCTGAACTTCATGATGTTCCTTACCAACCAATGCTCCAGCCTGTCAAGGACCCTCTGAATGGCAGCACAGCCCTCTGGGATATCAGCCACTCCTCTGAGCTTTGTGTTGTCAGCAAACTCACTGAGGTGCACTCTACTCCATCAACCAGGTCATTGACGAATAAATTGAACAGGACCGGACTTGATACGGACCCCTGGAGGACACCACTAGCTACAGGCCTCCAACTAGACTCAGTGTCACTGATCACAACCCTATGAGCTCTTCCATCCAGCCAGTGTACCTCACTGTCCACTCATCCACCCCATACTTCCTGAGCTTGCCTACGAATATGTTATGGGAGAGTGTCAAAAGCCTTACTGATATCAATGTAGACATCATCCACTGCTCTCCCCTCATCCACCCAGCTAGTCATTCCATCATAGAAGGCTATTGGGTTAGTCAAGTGTGATGTCCCCTTGGTGAACCCATGACTACTCCTGATCACTTCCTTCTCCTCCATGTGCTTGTACAGGTCATAGTGTTCTCAGTTCTTATGTAACACCATCTGTAGCATGCTCTAAATAACCAAATATAGTTGCCTGTAAAGTAGGATTTATTTTGTTGTTGCTGTTTATCCCCTTATTAACTATCTTCTGCATACCATTTGGCAAAAGAAAATTGTCAAGTTGAAAATTGACTTTTCTAAGGTCAGCTTTCTTTGCTGACCCCTTTCTGAGGTTGGTCTTCCTAGTTAGACCACTTTGAAGACAGCTTGATCCCCACTTGTGGGATTGGTTTGTTAGCTAGTGGTATTGGTTATCTTTTGAATATATGTATGTGCCTATAAGTAATCAATAATGAGTATATTTGCTATTTCACTAGCATTGTTTGTAATAACCTGTAATATTAGTATATATCCTTACTGCTTTATTACTGGCTGCTGCTATTGACTTTTTATATATAAACACATACAAATACACACACACTTGTTTTCCTGATAATAATTCATAATAGCTTGATAAATATATTTGTGTTATTAAACGCATGTATCCTTGCTAGCAGTGATTTGTAGTAACTTGTCATAAAGCAGAAAAACTTATGAATGAAAGCCCTTGGGTACTATGGAATCCTGCAAATCCACCTGTAGGGGCACGATGCTCAGGCCGAGTCTGCTGGAGGTTCTGACACCTTTGCTCTAGCACAAATCTACCAGAAAAAAGGAGAAGGCAAGGTCTCCAAGTCACCCATATCCATCGCTCTCTGTGCCCCCTCAGATGGATCCCCCCCAAGCTTAATTACAAGCTTACAATTAATTAATTACAATTTCCTATGAGATTGAGACGAGCAAAACAGAAGAGCATAACTAAGTCTCTTGAGACCATATGGTGAAAGACATTGGGAAAAACAGGAAGAGGGACTTCCAGTAACATGGAGAAGAATTACAACACCTGAAGATCTTCCCTGCTGCCATACCTCTTTTGCAGGGGGCAGAGACATCCTTCCCCCAAGGTGCTCTGTGAGCTGCTCACATACATGCTGTGGAAAAGAGACGGCAGATTCAGCAGTCACAATCCTTAAAGAGGTCTGTGCCCTTCACCAAAAGCAGGTGGAGATTGCAGTTGGAAATAGGAAGGATGTCTCCTAAACTGGAGATGCACAAAAGAAGACAGAACAGGAAAAGACACCCTCTTTCACCCAAGGGAAGGTATATGAGCCAGGGAACCACAAAAAAAAAAGGCCCTAAACAGCCTGAACAAGGAATACTCAAGCCACAATGTCCTTCAAAGCTGCAGAAAGGTCAGGAAAGATGAAATGGTAGCCGCTCTCCAGGGTGCGCTTTGGTACCACTTTCTGGCCCTCCAACAACATAACAGCGCGCTCGACCCCAAAGACAGCTCGCACGGCCCAGGCAGGCACTGGCAGTAGCGCTGGGCGTCCCAGGGCTGCAGCAAACTCCTGAGTGAAGGTGCTGTTGGAGGTGGCAGGAGAAGATGGGGAGACACCATTAAAGACCCCTTGCAGGCACTCATTCTCCAGGGCATGACATATGATCCCAGCCAGGTCCTGAATGTGGATCCACGGGAATGGCTGGTGCCCAGACCCTATGGGGCCTCCCAGTCCTAGCCAGAATGGCCAGAGCATCTGAGAGATTGCGCCACCACCTCGGCCCAGCACTACACCTGTGGAAAGAACAGAGTGAGACAGGGACCCTCTCCAGCCCCAGACCTACAGCCAGGAGACAATCCTTAGAGGGCTGGACCTGAGACCGCACTCCAACAAGAAGAGATACGTAATCCAATGCACTTCTCCCACCCCTTCCCCTCATGCCCCAGCTCCAAAGCAGAGCCACTCCAGACACGCACGATGTCCCATCTTACCAGATCTCACCAGAACACCACGAGTTGGACCCTCAGGGATGAGAGCTGCAGCTTCCCAGGAGCTCACCAGGCGCGAGAAGAAGTCAAAATTCCCCCCAGGGCTATCCTCAGTATACTCAGCTGTGGGGCTAGGGCGGTAATAGCCTAGGGGTATAACAGCAAACAGCAGGTTGGGGTTGAATCCCACCATCAGCTGTCCCTCTTCTCCCCAACCCTTATCCCTGTCTCCAGGGACATCCTCATATGAACAGCACAAGGTTTTGAACTACAAATGCGCTCTGCAGCTTCAACAGGATGTGCTAGTATTCCAGTCAAGATGGCAATCCATGAATCAAATGCACCAGCAAACAAGGCACTGAGCTGGCTGCATAGAAAAGAGCTTCCTGCCTGTCGTAAATGCTAACCTGCAGCAGCTTCAAAGCCTGTAGGAAGCAGAAATGCAAAGCTGGAGAGGTATGGGGGGATTCAGCTGAGTCCTTGCTTAGATAACTTGGTTCTACAGATGCCTTAAGGCTTTCACAGGGAAAAGGTCCTGTCCTAATGCCACCAAATGAAAGCATGAGGACCCAAATTCCTCTCCAGTACAAAAAAGGCTGACCAAGCCTTTCCTAAACACAGTGATGCTGATGGCAATAAAGCTGGCATTTCAAGGCAAGACATATTTTCCACAGAAACATGCTTCTGTCTGGAGGTACACCTCTCCTCATCAGCATGAGGCACGCTGGGCCCAACCAATACCTACGCCGGTGACGACGACCCAAGCACTGGGTGGCTGGTCAGCATCAGCAATGGCTTTGGCCAAGGTCTTGGTGGTTTCAACTCGGCTGCTGATAACTTCCTTGCAGAAAGCATCACCCCATCTGGAAAACGGAGAGCCACTCATACTTCCCATCAGGATATGCCAGGAAACAATAGCCCCAGGGGGAGCCCCCACGGTCACCTCACAAGCACAGGAGATGTCACATAAATTCCCCCCACCCCAGAGTAGGAGGAGGACATAGAATATTACTACTTAAACATATGGTAACTGTGGGAGAACGCAGCTCACCATTTCCCAAAAAAGGCTGTAGGTTTTGGATGCCCTTAGGGCAAACACATCAGAAAATGTGGGCACCAAAGCTGTGTGAATTCTCCTCAAACACCTGGAAGAGGCATTTCCAAAAACACCCTCAGCAATACAAGAACAACTTCCACAGTCCATTTTGGTTCTGATTTTATCTAGGCATATTATTAAGTATTATCTAAGCATAGGCATCTGGTGCTTTTTTGGATGTATGCAACTATTTTGCCTGGCCTCCCCCTGTCAGTCCAGAAGGAAATCTGTCTTTCAAAATTCTCCGGGGACTTAACAGGCCTACAGAAATGTTCTGGATACCTGAAGACCCAGAAGTCAACAGCCAGGGAACCCAGGTTGTCCTTTCTGGACACCCTACTCCCTTGCCAGACCCATTCCACATTTTCTGACAACATTGGGCTGTCTTGCCTTCACGTTGTCCCCGCAACACTATGGGAGATCAATTTACCTGCGGAAAGGGTTGAGGACATTCTCACCAGCCAAGTTCACCACTGCATCGCACTGGGGCAATCCAAGGCGGGACAACTCTTCCTAGGAAGGGGTAACAGAGACATCACACACCCAGCCTACCCTCTTCTCAAGCCTTCCCAACAACAAAGCAGGATGAGCTCCCAAGACACCCAGCCAGTTCCTTCCTGACCCTTGTAAACACTGCCTGTTGCACAAGCATGAATGGAGAACATTTTGCTCTTTGGAGCTGCAGCAGTACCCACCCCAACTGACCACAACCAGTACAGCGCCTAGGAGCTGCAGGGTACATCAGTGGGAAACAGTTTGCCCACTACAAATTCCCTGCATGCCGCACCAGGTAGGCTTGTTCCTCAGCCTTGAAATGGTCTTCCTTCTGTAATCACTCTTATTTCGTACCCAGCTGATGCGATCCTTGCCCGCTTGTCGAGAGACATGGGTCACCTCATGACCATGGCTCTGAAGCAAATGGGTCAGAGCTCTGCCCACAAATCCAGTCCCACCGCCTGTGAAAAAGACAGGATATTAGAGACCAGAAACAGCTCGCAAAGCTAGCACAGGAGTTCCTGTTACCATGGCCATCCTCCCAGGGTACACCACTGGGCCCTGATCACCCTCTCCCCAGCCCTCCTACTGCAGGCCTCCACCACCCCCCATACCCTGGCTCCATGCACTGCATCCTATCCCCTCACGGTGCCTGGATCCCAACTGCTACACGCACCATGCTGAATCACGCAGGACATCAAGGTGCTCAAGCGTGTCTAGAAAAGGGCAATGAAGCTCATGAGGGGTCTGGAGAACAAGTCTCACAAGGAGGGGCTGAGGGAGCTGGGGTTGTTCAGCCTGGAGAAGAGGAGGCTCAGGAGTGACCTTAGTGCTCTCTACAGGTACCTTAAAGGAGGCTGTAGCGAGGTGGGGATTGGTCTGTTCTCCCACGTGCCTGGTGACAGGATGAGGGGGAATGGGCTCAAGTTGCGCCAGGGTAGATTTAGGTTGTATATTAGGAAAAATTTCTTTACTGAAAGGGTTGTTAGGCATTGGAATAGGCTGCTCAGGGAAGTGGTTGAGTCACCATCCCTGGAAGTCTTTAAAAGACGTTTAGATGTTGAGCTTAGTGATACGGTTTAGTGGAGGACTTGTTAGTGTTAGGTCAGAGGTTGGACTAGGTGATCTTGGAGGTCTCTTCCAACCTAAATGATCCTGTGATTCTGTGAATCCAGGCCCAGGCCCCCCCCATTTCCAAACCACAACTCCCTCAGAGCTCCTGCAGCCACCCCTGCGCCCTACGGCTCCCCGGGGACCCCCGCTCAGCACCAACCGCCCCCCCCCCCGGCAATTCCCTAAGCAGCGCCCACAACTAACGGCGCGCCGGAAGCCCCCGCCCCGCACTCACCCACCAGCACCCGCATGGCTGCCCGGCTGCGCATGCGCAACCGCTCCCTCCCGGCGAGTGCAGTCGGTCACCCTCCCGCCCGCGGTGTCCCAGCGCGTACAGTTCTCCACCCCGCTGGGGGATCCTTAAAGGGCCAGCGTGCTCCGGGCGCTGACGGGAGGTGTTTAGGCGGGAACGGGACCAAGAATGGCAGGCACCCGCCGGGGGTGACGGGTCCTGTGGTGGGAAGATGGCGACGGAGAAACGGCTGCCGTGAGCCCGGCGGGCGTTCGGGAATGTGCGGCCCCCCCCAACCCAAAGCTAGTGGAACGCGGGTTAGCATGATACAGGTGACGCCTATGGGAAGAATGCGATGAAATGAGAGTGTGGCCACCTATTAACTTAAACAGTGAATGAGGCAGAAATTACGGGTGTTGCATGGAGAGGTAAGAAAGGAATCTGGGTAACAACAGCGAATTGGCTTTGGAGATGGAGAAACTCTGAGTTTGGCCTTGGGGTGATGTGGCCAGTGAAACAGTTGGGAGCTTATGTTGAATGTCTGCATTAGAAAGCAGTAAAGAGTGAAAACAATAACCCTGGGGGGGAATTCACTCACCAACCACCGGCACTGTCGACAGGACTGTCATAAAATCATAGAAACACAAGGTGGAAAGGACCTTCAAGATCATCTAGTCCAACCGTTCTCCTATCACCAGTACTACCCGCTAAGCTACTAAATCATATCGACATCATGCCCTCAAGGTGGAACTGCTGCGTGCAAAGAGCTGCTTGCCAGCCAGGTCTTGTCACCTCCAACAGCTGCAGTGAGTGTCTTGCTCTCCTGAGCAGGGATCTCGGACCAGAAGCCTTGACTCATGTCAGAGCTCTGCCCAGATGCATGTGTTTGTGAATAGAAATTGCCATCTACTGCCATAGACATCAACTTGGTAAATGGAACCTACAATGTATGCCACTGAGTAGTGGTGTTTTGTGCCTGCAATTGCCCTGTTCCCAGCTTCCCTGGGACAGCTGTGTTACAGACAGGGAGCCTCTTGGACTGGAAACAAGCCCATTTCCAAACTTTTTATGATCCAGGCATGAAACTGGATTTACCCAACAAGAAACAGGTACCTGCTGCAGGTACACTCTGCCTGGCATTGTGACTTGCTAAGTATTACCTCACCTTGATCACTTGAATATATGGCCTAAATTTCAGCATGCTTCACTACAATGTATTTGTCTAACTGAGGTGGGGTATCATAGCTTTGCTTTGTATAAGCAATACATATGCATACAGTAGCTGGAAGTGGTGAGCCATGACAAACAGGACAATGTGAACAGGATGTGAACAACCTTGGATCAGTGAGTGACAGGAGAGCATCTGAAACTGCTGCAATGACATCATCATGAACTCATCTGATTTGTGGCCTGGACAAGCATCTGGCAATAAAATAAAATAAAATAAAATAAAATAAAATAAAATAAAATAAATCTGTAGTAAATATGGGAGGGTAACATTTCTACTTGGATGACTGACAGTGCTCTAGTTCTCCCTGTGTCCCCTGTGTCTGTGAGGGCTGCATGTCACAACTCAGAGCTAAAGTCAGAGTCTTTCTGCTCTACGCTTCCTCTTGCTGTTCAGTTTCATTCCAGAGGTCCTGCACTGTAGCCCCTGGCCATTTCTCTCTTTGTCTTGAGGGCCTCGGTGTGCCCAACCATTTGTATACTTCATTTCCCAAGCTCATTACCAACCCACCAGAAAGCTGAAGTTCTTTGTTCCCTTCCTGTTGTCACTGTGTGAATGTGTTTCTGTGTTAGAAGAAAGGCCTTGCAAAGGCAAAGAGTGAAAAATATTCAACTGGTACCACAGACTTGTAATGACTCACAGAAATAGTGGATAGGTACTAACCAGAGATTTCATAGGGTTGGGAAATTACATTTCTCTATGCCAAAAATACTTTTCTTTAATCAAGACTTTATCTACAATGTCTGAAAAATTTTCCCTCATGAAAGGAAAAAAAAAAAGAAAAAGAAAAAGAAAGAGAAAAAGGAGAGTAAATCCAAATCCCTTATGCTTTAGCAGCAGCTTAAAAAATTAAGGGTAACAAGGTTATCTGTTTTAATTAATATGTTCAGTATTTTAAGCAACCAAAACTTTAAACCTTTTTGGATTCAAGAACCACGAAACTCAAATGCAAAATATTCCCAGATTCCATTAAATGTATACATAATCCTTTACTGAAAAATGACATAAAGCTAATGAAAAATAATAATATTTTTGAAGGAAAGTTAGCTGAAAAATGATACTGTCCAAGCATGACTCTGTAACCCAAATTCAAAATATATCAATCTGGAAAAACAAACAACAGCTCCAAAAAAATAACACCTAGCCGAGAGCTAGAAAGAAAACAACAATTTAACCGTTTTCTTATTCTTCTACCTTTTGCCCTTCCTTTTGTTGTGAAAAAAATAATAATAATAAAAATAATAAGAATTCATGAAGCCCGTATGTTGGGTTTTGCCTCTTATTTTTCAGAAAGAAGATATATTTATTGAAAAATAAAATTTCAGTGGCTAAGTTTTTAAAGGAAATTTTCAATCAGTTGTTGAAGCAATTTAACATTTGAAACTTGGTATCAAACAAGCAGAGATGCATTTAAAGTGTGTTCTGTAAGCATTTAATAAAAATTGGCTAATACTGCCATCATCTGTTCTAAAGAGTTACTGGCTCAGAATTAGATATATGTATTATAGAATCTACATTTGGGTGATAAATCTCACCGTTTTTGTCTACAAGAGGTTTAGGATTACATTCAGGTGTCTTGACATTAGACATTTACAATATAGTTGTTACAAACTGAGCTAGCTGCCTAGAAAAGCTTTACAGGCAAAGGAGAGAAGGTGCATCAGCAGAAAGCTTTTTTTTTTTTTTTAACTTAAATGTATGCCTCTGGCAGGGATGCTACCCATTAGATCAAGTTCCAAAGGGGCTCGTCCAGCCTGGTCTTGAACACCTCCAGGGACAGGGAATCCACAACCTCTCTGGGCAACCTGTTCCAATGCCTCACTACCCTCTGAGTGAAGAATTTTGTCCTAGCGTCTAATCTAAATCTCCCTTCTTTTATCATAGAATCATAGAATGGCCTGGGTTGAAAAGGACCTTAAAGATCATCTAGCTTCAGCCCCCCTGCTCTGGGCAGGGTTGCCAACTACTAGAGCAGGCTGCCCAGAGCCTCATCCAGCCTGGCCTTGAATGCCTCCAGAGTTGGGGCATCCACAACCTCTCTGGGCAACCTGTTCCAGTGCCTCACCACCCTCTGAGTGAAAAACTTTCTCCTAATTTCTAACCTAAATCTCCCCTGTCTGAGTTTAAAACCATTCCCCCTTGTCTTATCACTATCAACACATATAAACAGGTGTTCCCCCTCCTGTTTATACGCTCCCTTCAAGTACTGGAAGGCCGCAATGAGGTCTCCCTGGAGCCTTCTCTTCTCCACTCTAAACAAGCCCAGTTCCCTCAACCTTTTTGCATAGGAGAAGTGCTCCAGCCCTCTGATCCTCTTAGTGACCCTCCTCTGGACCTGTTTCAAGAGCTCCACAACCTTCTTGTGCTGGGGGCCCCAGGCCTGCACGCAGTATTCCAGGTGGGTTCTCACAAGAGCAGAGTAGAGGGGGACAATCACCTCCTTCTCCCTGCTGGCCACCCCTTTTTTAATGCAGCCCAGGACATAGTTGGCCTTCCAGGCTGCAAGCGTGCACTGCTAGCTCATGTCCAGCTTCTCATCCACCAGGACCCCCAAGTCCTTCTCTGCAGGGCTGCTCTCGAGTTCTTCTTCACCCAGTCTATATAAATACCTGGGATTGCCCCAGCCCAAGTGCAACACCTTGCACTTGGCCTTGTTGAACCTCATGGGCTCACTTCTCCAGCCTGTCCAGGTCCCTCTGGATGGCATCCCTTTCCTCTATTGTATCGACTGCACTACTCAGCTTGGTGTCATCCGCAGACTTGCTGAGGGTGCACTTGATTCCGTCGTCTATGTCGTTTGAAAAGATGTTGAAGAGCACCGGTCCCTAGACCAACCCCTGAGGGACACCACTTGTGACTGGCCTCCACCCAGACATAGAACCGTTGACCACAACCCTTTGGCTGCAACCAGCCTACCAATTCTTTATCCATCTAACAGTCAAACATCATCTTCAAATCCATACCTCTCCAATTCAGAAAGAAGAATGTGGTGAGGGAACATATCAAAGGCTTTGCTCAAGTCCAGGTAGATGATATCCATCGCCCTTCCTTTGTCCACTGACACCATCGCTCCATCATAGAAGGCCACCAGATTGGTTAGGCAAGATCTGCCTTTGGTGAAGTCATGCTGGCTGTCTGGGATCACCTCGTTGTCTTTCACGTTCCTTGACATTGCTTCCAGGAGGATCTGTCCTATGATCTTGCCAGGACTCAGAGGTGAGGCTCAGTGGTCTGTAGTTCCTCGGGTCCTCCTTTCTACCCTTTTTAAAAATGGGAGTGATGTTTCCCTTTCTCCAGTCACCATCAACTTCACCTGATTTGAAAAGCCAGTACTTTTCAAATATGATGGAAACAGGCTTGGCAACTGCATAAGCCAATTCCTTCAGGACCCTGGGATGCATGTATCAGACCCCATAGACTTGTACTTGTTTAGTTTCATCAGGTGGTTTCGAACCTGTTCTTTGCTTACAGTGGGTGGGTCTTTGCTCCGAGAAGGGAGGGCAGAAGGTAGACCAATTTCTTCTATTCTGCGAGCAACAAGAAACATCCTTCTACTGAAACAAAATTAGCCATTATCTAACATGGTGCAGCTTCTGGACTTTTCTCACAGAGGCCACCCATGCAGCCCCATGCTACCAAACCTTTGCCACATAAACCCAGTACAGGCACATAGATGCTCACATACCCATAGTTGTGCCACTGGAGAACACCAAAACAACCAGCAGGTGGATCAGGCTGCTAGAATTGAAGTGGTTCAGGTAAATTTGGAATGGCAGTGAAAGGTACCTTAGTACCTTGGTGGGACAATGGCATCTCAAGCCATCAAGGAAGAAATGCAACATATAGATGGGCTCAGGATCGAGGGGTGGACTTGAGCATGGACACTATTGCTCAGATTATCCATGAGTGTGAAACATGCACTGCAATCAAGCATGCCAAGCAGTTAAAGCCTCTCTGATAGTGTGGAAATGGTTGAAATACAAATACAGGGAGGCCTGGCAGGTTGGTTATATCACACTCCCACAAACCTGCCAAGGCAAGCACCATGTGCTTACAGTGGTGCAAGCTACCACCAGAAGGTTTGAAACATACTCAGTGCTTCATGCCACTATCGGAAACACCATCTTGGGCCTTGAAAAGAAAGATTTATGGCAAAGTGACACTCCAGAAAGAACTGAATCAGAAAACAGGACTCATTTCTGAAACAACCTCATAGACACCTGGGACAAAGAACATGGCATTGAGTAGGTGTATAACATTCCCTGTCATGCACCAGCCTCTGGGAAGACTGATGGACTTCCAAGATATGATGGACTTCTAAAGACTGAGAGCAATGGATGATGGAATATTCAAGCACAGCGATATAGATTTAGCAAAAGCCACTTGGTTAGTTAATACTCAATTATTTGCTAATTGATATGGTCCTCCCAATTGAAACCTGTGTGCACTGTAAAAGGGGATAAAGTTCCTGAAGAGCATGTAAAAAAAACATGCTGGGGAGGACAGTCTGGGTTATTGCTGCCTCAGGCAAAGGCAAACACATCTGTGGGATTACTTTTGCTGAAGACCTGGGAGTACTTGGTGGAAAATGCATAGGGTTTGGGAAGTCTGATGTGTATCTTGAGGGGATTTGATTTTATCAAAGAATAGCCAATGATTTTAATTGTAAGATGTTAGTTGCTATATGATGCTGTTCATTATATGATGCCATCATTGCTATGGCTGCTATATGTCATGTCAATGTTATTACAGTAAGAATCACCCAAACTAATGAAGAAAATATTTTGATGGAACCAAGCAAAGTGAAGCAGAAATGGAATCAGAGCTGACCTCAGCATGCAACTATCCAACACCATACACCATCTCTTTTGCCCTCAGAAATGCCCCATTAAGACAGGTGGAGCCCAAAATTATAAACTAAATGAACTCAATGGACATTTTAGTGGGAAGGCTTATAGACTAAGGGTATGATATCTGTGTTTATAGGTCAAAAGACAAGAAGTGTGGTGGTGATTAATTGGGATGTATTGGAAAGTGTGGGACGTGAGCATGACGCACATGGAATAAGAGGTAGATATTGTCCTGGTTTTGGCTGGGATAGGATTAATTTTCTTCCTTGTAGCTGTTATGGTACTGTGTTTTGGACTTAGCAGAAAAATAAAGCTGATAACACACTGATATTTTAGTTGTAGAGCAATGCTTACACTAAGCCAAGGACTTTTCAGCTTCACATCCTGGCCAGGTAGAGAGGAGCTGGGAGACTGGGGGTGCACCAGAAGCTGGGAGGGGATGGAACCAGGACAGCAGACCCAAACTGGCCAAAGTGGTATTCCATACATTATGACATCATGCTGAACAATAAAACTTGGGGAAGGTGGCCAGTGAGGAGCTCCCATTACTTGGGGATTGGCTGGGCATCAATTAGCTGGTGGCGAGTAATTGTGTTGTGCAGCACTTGTTTTGTTTACTCTTTTCTCTGTGTTTTTTTTTCTTTTTTTTTTTTTCTTATTAAACTGTTCTTATTTCAACCCATGAGTTCTAACACTTTTACTTTTTCTTATTCTTTCCCCTGTCCCACTACTACAGGGGAGTAAGTGAATGAATGTGTGGTGCTTAGCTGCATGACAGGTTAAATCACAAGAATTGATTATATAGGAGAATGGATTGCAAAAGCAGGAGTCTTCCCCTGACCTTAACACCACATTTACCTTTGACTGTTACTATTAATTCTCCTTAAAAGGACCTACGGGGACGTTCATAGTGACATAAGACCATGAGTACGACTGTGTGTCATTCAGTTCCCTGCAATTCCAAAATTTAAAGAAAAAAACATTTTTGGACCAGCTTGCTTCACCTTCTGAAGTACAAACCAGAGTTTTTCATAACTTGATTTAATTATAAAATCCATTGTTTTTATATGGTTTTATTATCTTTCCAATCTCTCTTTAAACCTGCTGATGCTTCTGCAAGGAAACTGTTTTGCTGAAGAAAGCCCTTTTGACAGCATCCTTGATTTCCTGGTTCCTTAGGCTGTAAATTATGGGGTTGAAGAGAGGAACAACAATAGAATAGAAAGCAGACACAATTTTGTGTGAGTCATGAACTGCAAGTGTTTTGGGCCTCACATAGATGAAAATGCTTGTTGCATAGAAGACAATGACCACTATAAGGTGGGAGGCACAGGTGGAAAAGGCTTTTTGGCAACCTTGTACAGATGAAATGTGAAGAACAGTGAAGATAATATAGGCATAGGATAGCATTACTATGGAGAGAGGCATCAGGAGAATAAATAAGGCAGCCACAAAATCCATAAGAACAGCTCTTTCCATATCTGTGCAGGCTAAGTTCAAGAGAGGCGAAACATCACAGAAGAAATGGTTAATTATATTGGGTCCACAGTAAGTTAACTGAGAGATAAAAAATACTTTACATCCAGAAATTAAGAAACCAGTCAACCAGGATCCCATAGTAAGGTAGACACAGACAATATGTCTCATAATGGTGGAGTAATGGAAAGGCTTACAAATGGCGACATAGCGGTCATATGCCATGACTGCTAGGAGGAGGCACTCAGTGTTCCCCAGGCTGAGGAAGAAATACAACTGTGTCATGCATCCCATGAAGGAGATTTCCTTCGCCTCTGACACAAAGCTCAGCATTGTCTTGGGAAGTGTGACTGTCACATACCAGATTTCCAGGAAGGACAAGTTAATTAGAAAGAAATACATGGGGCAGTGGAGGTTATAGTTTGTCCAGACAGCCAGAATGATGATAACATTTTCTGCTAAAACTAAGATATATGCAATGAGAAATATTGCAAAGAAGAGAATCTTCAAGTGAGGAGCAATGGGAAATCCAAGAAGAATGAACTCTTTGACCATGGTGTGATTGCCAACTTCCATGTCTCTCATCTACCTCTGTAAAGACAATGACATCAAAGACTTACTATTAGTGAATATAATACACTTGTCTCTCTGTATCTCTCTCTCATTTTACAGTTGTTTTACATTTCTTTCACACTACATTAGTGTTGATAGTGCTATACTTACTAGTACCGTTAATCATTAAGGTAGTCAAAGACATGCTAGTTAGAAGAAAATAACAGTAACTCAGGAAGATTATGAATTCTCTGAGCTACATAATGCCTAACTCCTATTTGACCTTCTAGAGAGAATTATCTGTTACTCTGTCTTGTCCTTTTCTAAATTTTACAGTGCACTAATCTGTGGATTTGTGAACAGAGTTGCCAGAAAATCAATCCCCATAGGTACTTGTGAAAATCACAGTTATGAACATCATTAGCAGCATCTACATAGTCACTACGAATGCATTATTACTTTGTAAAGTGGAAATTTTCATAAAAGTCAGAACTTAAGCTGTAACTATAATGAAATTAAAATAGCTATCATAAATAAAGCTTTTCTGCTCTGTAGACCATACATTCAGAAACTGTGGTCTTACTCTACAACCCACTTTGAAAATTTTCTATATTGTGTCACATTTTCAAAGAATTTTGAAAAATTTGCAAGCATGTTCCCATTTTGTATAATATATTCCAGTTCTTGTATAGAAAGTGTACAAACCTGAATAACTACTGAGTTTTGGGGTCCTCTTTCCCCAAGGACAAGATTCAGTTGGATATATATAGCTATGTAATACCACTTAAGAAACTTCAAGATATCTGAGATTTCCAAATGTGTGTATCAGCTGAGATACAATGTGGTACTGTAATTATCAATTAATTTTAGCTAGACATAACACAGAACCTAAAGAGGACCTCTGACCTGGTGAAATGGCACCTGGGAGCTGAGCAGAACATTTCTGAGCATCTCAATGGTGGACAATTTATTCAAATCTATTTTGTTAAGTTAAATTGGTATCTTGACTTTCTTGTCTTTACTGATGTAAGTCTGTTAACTAACATAGGACCATAGAATATCCTCAGTTGGAAGGGACCCAAAGGGGTCATCTAGTCCAAGTCCTGACTCCACACAGAGCAACCGAAGAGTTAAACCATATGCCTAAGAGTATTGTCCAAACTCTTCTTGAACACTGACATGCTCCTACAATAGAAGTTTTGACACATACAGACTAAGTTATCTAAATAGTTACTTACTATATTATTCAAGATAGCCTAAGCTATCCAATATATACCCCATGAGTTGTTACATGCCCATCATTAATTGGAGGTTATCATCTAGCATATCTCAAGGGGTATTAGACAGCTACACTTTGGCAATTGAATTTTAACTCCTGTCTCACATGAGGACGCCTACATGTAGACCCCAAAATTAAGAACTCTTATGCTTAGAGCTGAATAACATCACTGCTGTCTGATTATTGGGGAGAAAAAGAAACAAGAAAAGTGAAATTCAGAAAACATATGTATCTGAATGAAAAACATCGAGTTTTTTTCTTGTTTTTCTTTATTAAGAGAGCCAATGTTTGCTTTCACAAACTTAGATGTCTAAATTCTAAAGGCTTCAAAGCACATATTTTTATTAAAAACAAATCATATGGATTATACCTTGAAGAATTTCTTGAAAAAGTTTTCAGAACTCTTGTGATCTATTACATTAACATTCATAACATGTTTAGATCTTAAGTGCCTAAATAAAGAGGTCTTCATAGTGTCTTTTTGTAACAGCAGTCCTTTTTCTCAAAGTTATTTGAATGAATCAAGGGAAGGGAAGGGAAGGGAAGGGAAGGGAAGGGAAGGGAAGGGAAGGGAAGGGAAGGGAAGGGAAGGGAAGGGAAGGGAAGGGAAGGGAAGGGAAGGGAAGGGAAGGGAAGGGAAGGGAAGGGAAGGGAGGGAAGGGAAGGGAAGGGAAGGGAAGGGAAGGGAAGGGAAGGGAAGGGAAGGGAAGGGAAGGGAAGGGAAGGGAAGATTGACAAAAGGTATCTTCAATTGAAAGATATCACGTGTGTGTTATTTTTTTTCTTTGCATGAAAACTCACGTGTTCTATGAGAAATAAGATTTATTTTGTGGCTTCTCACTAAAAATATTTAGTTAAATATGTATGCATTTTGTCATATTTTTTACCAGCTTCCTTAACCAATATCATACATGAGAGACACAAAGTGTTATTTTTATTTACAGTAAGAAATATTTAAATAGCAAATACTACAATTTCACTTACAAATTTGAATCCTTCTACCAACGTTGAATGTGTTGCTTGATGTTCAAAGAGAAGCTGAGAAGTTCAGAGAGAATGTGCTCTGATATCCATTTATGATTTCTTCACTTTCCTGAAGACTTTATTTGTGCATTTGGTTTGTTCTTCCAAAGGGACCAATCAAAGAAACAATTTCTTCTCTTCCGCAGCCTGGCAGTAGTATTTGTCATTGAACTTAAAGACATATATCTGTTGTAGTTTAAACCAGCAGGTAGCTAGACAACATACAGCCTTTTGCTCACTCCCCCTACTCTGCAGTGGGATGGGGGGGAATAATGGAAAGAAAAGTGCAAGAAGTCATGGGTTGAGATAAGGACAGTTTTATGTTAAAGGAAAAAATAAAGCAACTAAAAGAATAGCAAAACAAGTGATGCAGAACACAATTACTCACCATCACACAAACGATGTCCAGCCAGTCCCCAGACAAAGGCATCCCCCTTGCCAATTCACCCCTCAATTTTATCGCTATGACATCATATGGTATGGAATATCCCTTTGGCCAGTTTGGGTGAGCTGTCCTGGTTGTGTCCCCTCCCAGATTCTTATGCACCCCCAGTCTTCTTGCTGGCATGGCAGCATAAGAAGTAGAAACGTCCTTGACTTTGTGTAAGCACTGCTCTGCAACAACTAAAAACATTGGTGCTTTATCACCACTAATTTCATCAAAAAAATCCAAAACACAGCATTGTGTGAGCTTCTACATGAAAATTAACTCTCTCCCAGGCAAAACCATGACAGGCAATGATGAAGATTAAAGTGAAAATTTGCTAGTCTTCTTAAAAAAAAAGTTTTTAGTTTCATCATGATTTTTTTTCTATTGTGTGGAGTGGACTGAAATGGAGCAGAGGTACGCAAATGACATCAGAATTACCTCCTCTGAAACAAATAATGATAAACATAGAACCCAGAACAGAGTCTGACATTGTTTATTACTTTTAGATTAATTTCACTTGATTATAAGAAAGAATTATGGAAGCAATTTGAGAATTCTGGTCTTACTAGGGATACTTGAATACCAATTGCATTATATAAGGCAAGGTCAAATAAAATGGAATTTATTTCACATGGAATGTGAAACTACCAGGTAGGAAGCATAGGTTGAGATAGTTTTCCACTGCCCCTGAGATTTTGGGATACACATAGTTGTTGCTATGCAGAAGTAAGAGGCCACTACCACAAGCAATGGTAGGAGAATTATAACCAATGCCAGGATGAAATCCACTGTCACTGCAATTGACATATCCCTGCAGGCAAAAGTTGAGCAGATGTGAGAAGTCACAGAAAAAATGGTTGATGACATGAGATGAAGACTACCTTGAGCGTGTAACTGGTAAAACTACCCACCCTAGACCCAGCTGCTAAGAAGAAGCAAAGAAGCAAATGTCATTGGCCATGATGGGTGGATAGAGAAATGGGCTGCAAACAGCCACAAAGTGATTGTAAGCCATGACAGCTAGAAGCAAACACTTGGTACGGGCCATTGCTATGAAAAATAGACCTGAGCCATGCGTCCCACAAAAGAAATGATCTTGCAACCTGTCAATAAGCTGTAAAACATTTTAGGCACGGTAACTGTAATATACCACATCTCCAGAAGGAGAGATTGTTCATGAAGAAATATACAGGGGTATAGAGGGAGTAGTTAATACAGATTGACCATAATCTGTTGTAGTGTCAGTATATAGAAAGCAATGAAGGCAATTGCAAGTAGGACCTGAAGTTCTCTGAGAACAACAGATATTCCCTGAAGGACAAATTCTTGAGTGCTTGCCTTTTCTTTTTTCATCTCTGTTGTTAACCAAAGGAAAGAAAAAAACAGTATATTATTATCTATTATAAAAATATATTATAAAATTATATTACAAAATTATACTGTATTGTATTATGTTATGTTATATTGTATTATATTATATTAATCACAGAATCAAAGAATCACAGAATCATTTAGGTTGGAAGAGACCTCCAAGATCACCTAGTCCAACCTCTGACCTAACACTAACAAGTCCTCCACTAAACCATATCACTAAGCTCTACATCTAAACGTCTTTTAAAGACCTCCAGGGATGGTGACTCAACCACTTCCCTGAGCAGCCTATTCCAATGCCTAACAACTCTTTCAGTAAAGAAATTTTTCCTAATATACAACCTAAATCTATCCTGGCGCAACTTGAGCCCATTCCCCCTCATCCTGTCACCAGGTACATGGGAGAATAGACCAATCCCCACCTCGCTACAGCCTCCTTTAAGGTACCTGTAGAGAGCACTAAGGTCACCCCTGAGCCTCCTCTTCTCCAGGCTAAACAACCCCAGCTCCCTCAGCCCCTCCTTGTGAGACTTGTTCTCCAGACCCCTCACCAGCTTCGTTGCCCTTCTCTGGACACGCTCCAGCACCTTGATGTCCTTCTTGTAGTGAGGGGCCCAAAACTGAACACAGTACTCGAGGTGCGGCCTCACCAGAGCCGAGTACAGGGGGAAAATCATTTCCCTAGTCCTGCTGGCCACACTATTTCTGATACAAGCCAGGATGCTGTTGGCCTTCTTGGCCACCTGAGCATACTGCTGGCTCATATTCAGCCGACTATCAACCAATACTCCCAGGTCCTTCTCTGCCAGGCAGCTTTCCAGCCACTCATCTCCCAGCCTGTAGCGCTGCTTTGGGGTTGTTGTGCCCCAAGTGCAGGACCTGGCACTTGGCCTTGTTGAACTTCATACAGTTGGCCTCAGACCATCAGTCCAGCCTATCCAGATCTTCCTGCAGAGCCTTCCTACCTTTGGGCAGATCAACACGTGCATCTAACTTGGTGTCATCTGCAAACTTACTGAGGGTGATCCTCTCATCCATATCATTGATAAATATATTGAAGAGAACTAGCCCTAATACTGAGCCCTGGGGGACACCACTGGTGACTAGCCTCCAGCTGGATTTAAATCCATTCACCACAACTCTTTGGGCCTGGCCACCCAGCCAGTTTTTAACCCAACGAAGCGTACACCAGTCCAAGCCACGAACAGCCAGTTTCTTCAGGAGAATCCTGTGGGAAACGGTGTCAAAAGCCTTACTGAAGTCAAGGTAGACCACATCCACTGCCTTTCCCTTGTCCACTACATGTGTCACTTTGTCACAGAAGGAGATCAGGTTCGTCAAGCAGGACCTGCCTTTCATAAACCCATGCTGACTGGGCCTGATCTCCTGCTTGCCCTGCAAGTGCCGCATGATGACACTCAAGATAATCTGCTCCATGAGCTTCCCCAGCACCAAAGTCAGCGGTTAGCTGTGTACAACAGCACAACTGTTAGTTGTACACAACTGTTAGCTGTCTACAAACAGCACAGCTATGTGCACATGCCTTTTATATATGTAATGGTAAAGGGGGTTGATTGTGAGCAATGTCCCATGCACTGGCAGTATGAGCTGATCAATGTCCGCAAGCTATATCTGCACTTATAGCTTGAGCATGTGCCTTGGCAGAGGTCGTATCGTCTACTTCCCTGTTGTTTTGTGACTCAGAAGAATCATCTTTTTGGTGGGCTGAGACATACTTTACTTTTAAGAGATACTTAACGGATATTTTGCCAAATTTGTTGTCATATATTTGCCCTCATACAGGGTATTTCTGTATATGCCAATTTTCTTGGGCCCATCACAGTAACCACATTGTGAGGCTTTTGTATACAACCCAGCTGTCAGTGTACAAATAATGTGCCTTCCCTTCAAGGATAGCCAGGGATGCTGCAATCAATTCAGCTCACTGACGAGATGCCTGTACACCTGTTTGCTGCAATATAATCCCTGAAACTGGAGCATACACAACTGCTTTCCGTTGTCTTCATCCAGTTGAAGTGTATGTTGCACTCCCATCGGTGAACCAGGCATCTTTTTTGTGCTCTCCTGTTAACCCATCATAAGGGTGTGCTTCACCCACAGGAGATTTGGGGAGATATGCGGGGTGGGAGGTGTGGGGGGTGAAGCTTCCCATAGTGTGGGCACACAGTTGAAGGACACAGTTCCTAGGAGCATGGTGTGTGGAGTGGTTACATGTGGTTTTCCCGGCTGGAATCATTGCTGTAAATAACGTTTCCAATGTGTGGCTGCCTGGTCTATCCCTGCATGGGCCCTAAAAGAATTACCTGTAACCCATTCATGAATAGGTAAGGGTGGGTGTACAGTTACACTGTCTTGGTCTGCAATTCTTTCAGTTTATTGCACTGCCAAAACTACCTCTAAGATTTGTTTTTCTGTCAGGGTGTAATGCATGGCAGAGCTTTGGACCCAAATCCTATAGGTTCTTTCTGACTTTTCAGCCTGGTCATTTGCCATAATCTCCATGAAACTATATCATTTAGAATTGTTATTTCCAATTGAAAAGTGTATCACTGCCTTGGAGTACATAACTGTATGTGCTCAGAGCATTTTTGCAGGCATCAAAGGCTTCTTGTTGTTGTTTGGTCCATTGCCAAACAGCTTTTTTTCTAGTCAATTTTTGCAGAGGGTGCATTTATATTGCCAGATGTGGAATAAAGGTTCTCCAACACCCTAAAAGTTCCAGGAAAGTCTGCAGTTGTTTCAATGCAGTTGGTACAGGGAATTGCTGGACTGTTTGCTGTACCTTTTCTGGTATTTCTTTAGTCTGTCCATGCCAGACAGTTTCTAGAAATTGCACAGTAGTACTAGGGCCTTGTATTTTCTTTGGATTAATTGCCCAGCCTTGGTCTTGTAGGTGTGGTTTCAGTGATTCAATAGCTACTTCGATTTTTTGTTGTGACTCTGCCATAATCTGTAGATCATCAATATAATGATAAATAGTGATGGTACCTGACCATACTGCTAGTCAGCTGCTATCATTTAGTGGCTAATAGAGGGACTGTGTATATACCTGAGGCAGAAAATGAAATGTATAGAGCTTTTGTTGCCAGGTAAAGGCAAACTGATCCTGGCTTTCTAAAGGAACATCTATTGAAAAGAAAGCATTAGCAAGATCTATCACCACCTTCTAGGGCTGCAATTTTTTGGCTAATTTTCTCTATGAGAGTAACCATGTCTGGCACTGTAACTGTGAGTTGGAGGGAGGGGTGACTTCATTCAATCCTCTATAATCCACAGTCATTCTCCAAGTGCCACCTGATTTTTGAATACACCAACTAGGATTAGTTCTTCAACTTATTCATCAATGACCTGGACAATAGTCATCTTAAGAGTCATGCCTGAGAGTGCGCCC
The DNA here is from genome assembly GCF_009769625.2 of Cygnus olor. Classification (NCBI taxonomy): domain Eukaryota; kingdom Metazoa; phylum Chordata; class Aves; order Anseriformes; family Anatidae; genus Cygnus; species Cygnus olor. The sequence goes on along the minus strand of NC_049193.1, from coordinate 4,243,237 downwards.
TCAGCAAGTTTGCTGATGTCCTATTTTCCTCGTCATCGGTGAAGAAGTTCAGCAGCGTTGGACCCACAATTGAGTGGGACTCCTGAGGTACTCCACTAGTGACTGGGTTCCAGCTGCACTTCATGTGATCACAGAGGATCACAATCTTCTGAGCCTGACAGTTCAGACAGCTGTCAGTTCAACTAAGTCTATTTATCTAGCCTGTACTTCCTAAGTTTGCCTATGGGGATGTTATGAGATAAAATGTCAAAAGCCTCACTAAAGTCAACATAACAACATCCCCTCATATACCTGACCCATTAGCTGATTCATCATCCATCCCAAGGCAGAGTTTCATGCATTCCTGCAGCTCCCTGCCCCTCCTCCCCCTCCTATCACGTCCTTCCTAAAGTGCCTATATTCTTTCATAGCAGTGTTCCAGTTGTGCAATCTGTTCACCTCATGTCTCCATGATCACAGTGAGATTGTAGCTATGCAACTACACACAACTCTAGCTCGTCCTTGTTTCTTCTGCTGCATACATTAATGTACAGACATTCACTCATGCTGCTTTCATAGAAAAGGTATGAATGCCAATATGAGTGCCCATTTCCCCATAATTCCTCCCCATAGACCCTTCTTCATTCATGTGCCTATGCTTGAACTGGACTTCTTTCAAACTGACTTTGCTCATTATGATCTTCCTTTTGTTCACATCCCTCTGCATGCTTTGTCTGCCGAACCAATCCACTACTTCCTCACATTGTTTCAGGTCATCTTCTCCCACCTGCATCATTCCTAGTATAAAGCTCTCCTTACTAGGTGTTTTATACCAGAAAAAAAGTGCTGGGTCCTTATGATCCTCATGAAAAAAGCACTCAGACTCTATAACATATTCCTTTAAATGTCATTTATTGGAGCTAGCACTGTAAAGAAATAGTATAGTATAGATAATCAAGTCACTTCAGATGCTGGGAACACCTGCCATTTTTACTTTTTTTGTGTGTATATCATTCTTAGTGACACTGAAGACCTAATTCTGTGACTGTACCCTGGATCTTATGCTAGTTCTGGTACATATGAGTTAAATGGCCCTCCTAGCAGTGGTAAGAATGTAATTGCCTCAAGCCCTGTGTTTTGCAGCAGGAGTTGCTGGCTCATTATGAAACCAGTAAGAAAGGAGCTCAGATTTTGTAAAGTATTGCTCAAAATGTAATTTTTAGGTGCTACCAGTATAAAGAAAAAGAAAAGGGTACTAATAATCGTAGAATGGCTTGGGTTGGAAGGGACCATAAAGGTCATCTAGTTCCAACCCACCTGCCATGGGCAGGGATGCCACCCACTAGATCAGGTTGGCCAAGGCCCCATCCAACCTGGTCTTGAATACTTCCGTGGACGGGACATCCACAAGTTCTCTGGGAAATCTGTTCCAGTGCCTCACCACCCTTACAGCGAAGCATTTCTTCCTAATAATCTTACATCCTTTTTTCAGGTGCTGGCAATCCTGAATTGTATAGCATCAAACAGACCTCCAATCAGGTTACAGCATGCTGCGCATACCCCTTGTGCCGAAATATGATATCTTTTGGCCGGTTGAATCAGTATAGTATTTTCTTGAATAGAATTGTTTTCTTCTACCATTTCAACCATCAAACAGAATGGATGTTCACATGAGAATTTCTTGCTGCACTTTTAGATAAAGGCAAGGATATGAGTGGCATGATCACAGGTACTGCAGGCTCTACTGTTAAAAATCAAACGGCAAAGTTTACCCTGTTGCCAATGGATGCACACGTCACAATACAGGCCTGAAGACTGGGCTGTATGTGCAGCATGGCACAAACTTGTGCCAGCTCAGGTTAAAAATTACATGGATTACTAACTCCTCCATGTACAATTGTCTTCCAGTCAGGTTTACTATATGCCAAACATGAGGTCATGTGAAGGTATGGCTAACACAAATAGTATACATACAGCAAGGGTGACATTTGCTGTATACAGCAAGATTGTGATAATATAAGAAAGTCAGACAATTTCTTTGACATATACTTAGTTCTCTGTAACTCTGTCCATAGGGATTTGGCTAACTGATTTTCATTGATATCCAACCTTCCTACATGGTTTTGAAAACAATAAATCTTATTATTAGGTTTTCTAAAAGAAAATTATCTATTACCAAGAGCGTGGCAGGAATTATTACATTATTATTGTAGCACAATAATTTACAGCCAGGTGAGTTTATTCATGGAAGCATCCTCACAAATAGGAAGGAGACATTTCCACATAGAAACAATGATACAAATTCTTCCTTACCAGACTTCAGTGCAACAAGTCGTTGATGACTGAGGCAACAATGAAGAAGTAAGTTGTAGTGGTCCTACTCAAATGCATTTCAAGAAGGAAGCTTCTCAGTAGTGTCCTTGCTCATCAGTATCCTTATCCTAGGCACTTAGCAATGTGCAGAGCAGCTTGTGACTATGATCTTTCTCAGAACCTCTTTCACTTCCTTGTTCCTGAGACAATAGATTAGAGGGTTTAGTGCTGGAGTGAATACAGCATAAAAGATGGACACTATCTTGTTGAGGCTGAATGGATGGATCCTTCTGGGCCTGGCATACATGAAGAGAGTGGCTGAAAAGAAGATGATGACAACAGTGAAATGGGATGTGCAAGTGGAAAAGGCTTTTCTCCTTCCCTGGGTTGAAGGCATACTCAAAATGGTTGACAAGATACAGCAGTAGGAGAAAATAATGGTCAGGAGAGGTACCAGAAGGATCACCAAAGCCAGTGCAAAGTCCACTGTTTCTGCAAGGGACATGTCAGTGCACGAAAGGTTCAAGACTGGAGAAATGTCACAAAAGAAGTGGTTTATGACTTGTGGGCCACAGAATGTGAGGCGTGAAATAAAAGATACCTTGACCAAGGAAATAGAAAAGCCTCCTGTCCATGAGAGAATTGACAGCTGAAAGCACAACTTGTGGGTCATGATGGCTGGGTAGTGCAGAGGATGACAGACAGCCAAGTAGCGGTCATAGGCCATTACAGCCAGGAGGACGCATTCAGTGCACATGAGGGAGATAAAGAAGTATAACTGGGTCATGCAGCTGGAGAATGAGATGGTCTTGTTCTGTGACCAGAACCCAAACAAAAGCTTGGGCAACGTTACTGAGACATACCAAATCTCCAGGAAGGACAAGTTCCCCAAGAAATAATACATGGGCTTCTGTAGATGATGGTTCCTTTTCACCACAAAGATGATGATTGCATTCTCAGTGATTGTCACCATATAGGTGACAAGAAAGACCAGATAAAGTAAGGTCTGGACCTGCACCCCATAGGAAAATCCCAGAAGAATGAACTCATTGATAGAGGTTTGGTTCTTCATACCATATTGGGTGCACACAGCTATCCCTGCAGATATCAAAACAGAAGAAATAGAAAAATGTTAAGAGTTCCACAAAAGTAAGACTGTGTGAAGAATTAGGTCATTTAGTAAACTGTTTCCCATGGAAACTGTTTTTCACAAAGTAGAACCAAAATTTCTGACCAGAATGAAGTGAGCTACACCTGTCATTGTTTCCCTTGACTTGTTATCTCGCTTTTAATAGCAACACTGGAAAAAGCAAAACAAACCAAAAATGAACAAAAAAGCACCAGAAGACCTTCTTAAAGTTCACCATTTTCCTGTAGGACAGAGAATGGAAAAAAAAAAAAAAAGCTAACTCACATTGCTGAAAAAAAGCACCACAAAAGCTCAGATAGTATGCAGACAAAAATGTTTAAGAAAAATAATATAAATTGAACAGATCATTTTGAAAATATTACAGATTTTAGTAGTTTATGTTTAAGCAAGTCAAATGAGATTTACCATGAACGGCAAGACTGGTTCCTTCAGCCCACAATTCATGTAACTGAAACACATCTTAGAAAGAGAAGAGTAATTCTCTCTTCCACTTAGACCTCTTCATCTTAGCTCTAGACATCTATCTAATGGATGTTTTAATTTCAATAACTTAAAGTAGATATTACATGTTTCTATGAACTGTTTTGCTCTAGATTCCATTTATAATCAATGGATATCTGGATAATAGGTATTAATTGAGCATTTATAACCTAGAGTATAACATAGTCTTCAGATATAATTTATGCTAAAACATATAATGTATTTGCACTCTAGAAATGCCTATTTCTCTTCATAGAGATTTCAGTGACCCTTGATTAACCTTTAAGTAGATGCCACTGTTTACAGTAGAACTGTAGATGATTTAAAATAGAGGAGATAAGGTTTGTTCTTACTGCTTTTAAGGGAAACGAGCATATAATTAACTCACAAACATACCTCATCCCAATCTACTTGCTTTCAGATTTTACGGCTCATTAATACAAGCAAGTTTGTGGATAGCTAAGAAAGAAAGATGTCAACACAAGAGATGTACTTACGTACTGAGAACAGAAACATACTCTTTAGCTATTTTCTTTCATTACCTACCTGAATATGTACAGTCCTTTGATTAAGCGATGACAAATAGAACTGGAGACAAGGAGTACTCGCATTCAGCAGTTTCAAAATCTTGCACTTTCATTAAGAGGGAAAATCCAGTGAAAAGACAATACATTTTGCTATTACTCTTAATTTACAGGTATTTTCCCTTACCATACAACTGTCAGTTTACATGAAGTGCATGGCATAACAAAGAATAAATTGTTTTTGAAGCATTCAGATCAATAACTTACACCAGAACGGATCTGTGATTTCTTGTGTTATCTGTTACTACAAGAAAGCATTAAGACTTGCTTACCAATTCAGGATTCCCAAGTATGCATTTGGCCATTAAACTCGTGCAACAAGCAGAGGTATCAGATAGAGTTTTTCTGAACTACCTGAAGGGTTGTCCTTTAAAGGAGTCAGTGATTTTTTTTTTTGGTTGGTTGGTTGTTTTTCTTCTCTTTCTCTCCCTCTTTTTTTTTTTTTTTTTTCCTTCTTTTATGGGAAAGCTTCCCTTGCAGCAAAAAGGGCTGAGCTAGTAAAGTCTTTTACCAATTAAAGTAATGGAGGGTGTAGAAGCTTATTATCTCTAATTATCTTCAATAATTATCTCCAGAATACTCTGCTTTGTTGTGGCACACCATGGGCTGCAGGGAGATAACCTGCTCTACCATGGGCCTCTCCCCAGGCCACAGGGGAAATTCTGCTCCAGTGTCCAAGAACCTCCTCCTCCTTTTTCACTGCCCTTAGTGTCTGCAGGGTGGGTTCTCAGTCCTCTCTCCTCTAGCTGCTATTGCACAGCGGGTTTTTTTTATGTTTCTTGAAGTGCTCTCAGAGGTGCAACCAATGTCACTCATTGGCTCAGCTGTAGCCAGTGGTGGGCCCCTTTTGGAGCTGTCTGGAGCTGGCTTTTAACTATCATGGGGAAATTCTGGACTCTTCTGACAAAGGCCACCACTGCAGCCTTCTTGCTAACAAACTTTTGCCATGTAAACCCAATACAAAATTGCATGTCCTGGGGGTCTGCATGAGGGCATATAAGTACATTAAATGGACCAAACAAACATCCTTGAATTGACAAAAGAAGAAATCTATGTGTTGATACAGATATATATCCACCAAATAACTTAGTTAGTCTTTCTGGGGTGATTCACTGTTCCTTTCTTACTTTTATTTCTCCATATTTTGAAATCTTTCAGTTAAACTAAGAATTTTGATCTCTAAAAGAACTTGTTTATGGTAAGTTTGAACTTTAGCTGTTACTCAAAACAAAACTCCTGCTTACCTAGGCTTACATTTACTTGCTGTCTGATTCCTAGCAGACACAAACTCCCAGAGATGAAAATTTGACAACCCTACCTTCAGTGTTTTCCAGATGCATAGAACTGAAGTGATTGTGTAGACAAACATGGATGGCTGGAACTAATTGGCTTTACTGTAGCTATTGAAAAATTAGGTGATTCAGTTTGCAGATAAAAACAACAATATTTAAGAGTGTCATTCAGTCAGACACCTAAAAAATATTTGTAGGCACTGACCATCCAAACTTTCCTTATGGCAAAGATGAATTAGATAAAAAAGTGAGTGGAATCTAGACATCGTTTCAGTTAATCAAATGCAGGGCCAGTATTCACCTGTCCAACAACCTGAAGTAGCAAGAACACCTACAGTGCATCAGCTGAAGGCTGAAAAGAAAGCTAATTGTCAGGACCGGCCCAAGAAAGAAGATGAAAATATACTATTGGAAGGCTTGATGGAGTTGAGCTTTTATACTGAGTCTGGCTGGGATGGCACTAACTTTCCCTGCAGCAGCCCATACAGTGCTGTGCTCTGCACTTGTAGCTAGAACAGCATTGGTATCACACCAGTGTTTTGTCTATTGCTGAGCAATACTGGCACAGCATCAGGACTTGCTCCAACCCCCACCTCCCCCAAGAGCCAGCAAGCTGGAAGTGGGCAAGAGGTGGTGAGGGGACGTCCCCAGGGCAGCTGACATAAACCAACCAAAGGGATGACCATATGATGTCACACTCAGCAATAAAAGATGGGAAAGGGGAAGGAGAGGGGGGGCTCTCATTATGAAAATGTCTGTCCTTCCAAACAACGGCTACATGTATTGAGGCCTGACTTCAGGAACATGGCCAAGCACAGCTTATTGATGGGAAGTAGAGAGTAATTTCTTTCCTCTCTCTCTGTACTTCCATGTGGCGTTTGCTTGTTTTTTGTTTGTTTGTTTGTTTTTCCCCTCTTCCTTTTCCATTTAATTAAATTATCCTTATCTCAACTCCTGAGATTTTTTTATTATTATTTTTTTCCAGCATACTTTCTTCTTCCCCTCTTCTTCTAAGGAAGGGGAGTGAGAGAGCAGTTGTGGTGGAGTTCAGATGCCTAGCAAGGTAAAGCCACCACAGCTTTGTCTGCTGAGCAGATTCATTACTTCTCCCAACAACAGCAACTATGGCTAGTGAAGACATAACATTTACAGAATATTTTCTCCTTTGATGGGATAAACCTAACAGCATTCTGCATCAACTCATCCAATGTGTGTCCTCACACCCTCCTATGGACCTGGCTTAGGAGGATAAAAGGCATGAAAAGCCCAAACCTTAGCCAGGGCTTGGACTTCTGACACAGGCTCCCTGAGGAATTGTCCTCAGGTCAATATCCTGCCCAATTGTGTTTTATTCCAGCAGACAGCTAAACGCCATATAGCTGTTCACTCACTCCTCCACCCCCTCAGTGGGATGGGGGAGCAAATTGAAAAGAAGTGTGAAAGAAGGTGTGGGTTGAGATGAGGGCAGTTTAATAAAAATAAAGAAAGAAAAAAAAGGAATGGAACAGAAAGGAAAGGAAAGAAATGGCAAGGCAAGGCAAGGCAAGGCAAGGCAAGACAAGGCAAGGCAAGGCAAGGCAAGGCAAAATGCAATAACAAAAAAAGAATAAACAAAACAAGTGATGAATAATGCAAACGTCGGTGTGTTATCACCATTAGTTTCATCAAAAATCCAAAACACAGCACCATACCAGCTACTAGGAAGAAAATTAACTCTATCCTAGCCAAACACTGAAGGGTACTCTGGGGTATCTTGGAATCCAAAACAACAAGGTGTCACAGAATTAGATTTACACAACTTCCCCTTCTATAGTAGAGAAGAGTTTTGATTGGGCAGGGCCAGCTTAATTGGCAGATCCCCTAGTGTTGACTAACCAGATGGTTTCAGCTATATGTGTATCCTAATGCCCCAGATCCGACTGCTCTCAGTGTAGTCTTTAACAGTCCATTGTATTGTTCTATTATTGCAGAGGTTGGTGCATAGAATCATAGGGTCACAGAATCATTAAGGTCGGAAAAGACCTTCCAGATCATCTCATCCAACCATCACCCTACTACCAATGTCACCCACTAAACCATGCCCCTAAGTACCAGGTCCAGCCTTTCCTTGAGCACCCCCAAGGACAGTGATGCCACCACTTCCCTGGACAACACGTTCCAATGCCTGACCACTCTTTCTGAGAAGAAATGTCTCCTAATTTCTGACCTAAACCTCCCCTGGCTCAACTTGAGGCCATTCCCTGTAGTCCTATCACTAGTTACCTATGAGAAGAGGCCGACCCCCAGCTCCCCACAAGTTCCTTTCAGGAGCTGTAGAGAGCAATAAGGTCTCCCCCTGAGCCTCCTGTTCTCCAGATTAAACAACCCCAGTTCCCTCAGCCGCTCTGCATGGGACTTGTGCTCCAGACCCTTTACATCAGTTTAGTAGCCCTTCTTTGAACACGTTCCAGGGCTTCAATGTCCTTTCTGTACTATGGGGCCCAAAACTGATCACAGTACTCAAGGTGCGGCGTCATCAGAGCAAAGTACAGGGGAACAATCACCTCCCTGGTCCTGCTGGCTACACTATTCCTGATACAAGCCAGGATGCTGTTGGCCTTCTTGGCCACCTGGGCACACTGCTGGCTCGTGTTCAGGTGAGCATTGACCAACACCCCTTTTCCACTGCACAGCTTTTAAGCCACTCTCCCCCAAGCCTGTAGCGTTGCTTGGGGTTGTTGTGGCCAAAGTGCAGGACCTGTCACTAAGCCATGCTGAACCTCATCCCATTGGCCTCTGCCTATCGACCCATCCTGTCCAGGTCCCTCTGTAGAGCCTTCCTACCCTCTGGCAGAATGATACTTCCCCCTCAACTTGTTGTCATCTGCAGACTTACTGAGGATGCACTCAATTCCCTCATCCAAATCATCAATAAAGATATTAAAGAGAATGGGCCCCAATACGGACCCCTGGGGAACACCACTCATGAGAGGGTGGGACATACTACTCAAGGGCATGCTCTTTGGCCTAGGCGTCTGTAAGGCTGATTCAGAAATCAGTCCTGTTGTCTGATTAACTTCTTTCTGGGATTCCATGTTGTCATAGGACTTGCGTTTCAGGGTCCAGGATAGTGGTCCAGGCAGTGGCATGGGGGTATTGGGATTTTCCAGCCATCTGGTCAGTGGTTGCTTCCAGCATTGTAAGGTCACAGCTCTTGCCTTGGTGGGTTTGTTGAACTGTGATATAATCAATCTGCCAGGTCTCCACACACTTATATTTCAGCCATTGTCCTCTATACCAGAAAGGTTTTAACTGTTTGTCTTGCTTGATTGTGGTGCATGTTTTGCATTCATGGATCACCCATGCAATGGTGTCCAAGATCAAGCCCACCTCTTGATCACAAGTCCATTTGTATGTTGCATCTCTTCCTTGATGTTCTCAGGTGTCATGGACCCACTGAGCTATAAATAACTCACCCTTATGTTGCCACTCCAGATCCACCTGAGCTTCTTCAATCTTAGCAGCCTGATTCACCTGCTGGTTGTTTTGGTGTTCTTCAGTGACACTACTCTTGGGTATACTAGCATTTAGATGGCATACTTCTGCAACCAGCTTTTCTACCTGGGCAGCAATGTTTTGCCACAATGTGGCAGCCCAGATGGGTTTGCCTCAGCACTGACAGTTGCTCTACTTCCATTGCTGTAACCATCCCCAAAGGGCATTTGCCACCATACATGAGTATCACAGAATTAAATTTATGCAACTCTAATGTAGCAGCAATTAAGGATTTATTCTATACCTTTATAGCAGATAACAAAACTATATGATTTTAACAGCACTTAATCAGTATCTAAGTATTAGTCAATTAACAGAATGATCTAAAGAAATATGCTACAACTGAAACAGCAATTTATTTAAAGATTCATGAATGGCAAGGTTCACCCAAGACCAGGGGTAAGGGGAATGGAAGTCATGTGCTTCCAAAATACCTGCTAGTGTGAAGTATTCACACTACTCCTTTGTTGGCAGATGAGCTTGTTCGTCAAAGAGTCAGCCCTGAGATGTACATCCCCTCAGGGATACCCTGACAAGCAGCCCAGATCAAGGGTGCAACCTGCTGCGGACCCTGGGAGCTCAAAGAGTTCTTGTTTGGGATCACTGTTTATAGGATTGCATGGCCATTGTCTTTTAGTCACTAATTTTCCAGGATTCAGATCTTTGCCAATATAATAAGGAATCAGGTTGCGCAGTCTCCCTCTCCTTAGCACTTGTGTCAAATAGTCACACCACAGGGCACAGATAAAATCAAAGGGCAGATTGTATGGGACTTTGAGCAACCTGGTCTAGTGGAATGTGTCTCTGCCTGTTGCAGGGGGTTGGAATTAGATGATCTTTATGGTCCCTTCTAACCCAAACCATTCTATGATTCCGTAATTCTATGTTTCTTTTTGACTACAGGGACAACTGAGCATCAATGGCTGGCTCTCTGATTTAGCCACAATGTCTGTATCCAGAGTCGGATTACCTACAGAGCCTGTTTTGGAGGTGGGATGAGATCCAGAGACCTTCTCTTCCCCTTGAGGGTGCTGAATAGTGTTGACTAGTGTTGGGGTGGTTCCTGCTGACTGGAAGGTAGTCAATGTTACACCCATTTACAGAAAGGGCATGAGAGAAGACCTAGAAAACTACAGACTTGTCAGTCCAACCTCAGTACCTAGAAAATAAATTGAGAAGATTCTGATGGGGTATACGGAAAGGCAGTTAATGAACAAAGCAATTACCAGGCATAGTCAACATGGATTTATGAAGGGAAAGTCCTGCCTTAATAACTCAATCTCCTTGTATGATAAGGTCACTCTCTGTGTGAGTGAAGGGAAGAAAATGGATATAATATTTCTGGGTTTTAGTAAGGCCTTAAATACCATTCCTCACAGGATCCTTCTGGACAAGTTGTCCAAATGTGAGTGGAAGAGGTCCAGGCTACACTGGATAATGAACTGGCTCATCAGTAGATGACCATTCACTATGACCTCAAAGGGTCATAGTGAATGGGGGCTACATCTGGCTGGTGGGCAGTCATTAACAGTGTTCCTCAGGGCTCAATTCTAGGGTCTGTCCTGTTCAACATTGTTATCAATGATCAGAATGCAGGAGTTGAATGCATCCTTAGCAAGTTTGCTGAGAGATCTATTCTATTATCTTTGTCTTCCAAATGGGGGTGGGGGGTGGGGAGCAGAGAATAAAAATGCCTACGAATATACCCAGTAGACTTGTCTTACACTGTCTGTAGTTGCAGAGGTCACAACATGAGATCAGATGTAGGGCACTACTATGTTACAGAGCCTACTGCTATTGAGATAGTGACTGTCACCATCTGAAAAGTTAGTTCCTTCAGACTACTCAGTGACACATCCCTCTGGGGTGGTGGGGGGGGTGGGGGCAGGGGGGAAGGAGGGAGCAAATAAGAAGCCCTGCAATGGCAAAGGGGACCTGCCTACTCTCTCTCATCATGCAGATATGGCAACAAAATGTCTAAGATACTATTCCCTTTTCCTTTCTCTTTGTCAGGCAGGAACCAAACTATTTCATATTTAATTATTCTGTTTTGACAGTTCTCAGGTTCTCTCACTCCCGCTTGGACTCCTGAATCTCTGTAGTACTCACAGAGAGCAATACAGACTTGTTACTGTCCTTCGAAGGGCTTCTTTGACCTCCTTGTTCCTCAAGCTGTAAATTATAGGGTTCAGCATGGGTATTGCCAGTGTATAAAACACAGAGATGATCTTGTCATACTCCATAGAGTATTTTGAACTGGGTCGTAAGTACATGAAGGAGCCTGTCCCATAGAAGATGGCAACAACAGTCAGATGGGAAGCACATGTGGAGAAGGCTTTGCATCTGCCTTTGGCAGATTTCAACTTGTAGATTGTAACCCCAATGCAGATATAGGAGATGAGAATAAGGAGGATCGTTGAGATGATAAGCACAGTAGCACAGGTGAAATGGACCAGGTCAGTGATGTAAGTATCAGAGCAGGAGAGCTTCAGGATGGGGGGCACATCACAGAAGAAATGATCGATGGTGGAATTGCAGAAGGACAGGTGGAATATAAATAAAGTCTGAATGGTTGCATTCACACAACTCATGAAGTAGGACCCACACACAAGGACGATACAGAACCTCCTAGACATAATGACAGGGTAGAGCAAGGGGTTGCAGATGGCTATAAATCGGTCATATGCCATCACCGCCAGGAGGTAGCACTCACCTGTCACTGCGATGCAGAACAGGAAGAGCTGAGCTGTGCATGTTGTGTATGACATGACTTTTGTCTCAGCCACAAGGGTCATGAGTGTGCTGGGTATAATGATGGTGGAGTAGCTGACATCTAAGAAAGAAAGGTTGCTGATGAAGAAGTACATGGGGGTGTGGAGCTTGGAGTTGATTTGGATGAGCACGATCAGCCCCAGATTTCCCACTAGGGTCAACAGATAGATAAGTAGAAACACTGTGAAGAGAAGGACCTGTAACTTCAGGTTGTCAGTGAATCCCAATAAGATAAACTTAGTCACCACGGTGTGATTCCCTTCTGCCATCTATCATTGGTAGGAAAAAACAGAGTTATGTTGAAAAAAAAAAAAAAAAGGCAAATGCCCATCAATACATCAAACTGGCTAGAGTCAGGCTGATGTAGGATAAAGATATAATTTTGCCAATCATCCTATTTACGTTTTTTAAGTTCAGAACTCAAATTATCTCATTGTCATTTCCTGCATTTCAAAGCCTTGTATTATTTCTGTGTACTCTGAATGAGCACAAGTTAACAAATCACACTTACTACTGCAGATCTCACTACCCCTTCCTCCCCAAATGCTTAGTTTAATGTGTAAATGAGTAATCTGCACAGCTAACATTAACCCCATAATATTTGTTTCACCTCACATAATTTAGATGTCTACTCAAACATGATTTGCAGGACACTCTTGAAATGCTCATTTTTCCCATCTGGATAATTAACTTTGTACATAACGATGTACAAAGTTATATATAAATAACTTTTATAATATATATAATATAATACATAATATATAATATAAAGTCAAACACATGCTAAGCTAGGAAAATCTATCAAAGAAAAGAAATGGGGTCAGACATATGTACCTTATGACTATTTCAAAATTGTATTTCAGGTCAACTATGGTAAGCAGAAAGCCAAAGCTAGGGATTTGGAATAGCTCACCTATAAATATTAATGGCATTTCAGCTTGAAAGGGAGCAGAACTTCTGCTCTTCTATTATTTTCAAAAAATCAAGAATAACATGAGAATTATAATCAGTTGACTTCTTGAGTACATTCTGTTTCTGAAGGCTAGAAATAAGCCTTATATGCTCAGAAATAAAAAATTTTGAAGAGACCTTGGAAGAACTGATCTTGTCCATTTCACTTTTCCAAGGAAGAATGAACTCTGTTGATGTAACTTATGAAAATATTTGTCTGATTTGTTCTTTAAACTCTCCAATAGATTGCCCATGTTCCCTACTAACTTTGCTTCTTTATAGAATCATATCATAGAACGGCTTGGCTTGGAAGAGATCTTAAAGATCATCCAGTTCCCATTCCCTTGCCATGGCAGGAATGCCACCCACTAGATCAGGTTGCCCAGAGTTGCCCATCCAACCTGGTCTTGAACACCTCCATCCACAACCTCTCTGGGTAACTTGTTCCAGCGTCTCATCACCCTCTGGGTGGGGCTATTCCTCCTAACATCTAATCTAAATCTCCCCTCTTCTGGTTCAAAACCATTTCCCTTTGTCCTCTCATTGTCTGCCTGAGCAAAGAGTTCTCTCCATCTTTTTATAAGCCCCATTGAAGTACTGAAAAGCTGCAATAAGGTTATCCCACAGTCTTCTCTTCTTCAGGCTGAACATCCTCTGCTTTCTCAGCCTTTCTTTGCAAAAAGTTTATGATAGTTAGTATTCTCCATGAGATTAACCTAAATTTTCCCATTGCAATTAAAGAAAATGATTTGCTCTATCTTGCCCCCTGCCCCCAAATTATGTCTTGAATTAAAGAGTGTGCTCTCATGGCAGGCATGTCAAAGAGAAACTCATCAAAATGAGAAAGATACTGCTAAGAAATCTAGTAAACTCAGCTCCCACAATTTGAATAAATAAATAAATAAATAAAAACAGAGATTATTTTCAAGAATACCCATATTGTTATGCTACAAGGGGAATCAACCCACCAAAAATAAAATAAAATAAAAAAGTATAAAATATGTTTAGGCATTTGTGTTCATCACAAAACTCTTATTTCCAAGCCTGTTCTTACTTTACCATACACACTTTAGCATGCTTGGGCGTACTGGTGTTTCTTCTCATGTCAGCGGACTGTCCTGTAAAAGAAAAAGGAAAGAGGTTAACATTCAGCTAATGCAGATTTGAATGCAAGATTCACAGTTTTTATTGGCTCCTGACACTATGGGATTTATATTCTCTCAAACTAGAATGGAAATTATACTGTATCTGTAAAAATACAGAGAGAAAGTGTACCTGCAGGAGAGGAAAATCTCTTGTTCCTTATCAAAAAGGAGGTATTTTAGCAGCTTACGTGCACATTCATATACTTGTGCTCTGTTTGGTTGTTGAATTTCTGGTTGGCCACAGAGTCTCTGAATCCAAGACAAGGTAGACAAGGCACAACGGGACCATTAAAATGTTCTTTGGGCTCCCCGTGGAGCCACCTTTCCTGCAATTAGACATATGCACTTTATTCACCTCAGTTTTAAGGAAAATAATTTTCTTTTTCCTTTTTTTTTTTTTTTTCAGAATCACAGAATGTTGGGGATTGGAAGGGACCTTGAAAGATCATCTAGTCCAATCCCCCTACTGGAGCAGGAACACCTAGATCAGGTCACAAAGGAATGCATCCAGGCGGGTTTTGAATGGCTCCAGAGAAGGAGACTCCACAACCCACCCTGGGCAGCCTGTTCCTGTGTTCTGTCACCCTCACAACGAAAAAGTTTCTTCTCATATTTTAAGCTTCCTATATTCCAGCTTGCACCCATTGCCCCTTGTCCTATCATTAGATGTCACTGAGAAGAACCTGACTCTGTCCTCCAGACACTCACCCTTTTTATATTTATAAACATTAATAAGGGCACCCCTCAGTCTCCTCCAAGCTAAAGAGACCCAGCTCCCTCGGCCTTTCCTCATAAGGGAGATGCTCCACTCCCTTAATCATCCAGCTCTGTGCTGGACTCTCTCAAGCAGTTCCCTTGTCCTTTCCTGTCCTTCTTGATTTCCTTTCCCATATGATTCCTCACTGGGTCTCGCTGAGTTGGAGTTAACTTTCCCTATAGCAGCCCATATAGTGCTGTGCTCTTCACTTGGAGCTAGAACAGCCCTCATATCACACCAATGTTTTGTCTGTTGTGGAGCAATGTTGGCACAGCAAGAAGACTCTCTCTGACTCCCCCGAAAGCCAGTAGGCTAGGGGCGGGCAAAGGAGAAGAGGGGACATCACCAGGGCAACTGACCTAAACTGACCAAAGAGATATTACTATATACTCTACTATACTGTACTGTACTCTACTCTACTCTACTTTACTCTACATGATATACATACTATATACTATATATTATATACTATATACTATACTATACATGATATACATACTATATCATGACACACTCAGCAATAAAAGGTGGGAAAAGGGAAAGGGGAAAGGTAGGGGGAAGAGGGGAAGTCAGTTTGTAGATGATATCAGGTATGGTACATCCTTCTTTCCCTGTGGGGTAATTAAAGAACCTTTTGAGTTTTTCTAGCATGTATGTATAACCAAAATACTCCTATTGCTAGGTCTCAAGAATGCTTTTTTGCTTTTTTTTTTTTTTTCCTAAGATTAAACAATTATTTAAGAATGCCATGCTGGAATCTGCCCCAAAACAGGGTGGTGGTGGGCAGCAAAGTGTGTGGGAGGATATGGCTAGGTACCTGTCATGGTTGTCTCTTCTGATGATTTTGAATTTCACCCCTGAACAAATGCGAAATCCTGGAAAACTGATAGAATGCTTGAAAGACATGTGCCCTGATCCTGGAAATGCCAGAGAACTCCAGCTTGCTGCACTGTGCTGGGGCCTAGCCTATGCCTATCAAACGGTAATAGGACAATAGGTAAGAGGAAAGGGACAACCAGATTTACTGGACTGAGTAGATCTGAACACAGTACTGCAGGTGGGGTCTCATGAGAACAGAGTAGAGGCAGAGAATCACCCACCACCCACCTTCTGGCCATTCTTCTTTTGATGCAGCCCAGGATATGGTTGGCTTTTTGTGCTACAAGTGCACATTCCCAGCTCACGTCAAGCTTCTTGTCAGCCAGCACCCTTAGGTCCTTCTCATCAGGGCTGCTTTCAATCCATTCTCCACCCAACCTGTATTTGTGCTTAGGATTGCTCTGGCCAAGATGCAGGACCTTGCACTTGGCCTTGTTGAACCTCATGAGGTTTGCACGGGCCCACCTCTCAAGCTTGCCCAGGTCCCTCTGGATGGCATCCCTTCCCTCTACCGTGTTGACCGCACCGCATAGCTTGGTCTTGTCAGCAGACTTGCTGAGGGTGCACTCAATCTCACTGTCGATGTCACCAATAACGATGTTAAATAGTGCCAGTCCTAATACTGACCCCTGAGGAACACCACTCATTACTGACCTCCTCTTGGACATTGAGACATTGACCACAACTCTTTGAGTGTGACCATCCAGCCAATTCCTTACCCACCGAGTGATCCATCCATCAAAACCGTGTCTCTCCAATTTAGAGACTAGTCTGTCATGGAGGACAGTGTCAAATGCTGTGCACAAGTCCAGGTAGATGATGTCAATTGCTCTCTCCCTATCCACCAATGCTGTAACCCATCAGAGAAGGCCACCAGATTTGTCAGGCACGATCTGCCCTTAGTGAAGCCATGTTGGCTGTCACCAATCACCTCCTTAATTTCAATATACCTTAGCATAGTTTCCAGTAGGAGCTACTTTATGATCTTGCTGAGCACAGAGGTGAGACTGACTGACCTGTAGTTCTCTGGGTGACAGGACCTAAAGCACAGGGAAAAAACAAACAAACAAACAAACAAAAAACACCTACCAGGAAAATAGAAACAGAACTTTATCATTACACATACATATTGATCACTGGTATGTTAAATATCAAGTACATTTCCTTTCATGTCTTTTTGAGACAGTCTCCGTTTAAAGCCAATGTTACCCTCAAGGAATAATGGCTGATATCCAAGGATTAGATACGTCAGGGCATATGATCAAAGTGTGTAACAGCAATCTCAATTTATTTGAGAAGGATGGCATAAATATCCTCAAGAATCCTAGTTATCACCTTTCCCTCTTCTGAAAAAGAAGACTAATAATAAGGTCCCCTATTGACCCACTTTTACGCTAGGTTGTTGATTTGGAAACAAGAAGGTGACGCAAAGGAACAGTGCAGCTCTAACTCAAATCTCAACACTTCAGCTATGGCCTGAGGAAGGTCCCTGCTCATCAATAACTTTCCTTTTTAAACCTCTAAGGAAAAGCAGCAGCCCTCCTTATTATCCCTATGATTGTGATAGACCTGAATAAGCTCAGCCACAGAAAGACCTATCACAAGTTTTCTTGGAGCACCTTTCTGACAGTACATAGATGAATTAATTTGCACAAATGATGTGTTAGCTGGGTTTTGTATACCTCACTCAAATACCATATTGAGAATGGAAGCTGTCAGGTATACGTATGTAGTGACACTGGGGTAATAAATGTACCACTGGTACCTCTCTACTCACAAACCCCCATGAATTCACTTTTGTGGCATATCCATGTGGTAAATGGGTGTCAATAATGCACAATTTGTATATGAAGAGAGAAAAGACACAACCTTGTCCATTATACTGGTGAGTCTTGGCTTCTGAATCCTGTTCAATAGTCACAGGTCACTCAGTTCTTTCCCCTCAGCAATCTGCCTCACCAACCAGCTATTCCCCAACCTGGGCAGCAGGAAAATGCTGTTTTGTGTCTCCATCTCTGTATCCATGCCTCTTCATGTGCAGAGGGAAAGCAATGTGGGGATGACCAAAGTGTGTGTGTGTGTTAAGACCATTTTGGGGTATGTGAAAAGCTTGGGGGACAATGTGAGAATGTGGTACTGAACATATGGGAAGTGCTGTTACCAGCTCCTGAGTACTCTGTAACACTGACAACATCCTTTTGATAAATCCTCCTGGAAAGAGCATATAACTGGAGGGGTGTGGGGGGAAGCAACTAATACACCAACTTAAACAAAGTCTAAAAAATCTGTGAATGAGATTGTTCTTTTTCATAAAATCAGCCTAACAAAAGTCACTCAAAAGAAATGCCTGTTTTCAAAGGTAGGATTTCACAGTCAAGCTTGAACAATGCAAAGGGACAATAACAAAAAACCTACACAGCAAGTCTCCAAGAGTTGGCTTGTTATTGCTGCTCCAGATGCCCTTCTCTGACCACTTTAGGTGGTCTCATGGCCATGTCTCAGATGCAAGTTGCTACTTAGATGTCATGACAGCATTCCACATCTATGCCAATTCTGAAACCCAGAGGCTGAAATGGATGGCCTGAGTGTCTATTCCCATTTCTCATTCTGCAAAAAAAAAATAACTTTCAAGAGCATCTGCAGGAACAACTCTCTTTCACAAGCTGAGGCAGAAAGATTTAAAGTATATCATACAAGAGAAACACAGCACTATCAGGAATAACAACATCCCAGAAGTATATGAAGACTTCTTTGTCAAAAATCACCAGTGAGGAGCTAAAAATTGTACTTTGGATGACTTTTGGGATAGTCACTGAAGGGTGATTGTCCTGGTTTCCTCTGGAAATTAATTTTCTCTAGTGGCTGGTTTGGTGCTGTGTTTTGGATTTAGGATGAGAATATTGCTGATAACATAATGAAGTTTTATTTGTTGCAGAGCAGTTCTTATACTCAGTCAAGGACTTTTTAGCTTCTCATACTGCCCTGCCAGCAAGGAGGCTGAGGGTGCACGAGAAACTGGGAGGGGACAGAACCAGGACAGCTGACTCGAACTGACCAAAAGAATATTCCATACCATATGATCTCATACTCAACAATAAAACTAGGTGGAGGTGGCTGAGGGGGCCTGACATTGCTCAGGGACTGGCTGGGCATTGTTCAGTTTGGTAAAAAACTGAAAACCAACCAAATCTTGTTTGTTTTTGTTTCTGTTGTTGTTTTGTTGTTTGTTTGTTGTTTTCTTTTGTTTCTTATTATTAAACTCTCCTTTCCTACATCCATGGGTTTTTGCAGTTTTAATTCCATGGGATGGAATTAACTTTCCATGCAGTGGCCCATATATTGTTGTGCTCTGCACTTGTAGCTAGAACAGCATTGGTATCACACCAGCGTTTTGTTTGTTGCTGAGCAAGGCTGGCACAGCAACAGGACTTCCTCCAAAACTCCCCAAGAGCCAGCAGGCTGGGGGTGGGCAAGAGGTGAGGAGGGGACATAGGCAGGGCAGCTGACATAAACCAGCCAAAGGGATATTCCATACCGTATGAGGTCACACTCAGCAAAAAAAGGTGGGAAAGGGTAAGGTGAGTGGGAGGGGGGAGGAGGGGCTCTGAAGATGTTGTAGTGGTTTTATTCAGGTGGGCAACCAAGCTCCACCACAACCACTTTCTCACTCCCCCTCCTCAAAGGGAAAGGGGGAGAAAATACAATGAAAAGGGCTCAAGGGTTGAGATAAGGACAGGAAGATCATTCAACAATTACCGTGATTGGCAAAACAGACTCAACGTAGGGAAATTAAAGAAATTTATTACCTATTATTAACAAGCTAGAGAAGTGAGAAATAAAAATAAATAAATACATTAATTAATTAAAAAAAAAAAAAAACACAACCCCCCCATCCACCCTCTTCCACCTCCTCCCCCTGAGTGGCACAGGGGAACAGGGGAATGGGGTTTGCGGTCAGTCTATAGTACTTGGTCTCCGCTGCTCCTTCTCAGTCCCTCTCTTCCCCTGCTCCAATGTGGGGTCCTTCCCACAGGATGCCATCCTTCACGAACTGATCCTGTGTGGGCTTCCCACAGGCAGCAGGTCTTAAACAACCATTCCAAATATGGGTCCGTACCACAGGGTCCATCCGTCAGGAGCACACTGCTCCAACCTGGGTCCCCCATGGGCAGCAGCTCTTGACAGATCACCTGCTCCTGCGTGGGCTCCTCTCCATGGGCCACAGGTCTGGCCCAGAATCTGCTCTAGCAGGGGTTCTCCACAGGCCACAGCCTCCTTCAGGTCAGAGCCACCTGCTCCACCGAGGGCTCCTCCACAGGCTGCAGGGTGGAAACCTGCTCCACCGTGATACACTATGGGCTGCAGGGGGACAGCCTGCTCCACCATGGTCCTTTCCACAGGCCACAGGGGAACTTCAGCTCCAGTGCCTGGAGCACCTCCTTCCCCTCCTTCTTCACTGACCTTGGTACTTGCAGGGCTGTTTCTCACTCCTCACTCTCCCAGATGCTGTTGCATGGCAGGTTTTTCCCTTTCTTGAATATGCTATCACAGAGACACAATCAACATCACTTACTGGCTCAGCTGTGGGCAGTGGCAGGTCCCTTTGGAGCTGGTTGAAACTGGCCCTTACCTAATATGTGGCAGGTTCAGGATTCTTCTCACAGAAGCCACCACTGCAGCCCTTCGCTACCAAAACCTTGTCATGTATACCCACTACAGACATCTGTCTTCCCAAATTACCTCTATGCGTATTGTGGCCCTGCTTTCCGGGTCATGACCAAACTTTTCTCATTGATGGGAAGTAGAGAGCAATTTTTTTTTTCTACTCTCTGTGCTTCAGCACGGCCTTTGCTTGCTTTTTTCCTCTTCCTTTTTCCTTTAATTAAATTATCCTTACCTCAACCTATGAGCCTAGCCTAGCCTTTTTTTTTTTTTCTTTCCAGCATAATTTCTTCTTCTCCTCTTCTTCTGAGGAGAGGGAGCAAGAAAGCGGTTTGGTGTTCAGCTGCCCTCTCAAGGTAAAACCACCACAGGGTGGTGTCAATGACAGCTGAAATACTGCAAAAAGGACTTGATACCTTAAAATTGGAAGGGAGAAGATTCCCCTCTTGTTACCTGCATCAGCAAATAACATAACTAGCACCTAATACCAGTTTTTTATTTGCTAATGTATGGATTCAAAATAGCAGAATGTTGTTCTCAGAAAAAGGAATTTACAGCTAGCAGAAAGGGGCCTACTTTGATGTTATTGCTTCCAGCAGCAGGTAAGGATAGTCTTCTCTTAGCAGGGTTACAGAGCAGATGAAGTTTATCTGAAAGTTTACATATGGGAGAACTCCGAGTAATGGTCTAGATGACATTTTGGATACTTTAGATAGTATTTATTTATTCACTAGTGTTTCGGTAGTGCTCAGGAACCCTAGGCCTGGGTCTGTGACAGTCAAAGAGAATAGAAAGGGGATCCTTTCTTGTTACAGTTTATATTGTTCTTCAAATCAGAAGATACACCTTCAGATCTTCCTAATTACAATAGGAGCTAAAAGACAGCTTGTCTTTCAGAGGGAGTTCTTGGGAAATTTTCAGAAGAACTATCATGAGCGATACTTGATCTCTGACACTTTTGAAAAGTTACTGTTCTACACCTCTCCCTTTTCATGTCCTGATTCTTTACTCCACAGTTTTTTTATGGCACTCTTCACTTCCTCATTTCTGAGTGTATAGATGAGTGGGTTCAGCATGGGTGTGATGACAGTGTAAAACACTGCCACACTCTTGTCCTCTGACAGATTGCTGGATGGGCGTATGTAGGAAAATGTGCATGGCCCAAAGAACAGAATCACTACAGTGATGTGGGACCCACAAGTAGAGAGGGCCTTGTGTCGCCCTTCGGATGTTTGTCTTTTCAAGGAAACGAGGATGACAATGTAGGACACGACCAGGATGAAGAAACAGCTCAGAGCTATCATTCCGCTGTTGGCAACAACAATGATGCCCACAGCATAGGTGTCAGTACAAGCCAGTTGTAGTAGGGGGTGGACATCACAGAAGAAGTGGTCAGTTTTGTTGGGGCCGCAAAAGGGTAGAAAAGAGGTTAGGAGCGTTTGCACCATGGAATGCACAAAGCCTCCCACCCATGAGCAGATCAACATCCGGTCACAAGCACGCCTGGTCATGAGAGTGGTGTAGTGGAGAGGTCTGCAGATAGCAGTATAACGATCATAGGCCATCACTGTGAGGATGAAGATCTCGGTGCAGCCAAAGAAATGTACCCCGAACAGCTGCGCTATGCAACCCACGAAGGAGATGGTTTTATTTTCAATGAGGAAGTCAGCAATCATTTTGGGAGCTGTGACAGAAGAGTAACAGATATCTACAAAGGATAGGTAGGAAAGGAAGAAATACATGGGCGATTTCAGATGTTGACTGCTCATTACAGTGACAACAATGAGCAGATTTCCTGACATGATAATCATATAGAAGAATAAAAACATAACAAAACATGTTTTCTGAATTACTTGATTTTCTGAGAGTCCAAGAAGAATGAATTCCTTCACGCTGCTTGCATTCTCCATGTTAATCATTTGATTGGCAATATACAATATACAGCCTATACACCTGGAAAGAAAAGGACATGTTATTCTTCACTTTTTTCATTATTAATAATGACTTCGTATCAGAATTATATACAGACTAAGAAATATATAGGATTAGTATTAAGCTTACAAACTGATTAATTTACATATTATTTTAGTAGATATTTAATTCTACACACATACAAATTCAGACATATCTGTGACTTCAGGATTTTGAAGAACTGGCTCTATGGCTGGTGAAAGGGAAATTCAGATTGTTACTGCTCAGCGATACTAATTTGTGACCAAGGAATGATCTGACGTGGAGGGCAAGAAGGCCTGACTACAGAAAAGGTTAAAAATTGGCTGGAAACAGGAACGTCAGGAAAAGAATGACTTCTTGCAAAGGAGTGAAGTTTCCCTTGCTGAAGAGATAAAAAAGAGATGCAGAGTTGTCTTAGAATGAGAAAACTCAAATGCCACCTTTGGGCAACAGAACTGGTGCTGGAAGATGAACCGCTCACTGGGCTAAGGGGACTAATGCAGATGCTCCCAGGACTGATGCTGGGGCAAGCATATATACGGGGAGATATTAGGAACATGTTTTCGTGGGTGATATTGATGGTAGGGGGGTGGTTGAACCAGATGATCTTGGAGATCTTTTCTAACCTTACTAATTCTATGATTCTATAGGGAATAGAGTTGTGCCGCATATTTGCAGACTCCTTGTAGTACCACTTATGATGGTAGGACTCTATCCAATGCATTGTTCACTAAATCTTTTTATAAATGAGCCAAAATGTGTGTTTAATTTACCTCAAGGGGTACAATAAAAATTTCCCAACACTGGTGTTCTTCCATGGACTAAGGATAACACCAGAGTGCTACAGGGCAGATCATGCAACATGTTTACACTCAGTGTAGACAAAGTCCAAGATAACAAAGATAGAAAAATACCCAGAAATATGCTTTTGGATGTTGATTTATTTTATAAGTAATAATGATCTCTGCATTATTTATTGGGGGAATGAAACCACACAGAGGAAAAAAAAAAAAAAAACTATTGTGTATATATATTTTGAAATATAAATTTATAATTTAACGGGCTGAAAAATGAGTTCTGGGGAAGTTGCATATCATGGAGAAAAAAGCAAAGAAATTCACTGATAACTTAATTTAGTGTTTAGCATTGCTTTACATCTCATCACTGTTTCAGAGGGAAGAAAAACAAAATAATCTTGTGATAGCTTCTGCCCCAGCACAGTTCACATTTCACATAGCACTGATTTTTGATATGCTTTGGGGAGTGTTCTCAAGGGTTAACTTCCACTTAGTGAAACTGATCTAGCAGGTGGTCAGTCTAAGTCTCACTAAAGGCACAATGGCCAAAATACTGTTCTTTACAGAACATTTGCCACGAGAAACTTAAGTAAATTTATATTACTATGGTAAAGTTAACATTAGAGAATGGTAAAGTTAACATTAGAGAATGGTAAAGTTAACTTTAGAGGATACTCATTTTTTTCCCCTGAAAATAGTTCAAATGCATCCACAGTGCCATACCCTTTTTTATACTATGGCTGAACTCCTTACTCCTAAGCATTTTACATCTGTACAGTTGCTCTTTCCAGATGTGGTCCTATTCCAGCATGGACATCAGGCTTCTTTGGCTCTGCCCATTCCTGCTATGGCTATCAGAGCAGTACATGTCACTGGCAAATAAGTAATCTCATCTTAAAAAGATATGTAGTCCTTAACATTTCAATCTTTCAAACCCTGACGATCGGTGTCCCATTTTTCAAAGAAGTCTGGGAACAACTAGATTAAACTCCCCACAGAAATTAACTAAAAATAGGCACTCTTAGAAAAGAATCACCAGATGCTTAGGTTCATTCTAGTATCAAAATATTCCCTGTCAATTGGTGTTAAAAATCACTATTGCAAGTTCTGCTCAGTGAAATTGCAATCAGTTCCCCTAGTTTGTGTCAGTCATCTCTGAGCAGACTTGTAGAATGAATCAGTCAGTTTAAATTATCTGGTCACAATTTAAAACTACTTGAAATTTTCTGGTCACAATTTAAACTTACATCACAAACTCTGCTGCAGGCAAAAACTGATCAGTCATACAACAGAAACAGAAATGGAGAAAGCCCATGATTACTCTCAAACCCACAAAGTGAAGTCTAGCGAGGAAGTGGAGAAAGTTAGTGACTTTTCCTGTGCTTGCATTATGTAAAAGATATTCTTCTTCTGATATCTCTCCAAGAAAAAAAAGGATCAATAAGAACAACAGGATATCAATTTCTACCTGTTAATAGAAACCTTTGATCCTTTCCATCCCTCCTTTCATTTAGCAATAGCCCAGATTTCTCCAGAAAATAACATAAAGAGATTAAATAACCACACCGTTATGGCAGTACAGTTACCCAGTGGAAAATAAATATCTGGGCTCAATCCAGGCAATAGCAGAACTGGAAGCAAACAGCATTAGTCCTTGTGTCATGTTTAGGTAATCAGCTGTTCAGAAAGGAATGACCAAGAGATAAATGATCAAAGAAAACTGAATTCTTGAACAACGGCAGATAGGAAATTCCTAAGCTAAAAAGAAGGTGTATGTTTTTTTGAAAGGATAGTGAAGATACAACCTGTTAACAATACAGATTTACTGCATATCCCTCTTGGTAAGGTCCCTGCCACAACCACCAAATTCCTTTTACAAAATATATATCTGACTGAGGGAAGGGAAGGGAAGAGAAGGGAAGGGAAGGGAAGGGAAGGGAAGGGAAGGGAAGGGAAGGGAAGGGAAGGGAAGGGAAGGGAAGGGAAGGGAAGGGAAGGGAAGGGAAGGGAAGGGAAGGGAAGGGAAGGGAAGGGAAGGGAAGGGAAGGGAAGGGAAGGGAAGGGAAGGGAAGGGAAGGGAAGGGAAGGGAGGGAAGGGAAGGGGAGGGGAGGGGAGGGGAGCGGAGGGCAGGTCAGCAGAGTGGAGGGGAGGAGAGGGGAGGGGAGGGGATGGGAGGGGAGGGGAGGGCAGGGCAGGGCAGGGCAGGGGAAGGGAAGGGAAGGGAAGGGAAGGGAAGGGAAGGGAAGGGAAGGGAAGGGAAGGGAAGGGAAGGGAAGGGAAGGGAAGGGAAGGGAAGGGAAGGGAAGGGAAGGGAAGGGAAGGGAAGGGAAGGGAAGGGAAGGGAAGGGAAGGGAAGGGAAGGGAAGGGAAGGGAAGGGAAGGGAAGGGAAGGGAAGGGGAAAAAAAAACAAACAGACAAACTGAAAAACTTACCTTTTCTGTATTTAGAGATCTAAGTTTTTCTGAAAGTGCTATACAATTTTATCTCCTCAGTGTCTGCCGTCCCTGGTGTGAATGTGTCAGAACACAGACTCTTTAAAGAATACAGAATTGAATCTTAAAAGCTTCCAAAAATTGCTTAGAATGTCTTATATTGCATAATCCCATCTAATTTATTTTCTTGCTTTCTTGTATCACAAGTGTTTCTTGACATTTCCTGCTTTTGTGACAACAGTGTTCATGGTCTGTCTCAATTATGTGGCCTGTGTGCACTGAATGATGTTTTCATAACCCAGCAGCAGCAAGAAGGGTGGAGAACAAAACTGTTGAAGTACCACTCTTTAAACCCTCTCCCAGGGAATCCACCACATGAAGATCTCTTGAGGATATAGCTGGGAGTCATGGAGATGTAGTGAAGGAAAAGCCTGAAAGGAAGGGGCAAAGGAGGAGAAATGAATTCTGTCTTAACTGAAAAGTTTAAGCAAATCTATTTTAGATTAGTAGTCATTGATCCGTGGCTTTATACTATGATCCACCATAATCAAATGGAGAAATTTCAGGATTTTTCCACTAGAAATAACAGCAGATGCATTAGTCGAATATTAAATGGGACAAGCAAACTCATCCAGTTAACTCTCTCCAGAATCCTTCATTAAACCAGGCTGATAACCTTATGGTTTTCCCGAGAGCAGAGGGCCATTAGGTCCACTGCTTTGGCTTTCTAGCATTGTGAACACTAAAATAGTGTTTTTAAAACTTAAAATTTAAATTTAAAAATTTAAAATAACTCCACACACACACACATACACCCAAAACAAACAAACAAACAAACAAAAGCAATTCCTCAATAAAATAAATAAATAAATAAATTGAAAAAGAGAGAGAGAGATTTCTAAGTAGTAAGGAGAGAGGCAGCATCCTCTGGGGGAGTACCTATTGATACCAAATCAGAAGGACATAAGGTTGTCTCCATGATAGAATAATAGAGCCAAATCTGAAATATTTTATGAACAGATAGGCCAAACTTTTATTATGTTTAGTTAGACAGAAGGAAGTTTAGAAACTTTGTATGTGTAAATGATGAACCAGGCCTGGAGGATGTGTCTGAAAAGATTAGTAGAGGAACTCATGGTCTTTCTGGCCCAAACCATGGTCCTCGTGGTCCAAGCTCATATATCCTTGGACATGTAAATGACTTAGCTTAGTATGCATGCCTAAGTTGTCTATGGAATAACATTGGAAAAACCCAAAAGACCACCAGTAGAAAAAAAAAAGTGCATTTACAAAAAAAAAAAAAAAAAAAGAGGATCCTGTGAAGGTGGGATACCAATTTCCTGGGGCCTATTTCCTTATGTCAGGGATATTTACATACTTTAATGCTTTAATGAGTTCTGGGAAAAAGTGTGGATATGTTAGTTATTTCTGGAAATCAAATGAATATATATGTTTTGGTTGTATATAACTCCTGTAGCTTGAACAATTCAGCACACACACTAGGTGGAGTGCTTTCCACTGCAATTGTGTTCATTTTTTTGTGCTGTGCTTGATCCAGTATTGGATCCTCGGATCAAATGTTTGAGGAACAAAGAGGTGAAAGACGTTTGAGGAACAAACTGTTTTGTACACTGTTAGGTCAGTCGGTAGGTTGCGGAGATACAGGTTAGAGTGTAATGGGGAAAAACACACTTCCTTCTGGCAGTATAGATGAGTAAGACCACTAAGACAGTTTTATTTGCTGGCTCAGTCATCACCTGACTGCTCATGGTCTGCAAGTTTATTGTTTTTCAAGGAATAATCTGTTACAGGGTTGCTTTTGTGTGTGAATGGATCCTTCCTATACATGGGAGTGCTTTGATGACTAAACCCAACACATAAGAAAACTATTCTGCTCTGATGTAAGGATCTTAGTGGAGGAATACATATGTTTGTTTAAATCATAATAATGTGGTTTTGTGGTGGTTTTTTTTTTGTTGTTGTTGTTTCTTTGTTTTTTCAAAATCATATTGGAATATTGGCTATTACCAAAAAAGAGTTATCCAAACCTATCCAG
The DNA here is from genome assembly GCF_009769625.2 of Cygnus olor. Classification (NCBI taxonomy): domain Eukaryota; kingdom Metazoa; phylum Chordata; class Aves; order Anseriformes; family Anatidae; genus Cygnus; species Cygnus olor. Next base: position 4,215,499 of record NC_049193.1, on the reverse strand, counting down.
ACCAGTTATTCATAACCGACTGAAGTTGTATGTGAAAGAACTGCAACTTCCACCAGCCTTGCTGTAACAATACTGTGTCTGTTAGCCCTACATTGACATAATCTTATGTTTCATATCACAGGGTTGAAGACAAATGCCAGATCTATTCAGCTCATTTGGACCAGAACCAGAGTAAGATCTGATATACAGTAAATACTCTAAAGTTATATGGAAGGAGAAATCTTCTGTTCCTTTAAGAGTATGCGGTCAAGGGTCTTTTCAATAAAACAAAATGAATGATGAGAAAAGGAGGAAGCCATAAACAAAACCACAGAGAGACACATACCTGATTAACAAATGACAAGGGCAGTTGCAAGAGACTGAAAAGCCAAAAAAAAAAAAAACAAACCTCAAAACACTTGTCAACTTGCCAGAGAAAAGGTGTTATAATGCTAACAAGGTAAGATACTGTCAGAAAAGAGGATCCTGTGGCGGTGGGATACCACTTTCCTGGGGCCTATTTCCTTTTCTCGGGTAAGCATCTGAAACACCTTGGCACGAGTGGTTCTGTAGCTGGGGGAGAAAGGCATCAGCAACGCCCTCCCCCCACACCAACACTCTCTCAAGAAGGTCTTGGGACACAGTCTTGGAATAATTAGCGTACGAAGCAAGAGCTGGAGGTGGGGACTAATTCAAAAATAACACAACTCAGAGGGCCACATGTGCCCCCACCAACATCACAGACACAACAACTGGAGCAGAGATGTTGCTGGAACCCAGGGTGGTTATCTGGGCTTTTCCTCTACTTCTGCCTTTTTAACTCTCTCTCTCTCTCTCTCTCAATGTATGTTATGGGCTGATCAGCCTTTTTTTTTTTTTTTTTTTTTTTTTAAAAAAAATAACAAGGTTTAAATAGCTCCAGTTAAAAACTAGGTTTAATCAGTTTCAGCCAGAATAGTTTCTGTCATCAATAAAATTTTTCAATAGATTGTTTGGTGTTATGTCACCTTAATGTAGCCCAAGGGTACTTTGAACATCAGTGACCTCTAAGTGGGTCATCCAGGACTGTCCTCTCTGGGCCCCCACAGCAGTAACGAGAAACAAACCAGTCAATGATCCTAATTGATAAGTGGGCATGGAATGTCAGAATGGAATGTCGGAATGTTTATTTCAGTAAGATTATCCCCACTAACCACTGGGATGGGAACAGTGTGTGTCCCAAAAAGCAGATACTAGGGTGAGTGTTGGTATGTGCATGCGAGATGGCTGCAACGTCTAGAGGCTAGTGATACTGAATCAGGACATACGTTTCTCTCCATGACAGAATAATAGAGCCAAATCCAAAATGTTTTATGAATGGATAGGCCAAACCTTTACTATGTTTAGTTAGATAGGAGGAAGTTTAGAAATTTTGTATCTCTGGTGTTACCTTACTCACTAATTAGTCATCCTTACCTATAAGACCATACAGAACTGTATCCCAGGACAGGGCAGGGGGCAACATAAACTAGGCCTGGAGGATGTGTCTGAAAAGAATAGGTTAGGAAATCATTGTATGCCCATGTCTTTGGATGTGTAAATGACTTAGCTTAGTATGCATGCCTAAATTAAAACAAGAAGATAAAAAAGAAAGTGATGGTCTGAGCATGCACAAGAACTGGTTCAAGCAGCAAACATAGTAAGACTATTGACAACCACCAGAGACTCCCGAAAGACCAGTAGAAACAATTGCGCATGTGTCAGGGACTTTTGAATATTTTAATGAGATATTGGAAATAGTATGAATATGTTGATTATTTCTAGGAAATCCAATGAATATATACGTTTTGATTGTATGCAACTCTTGTAGCTTGAACAATTCCGCACACACAGCAGGTGAATTGATGCCCTGTGTATTTGGTACACAACCAAAGAATGCCCACTTTCTAAAACTCCAAATTGAGTCTTAGAGAGTTTCTTTGACCAGTTTTTATGGTAACACTAGCTACTGCTTCACAGGTGTGAATAGATTAGGGACCAGACTGGGGGTGTAAATTCCCCTGGCCTGTAGAGGCAGGTACTAGAGCAAATGGGAGTCTCATACAGCTACCAGACATTAGGAAGGAAATGGTGTGTGTCTCCAAAACCAGCATATGGCAGGCCTTACCAAATGCCATACAAAGGAGAAAATCTAACACAAGTAGGAAACCAATATTTATGACAACATATTATAGTTTTGGGCAAGCAACTAGAACAAATCGATAAGAATGTTTTAGGCACTAGACCTTTTATTAGCCTCCCAAGGGGAAATATGCACATTAATAAATATTAGTTGCTGTATGTATGTAAATGAGGCAGGGCAAATTGAGACTGATCTCAAAAATATTTGGGAAAAGACCAATATCTTACATAAGGTAGTCCAAGATGACACCTTGTGGGGTTTTCGAGAATTACAGAATAAATTGACCTCTTGGTTACCCAACTTTTCTTGGCTTAAGCAATTGTTTATAGGAATATAGATCTTGCTTTTACTAGTATTCTTAACCTGTGTATTAGTACAGTGTGCATTTTGGTGCTGTATAAAAGCGCTAGATGAATATGAAACCTGGAAGTGTAACCAAATCAAGCACCAAGTAAAAACTGGTAAGAATTTTATGAAAACTTTGAATCAAGAAGGAGTGTTATAAGCAAAGAATTTGCTTAGGATAAAGAAAAGGGGGGACTTCAGACAGGGAACAAGGGAAAGCATGTTGGTTTTGCAGGTTTTAGCTAACACACGGAGTATGTTGTATATCAACCACAAGGACAGGACTGAGGCAGGGAGTATGTTGTATATCAACTGACAGGTGCCCCCCCTTACCAGGGGCCAACCGTAGCACTGCAGTTGTGATGCTTACCTCTCACCCGGCCCAGGGCAAAGGCTGAGGTTGCCGGTTTGAGCCCAGACCCAGGACGCTCCGCGAGCATCCTTTTTCCACCCACCCTACCAAGATGCCTGGTCCCTCAACCCCCTCTTTTTGCACCTGCCTGACCCCGACACACCCTCCACGCCTTGCACGCCTTCCACAGACCCCACACCCCACCACCTTTTTTTTTCCTCCACCACCGCCATCACCACCATGCTTTCGCACACATTCTGCACCTCACTATGCTACACTCACTAACCCCCTACACCCACCCGTGCCCACATCACTGCAGGGGGGGAGGCCAACACCCAACACAACCTCCCCAACGCACCTATCCCACTGCGCTGCTTTCGCCTACCATACGCTTCCCCTTCACTGCTAACATGACTTGATGGCCATCGCTCAGCGCCTGGCAAGCAACTGCCTTGCGTGTCGCTTGCTAGGCACATTCTATTGACAGGTGCGCTACTTTCACCTACCGTACACTTCACCTTCACCGTCCCTGGGGTGTATAAGGGAAGTTTGGTTGTGGTGCTTAGGAACATGATCTAGTATATAATATTGGTGGTAGGGGGGTGGTTGAAGCAGATGATCTTCAAGGTCTTTTCAAACCTTAATGATTATATGATTCTTTAATTCTAAACCACGCTTCTAAAATCTGTCTTTCCTGCTCAGAGAGGAGCAGTTGGTGAAGATTTCAGTCTGCTTTCAAACACCATACCCCAGGAGAGTCTGTCAGCCCTGAGGACTTGGGGACTCTTCAAGGGAGCCCAATGGGACAGAGCAAGTGATATTATGGTCAGGTGCTGTGCTGCTAAATGGGGCCAGGCTCCTGGGACAGATAAAGCTCCTGGGAAGAGGGCCATTGAGCAAAGAGACAGCTAGAGGCTGGAGAGTCCATCAGGATGGAGGTATTTGTACCCTTGGCTATGGGTGATGTCTCTGCCACTGAGGCCTATGAGGAGACACATTGTCCTCATGACACTGAGGCCTTGCTGCCTTCTTGCCACCCCACAGACAGGCCCTGTGGTGTCATACCTTTGTCCTGCACTCAGCATCACACGGCCCACATCCCACTGCCGCACAGATGAGGGACAGGACCTCTCTTCCCAGGGCTGGGCTCAGGGCTTGGCCTTTCTGCTTCATACAAGCCAAGGCTTTTCTCAGCATCAGAGCCATCTGCAAAATGCTCTTAGCCGATCTAAAATCATGGTCTCCAATTATCTGGTCAGATATGTCCATTGGGAGACTTTGCCAATTTTGACCCTCAGCTGGGCCAGTTTATTGCTCCAAGAATCTTTGTTATTTGCTCTGTCTTTACCTTCTGGTTCTTCAGTCTCCTCACAGTACCTGAGCACCAAATACACCATTGGGGTCATTAAAATGCCGAACGCCCTAACAAGCCATGTCTGTTCTGGCAATTTCCTTAAGTCTTCAAGACTTGCACAACTAATTAGTGAAGTTTCAGAAATGTAGTTAAAGAGGAAGACTGCTATGAGCACTTGATAAAGAAGGATTTTTTCATGATTACAGATATTTTTCGTAGCTCTTGAGATCAGGCAAAAAGTGATAGCAACATTCTCCCATTTACGTTGATCCATGGTGTCTTCTTAGGAGGTCTGGGCAGGTAGTAAAAGCAGACTACTGAAGCAGGACACTCTCTGGACAAACCTTCTCTTCACCTGGCAGGTGAAGAGGACTTTCCATTATTAAGTGAACCTTCTCTTCACTCAAGCAGTGACACCTGCAGAGCTCTGTTATATGAGTATTTTCCTGTGTCTGGCAGCTGTCAGAAAGGACCTGAAGGAGACCAGAGCCCTTTGGGAAATTCAGACAGAGCTGAGTGGATTTCCTAAGGCACCTCTACTGCCAGCAGTAGAGGTCTTTGTCCCTGTAACTGCAGCCCAGTCCAGCACATGAAACCCCTCCAAAGAGAAGTGAGGGGGTTCTTGGGACTGACCCATAGACGAAATGGTCATTTGGAATGTAAGAAACTCTGGCTGATTCTTTGTAGACACCTGAACATCCATGAACCATCTTGGGTCATCTGTGGCAAACTTAGGCTGAAAGACTCAAAGGCAGGTCCCTTCAAGTGGCCATGGTGGTACTCATCAGCTTGCCCCAGTTTGGGAAATTGTCCCCTTCCAGCCAGGGAAAAGCCTACCGGGCATTGAGGGGCAGCCCAAAGGGCCACTGGGGCTGCTCCTCCATGTGGTAGCTGGGCTCTTGGCCCTGAGCCACTCCTGCATGCTGGGGCTTCTCCCCCAGCTGCAGAGGAAAGGGGAAGAAACAGCAGCTGAGACCATTTGAGTTCTCAAGGCTTCTTTGTTGTCTTTATCTACACAAGAAGCCACTCCTATACATACATGAGATGATTGGGAAAAGTAAATAAATTAATTAAGAGGCAAGATGCTAAGAATAACATAAAATCAAAATCACATTTTTTTAGGAAACAATGATAATAAAAAAAAATAATTACAAGATATTGTATTAAGAGATTTTTCCAATAACCTGGGTGTCCCATTAGTATTATAGGCACATTGTTGATGCTAAAGAAGCAGGTATCCAAAGAGTTTCCTCACTGCATTCTTGAGCTCCTGGTTCCTCATGCTGTAGATGAGGGGGTTCACTGCTGGAGGCACTACCAAGTACAGAACTGCCACCATCACATTTAGGAATGAGGAGGAAATGGACGGGGGCTTTATGTAGGCAAACATGATGGTGCTTAGAAACAGGGAAACTACGGCCAGGTGAGGGAGACACGTGGAAAACGCTTTGTGCTGGCTATGTTCAGAGGGCATCCTCAGCACAGCCCTGAAGATCTGCACGTAGGACAGCACAATGAAGACAAAACAACCAACACCTAAACAGGCAGAAAACATGATGAGCACTATCTCTGTGAGGTAAGAATCTGAGCAGGAGAGACTGAGGATCTGAGGAATTTCACAGAAGAACTGGTCCACAGCATTGCCTTGGCAGATGGGCAGTGAAAATGTGTTGGCAGTGTGCAGGACAGCATGGACAAAGCCACTGCCCCAGGCAGCTGCTGCCATCTTGGCACAAGCTCTGCTGCCCAGGAGGCTCCCGTAGTGCAGGGGCTTGCAGATGGCAACGTAGCGGTCGTAGGCCATGACAGTGAGAAGGGAATACTCTGCTCCAACCAAGAAGACTAAAAAGAAGACCTGGGCAGCACATCCTTCATAGGAGATGGTCCTGGTGTCCCAAAGGGTATTGGCCATGGCTTTGGGGAGAGTGGTGGAGATGGATCCCAGGTCGAGGAGGGCGAGGTTGAGGAGGAAGAAGTACATGGGGGTGTGGAGGCGGTGGTCGCAGGCTACGGCAGTGAGGATGAGGCCGTTGCCCAGGAGGGCAGCCAGGTAGATGCCCAGGAAGAGCCCGAAGTGCAGGAGCTGCAGCTCCCGTGTGTCTGCGAATGCCAGCAGGAGGAACTCGCTCACAGAGCTGCTGTTGGGCATTTGCTGGTTCTGGGCATGGGGCCCTGCCCAAGGAATAGAAAGATGGTGATAATTTACCACAGAGTTATCTGAGAATAAACTATTTCAATTTCTCATTAAAACCCCCTAACTCACTTGCCCACTTCCAGGCAGACATTTGGCAGGTCACTTTCAAGAGTTCTGATTAATGCTGCCTGAGAATGTCCTTGGGAGCAGGGGGCTCTGCTGTGGGCAATGCAGGAGTCAGTTCTGCCTTACAGCAAGAGGTGAAGAGGAACATGGGGTAATCCCAGATTCAATTCACTCTTGATATCTGGAGATTGTGCACATTGTTGCTCCCAGTTCACCCAACTGCAGAGCAGGGTTGTGGGGCTTTCTTTTTTGTATTTTTTGTTGTTATTGTTTTGTTCCAGCTGCCCCACCGCATCTGAGGGGTGTTTCTAAGGCAGAAATCCTCGGCATTTCTGCTGCACTCCAAGTGAAAACCTGTGGATCATCAGAGGCAAAGGGACAGTCCCTTAAGTGCAGATTGTCCTGTAGAGAGGACAGCCAGGCTGTCAGTCAGTCCTAGTCTCAGTTGCCCTGTGCTGGCATCTCTTCGAGCTTCAGGACAATTACACTCAGAGGTTCACCTGGACACTGCTGAGATCAGAAGAATCAAGGCTCAAAGTGCACATCTCCAGCCCCCTCACCCTGTCCCTGTACTCCACTTCCAGCCAAGCACACCAAGGGCTCACTCCATATACATCTGAATCCCCCTAGCCAGCCTGGAAACAAGAACAGCAGCAGTATGTCCAGATGGAGAAGCCAGAAGGAATGTCACCATGCTTGCCATGGGAGGCAAGGCCAGGGAGGGACATACAGACACTCAGGAGCCCCTCCTCTGCTGCAGCTCCAGCTGCAGGGAAGGCAGCTCATGCTCATTGCAAATGCTGTGTGCTCAGGTCTGGCCTGCAGGCACCTCCCAAAGACAGGGCACTGTCCATAGGCATCACAGGGTTGCAGCGCTTAAAGATCATCTCCAGTAAGCCCTGAGAAAGGTCACAAATGTAATGTTGCAGTCTTTAAGCTGTGGTGGCTGAAGGGACTTTAAGTTCATCGCTATCATATTGATCTCTCAGTGCAATGCTCTAGGAGTCTCAGTCTCCTGTACAATCCTAACAACCAATTACCATGAAATCTGCCTCCCCTCCACTGCAGAAATCTGAAAGCACAGACTCCAGAAAAAGTCTTACCCTTCAGGTAGACCCTGTCTTGGTCTTCCTCTTGAAAAATCCAGTCATAAATGCCATTCTCTAAAACATCTTCTACTCTGTGCTGGAGAAACAGAGAGAGGCATCCTGACAGATGCTATCAGTCATCAGATGTGCCAGTTGTAGAAGAACCCTTTGGCAACTGAATCTACATTACTTTGCAGCCGGAGACTCACAGTGTCAAGAGTCTGCAGAACTGTCCTGCCTCACACTGTCCTCTGTTTTTGCACACCTCCAGCCCTTCTGCACTGTGCGGAGGAGCTGCTCATGGGCAGAGCTGTCTCTCTGCACCATGTTCCTCTTGCCAGGAGCTCTCTCTGTCCCAGGAGCCCAGCCCAGCTCAACAGCAGAGGCCCAGCCCAAGGCATTGTAATGACCCCTCTGGTGGGTTTGGTGATGAGCCCATGAAATGCTGGCACTAAGAGGAAATTGAAGAAATCTCTCAAGAAGTCCAAGTCAAATGCAACTTTCCTGGCATGCCCCCCTGAGGGCCAGCACTGACATAGCCTCCCTTGGAGCTCGTTAGAGCATAGTATTGGAGGTAGTGAAGACAAGTAGACAAAGGCAATGTGAAAGTGACACTGATGCACAGAAAAACTACTGCTCGTGTTTCACCAAACACAAGGGCCAGGCCTTGACTCCTGGCCCCTGGGAAGGGCGTAGGAGATGGGGACGTGCATGGCCAAGTGCAGCAGAATGGTCTGTCCCCTGCCTGGTTCATGGGTGGCGGCAAGGAGGCACTGAGGCCCTGGTGCTTAAACAATAATCTGTCTTCTCATAGGCCTCAGAGGCAGAGAGAACAGAAATAGCCATGGACACAAAGACCTCGGTTCTGTTGGAACTTTCAGTCTTGCCACAGTCCTTGCTCCTCTCCACACTGCTGTCCTAGGGACTCCCAGACTTGCTCTTCTTTCCCTTCTGGCTGTTGACCCTTGTCCATGTGGTGTCACACCAGATCTAAGCTGAGTATGATAATGCAGATTTTCCTGGTGGCCATGCTCCTCGTAAGGCAGCTCTTTATGAAGCTGGCCTTGTTCCTGGTGAGCAGGCACCACTGCTCATATGGCATCCCTCGTAGTGCCCAGACCCTCCCCCTCCTGGGCACTGCTCAGTCAGCAGGGTCCCAGTTCACCCTGATGTAGGAGGTTACTCTTCTGATGGTGCAGGTCTAGGCTCTTCTGCTTGTCAAGATGTTTCTCTAGGCAAAATCCTGGAGTCTCTCAAGGTTCCCTTTTATAGATGCTCTAGTCTGTCAGCTGTTAATGTCTGCAGGCAGACGGCTCACCCTGATGGTGCTGTCTCTGAGAAGATAGCAGTATTTCTGCCTTGGTCAGGCCTCACCTGGAGTACTGTATCCAGTTCTGGGCTCCCCAGTACAAAAATAAAGACAGGGATCTCCTGGAAAGAGTCCAGCGGAGAGCCACAAAGATGATACAGGGCCTGAAGCATCTCCCCTATGAGGAAAGGCTGAGAGACCTCGGTCTGTTCAGCCTTGAGAAAAGAAGACACAGAGGGGATCTTATTAATATTTATAAATAAAATAAATGCCTATAAATATAAATAAATGTTTATGAAGTGTGGGAGAAAAAGGGATATGGCCAACCTCTTTTCAGTAATAAGATGGATAAACCCATCATGTGTTAATTCCATGTTGTCATTTAGGTATTGATACTCAACTGTCAGGCACCATCTCCCACCTGGCTTTCAGACTGCCCAGACTGGTGAATGGTATGGGGAGTGGGGTCTGGATATAATGTGCCATTTTTCTGACTCTGCTCTTAAATCAGAAATTCCATTTTGAGGTGCAACAGTAATCAGACACTGGGGTACAACAGTAATTTTCAAATCAGGGAGTGCAGGGGCAGTTCAGAGTACATGTACTGTAAATTCCCAGTTTCTACAGGTGTTGGCATTGGAGCTGAAGGATCGCATGCTTTCTGGCAGGTGCCAGTTTGTTCCATCAAAACATCAAAATCCAAACTACTTTCATGGTGATTATTAACTGGAAAGCAAGAAGGCAACATGTGCTTCTCACACAGGAGCCATATATGTTAATTTTCATGGTCAGACATATTAAGACTTACTCCATTCACTATCAGTGCCCATCTGATAAACACCACACAAGGGTACAAAAAGGAAAGCCACTGTGCAGTAGGAAATGTATTAGAGCAGACCATTCTTTCTGAGAGGTATGAAACTGGTGAAAGAGACAGAGAAGAAAAAGGCAGAGGATGGGACAAGCCAAGGATGAGATCAGGGCTATCTGCAGTACCAGGGAAGATCCCCTGCACCTAGTGTGATTCCTCTGTGGTCAGAGAGAACCTGAGTGCTTTTCTGAACCTAGCCATCTGGAAGAGAAGGCACAACAGCATCACCAGGCTAGGAGGGACCTCAATAGGCAACCTCCCGCTCCACGCAGGATCACAGAAACTTACTCAAGTTCTTATGCAGATGGCTCTTGAAAATTTCCAGGTGTGGGGCTGGCTCACATTTTCTGAGACATAGCTTCCAGAGCTGTTCTCTTGTTGGAAAAGTTTCTGTACACATGTAGCATGAACGTCTCTTGTTTCAGCCCGCTGCCTCTACTGATGTCTTGCATGGCAGTGATGATCCTGAATCTGTCCTCTTGGAAACCTCTGCACAAGCAGTGCAGAGCTACTGTGTGTTCCCCTCAAAGCCATCCCTTCCCCATGCTGAACAAGGCCAGGGTTCCCATCCTCCAGCCCCGACCATCTTGGTGGCCTCCACTGAACTGGCTTCAGTCTGTTAAGGTCTCTCTTGCATGATGGAAGACATTCATGGTGTGATTCAATGCTGCTTTAAATCATTTTGGAGAATCATGTCATGTCATGTAGAACTACAGGCCTGTAACTGGCTGTTAAAGGGAGTGGCTGCCCTGAATTAGGCTGCACAATGTGTGGACGCCCATGAGAAAACTTCTGATTATTAAATCAGCAGACATGTCGGAAATAGAACAGATGGAGAAGAGAAAAAGAGAGGCTTGGCTGTTCCTGTGGTACATGACCCCATTTGATCACCCTACACCTCTAGGGAATGCCTTGAACCCAAGGAGTAAGAAAAGGATCAAGTGTCTTACATGTGGGCATTTGCTGCCATTTCAGTTGGTCACAGGATTTCCCCATCAGCCTCCCAGATGGTGACTCCAGTTGCTGCTCTTTCTCCAAAAATTGCTCCATTACATATTGCAGATACACACATGTATCTTGGCCTGTGTCTGGCACTTGAAATGGAGTCAGGAGTTTGCATCTGAACACCTCACCCATGGCCACCTCCTCCATTGCCTAGCACAGGAGTTAGAAAAGGAGCTCATATGCAGGTGCCTGTTTGGTGCACGCCTGAATCAAGGCAAGAGGAACCCCACCTCCGACAGGTTTGTGGTGTGCATAGGAGGAGGCTGAGTTCCCTTCCAGCCGCAGGACTGCAAAACCCCAAAAGAGATGCCTCGATTACCTCGGCTGCATCCCTTCCCTCAGCAAGGGGAAAGGATCTCCCTGCCTGTCCTGGTCTAGCTCTCCTGCCTTATGTCAAGACAAGGCAAGGTGGTTCTCCCACCCAACTCTGCCTCTGAGAGCACACAGAACAGTGCTGGAAAGAAATGTTGCTGTCAGCTGAGTGAGGGAAGGTCAGTGCCTCTTTCAAGGAGGCACCTGGGGAGGCCCAGGGACATCTCCAGGGAGCCCATTGTAGGGGGGGGGGGGGAGGAGAGCAAAGGAAGTGATGCCTTGGGCTGGGCCTGTGCTGCTGAGCTGGGCCAGGCTCCTGGGAAGGAGGGAAGGAGGGAGGGAACTCCTGGGCAGTGCTGAAGGGGGACAGAAAACACGGGAGGTGTAAGGCAGCCTGCAGTAAGTGGGCAGAGGAGACCTGACTGAGGCAGGAACCTTCACAGCTCCTGGCATGGTAAGTCCCTGAGTGCAGGGCAATGCAGCTGTGGTTCCTGCAGGGATCTCCTAAATTAAGCACATCCCACAGCTTGTGGGACTTACAAGAATGACTTTCATGGTGTAAGTCTCTGGTGCAGAGGAGGGGGACATACTGTAGAGAAGGGCTTCCCTGCCCCATGGTCAGAGGCCAGGACCCCAGAGTTGCCTTCTGACAGGGCCGGCTGCAGCTGGGGTACAGGCAGGGGTGCCCAGGGCTGTGGTGCAGAGCAGGATCCCTGCTGTGCCCCAGGGGCTGTGTGCCGGGGCAGGGCCTCTGCCACCTGCCAGGCTCAGCACTCAGCCTGCCCGGGGAGCTGCCCAAGGGCTGCGGGGAGAAACTGTGGGTGGAAGGAACCCCGCGGCAGGGCAGGGTCCTGCTGCTGCCCAGAGGCTGCTGCCTGGGGCAGGCTGCTCACAGCTACACAGCACCCCCAGGGCATTGCCCCAGGGGCTTGGGCAGTGGAAGGGCAGGGCAGGGGCTGCCTGCAAGTGAAGGCACTTTCTGCAGTCTCTGCCTGCATTTTCCTGCTGTGGTGAAAAAGCAGGCTGTGTGATAATGGAATGATTAGATTTCTAAAGGGACTGAGCATCCTACAGCATTACTCTGAGGTATAAACAAGTTGCTGATGAACCTTTGGAAGTCCCTTCATTCGTCTCTGCTTACACACTTTGCCAGCATCTACATTTTTTTTTTTTCTCAGGGAATTGCCAGGATATTCTTTAGGACTTGCAGACAGGGAGATGTCCCCAGAGCTGTCCCTATCCCCGGGAGGTGTCTGCAGGGCAAAGCTGCACACGCAGCAGTTGGGATGTGGTCTGTGAGCATGGACAGGAGGAGATGTGGGGACAGAGAAACAGCTGCTGGCAGGCACAGCTGCAGGCAGCAGTGGCATGGGCAGGCAGTGAAAGGGAGCTGCTCCCTCCCTGCCATCCCCTGAAGCACAGGTGCCTTCATTGCAGCAGCCCCTGGTCTCCTATAACCCCTCACAAGCACAGCTTGTGTCATGGCACAGATAATCTGGGAGAATCTCTGTCCTCAGTCTTCAACTCTATATTGTCCAGGGCAGGAGCTGCCTCCTGTGCTGCCAGAGCTCCTGCAGGAAAAAAAAAATAATATCTTTGCATTGTCCAAGTTGCCTTGCTTACTCTTCTGAATCAGAATCCTTGTCAAGTCTTCTTACTTGCATTCTGCACAGCTGTGCTGAAAGTGTCTTTTCCACCTGCACTTGGAGCTGGTGCCGTCTTCTCCCAGCACAGCCCAGATGATTTTTCAGCACAACCTCTGAGTGCAGCCATCCCCAAGATGAGACTGCTGCAGGCAGTGATCCACACAATGAAATACCCTCATTGAACACAGGGATCCCCTTCCCAGGTGCCCTCCCTCCAAAATCACAGTGCTGTACCACATGTACCACTGCTGTGCAGTAAATATGGTCTGTCAAGAAATTCTGGGCAGGGCCAGCTGCTGTGTATAGGACATCAGCCAGCACAAGGCAGGCCTACAGCAAGGGCGATGCACTAAGGACTTGTAGGAAAAAAAGGTAACATGAAATCTTTAATAAAGAATGAATTGAGTTTTGCTCCAAGAAACCTACCCTATTTTTGAATGTTTTTTTCTCCTTTGGCAGTGTCCATATCCAGAATCAGCAAATGCCCAACAGCAGCTCTGTGAGCGAGTTCCTCCTGCTGGCATTCGCAGACACACGGGAGCTGCAGCTCCTGCACTTCGGGCTCTTCCTGGGCATCTACCTGGCTGCCCTCCTGGGCAACGGCCTCATCCTCACCACCATAGCCTGCGACCACCGCCTCCACACCCCCATGTACTTCTTCCTCCTCAACCTCGCCATCCTTGACCTGGGCTGCATCTCCACCACTCTCCCCAAAGCCATGGCCAATACCCTTTGGGACACCAGGACCATCTCCTATGAAGGATGTGCTGCCCAGGTCCTCTTTGTATTCTTCTTGGCTGGAGCAGAGTATTCCCTTCTCACTGTCATGGCCTACGACCGCTACGTTGCCATCTGCAAGCCCCTGCACTACGGGAGCCTCCTGGGCAGCAGAGCTTGTGCCAAGATGGCAGCAGCTGCCTGGGGCAGTGGCTTTGTCCATGCTGTCCTGCACACTGCCAACACATTTTCACTGCCCCTCTGCCAAGGCAATGCTGTGGACCAGTTCTTTTGTGAAATTCCCCAGATCCTCAAGCTCTCATGCTCAGATTCCTACCTCAGGGAAGCTGGAGTACTTGTGGTTAGTGTTTCGTTAGTATTTGGTTGTTTTGTCTTCATTGTGCTGTCCTACATGCAGGTCTTCAGGGCTGTGCTGAGGATGCCCTCTGAGCAAGGCCGACACAAAGCCTTTTCCATGTGCCTCCCTCACATGGTTGTGGTCTCTCTGTTTGTCAGCACTGTCATGTTTGCCTACCTGAAGCGCCCTTCCATTTCTTCCCCATCTCTGGACCTGATGGCGGCTGTTCTGTACTCGGTGGTGCCTCCAGCAGTGAACCCCCTCATCTACAGCATGAGAAATCAAGAGCTCAAGGATGCCTTATGGAAATTGATGACTAGGTGTGTTTCAGATGCAGCAAATTTCCAATCTGCTTCTGCAGATGACTCATAATGTCAATAATTACAGGAATAGCCAATATTCTATTTTTTGTGTGTGTCTTTGTGCGTATTTTTATTAGAGGATTTTCTTTGTTTTAATTCGGCTAATGTTTCCAATTAAAATGAGATGATTCACCCCATTTGCATTTCAGTATGTACCTGTTGAAGATAGGTCAGAAACTCTGTGCGTGAGGAGCCAGGCTCTCTGTGAATTTGAACAAAATAAATAAGCCCTGCACTGCCTTTTTTTGTCTGACGTCCTTCCTGTGAGACCTGTTCTGAGCCCCCAGAATGTGAGCCTGTCCAAGGTGGACTGACCAGAGCAAATGTGCTAAATCTGGTGTAAACAGGCAGAGGAGAGCTCTGCAGCCCCAGGGCATGCAGCAGCCTCAGCCAAGGAGTCTGTCAAGTGATTCATTGCAGCCCTGGGGCAATGGCAGTGACCCCATGAGCTGGGTCTGTCTTCCAGCCTGCCCAGCATGGCCCTGCAGAGTGCCCCCGTGCCCTGGGCACCACAGCCCCCTCGCTCTGCAGAGCAGCACTGCCAGCTGGGGCTGGGGCTGGGGCTGGGGCTGGGAGGGTGCTTCCCCTGAGTGTCTTCTAGGCCAGCTTGAGGCACGTGGCTTGTGGAAGTGAGTGTGATCTTCTTCACTGTGCACCAGGAGCTGAGAGACCACCAACAGGCATGGGGCTTGAACATTGACTGTAAGGGCACTCCCGCCCTAGCACCTCACAGGACTGGCAAGTAACTGGTTCTTGTGTGTCACAGAGGCTGGGAGTCCAGCAGCAGTGCCATGGGCTTGAAGAAACACAACCAGCTCACTTCTACCTTTGCTTGTCCAAGGCCAGATACAGGGTGTTTTGTAGGTATGGTATGACAATGTCAGTGGTGCCTCAGAAATTCATAATCCACTCCTAAGAAAAGGTCTGTAAAGTCAATTGTGAACTGACTTTTTTCTGAAGTAGCTGACAGGTCATCCCTTGTCTCCTGGTTGGGGTCCATGCCTTTAGGCTCACAACTGCAAGTGTCCCTGATAGGCCAGCAGAAGGCACATGGTTTGCAAATAGTCTGGGAGATCCACTCTTTCTAAGTACCTGGTAGGCCCCATAGAGGAAGAGTTCTTAGATAACGTTTGTCAGGTCAGAGGTTTCAACTTTTGACTAAACTCATCCTTCAGGGCTGCTTTTTGTTTTCTACACTGAGGTGGCCACGGCCTCCAAGATGCCCTGGGGGAGAGGAAGCCTGCATGACAGGCTGCATAAAGTTACCCTGGATCCATAGGAGCCATTCTGGAACCAAAACTTGTAGGAAGGAAGCGCCCTTTTGTGGTGGTGCAGAGCTGCTGGTCATGTTGTGCAGGGTGCTCCTGTGGAACTTTGTGCCCTTTTCCCTCCTGACTACAACGGCACTTCTGTCTCAGGAATGGAGTAGCCAACAGAGATGAGACAGATATTCTAAGACTATGAAAGCCATCAGAAAGCTGCCCCTAAGAAGATGACTGATATGGGGAGGTCAGGAGAAGCCTGGACAGGAGAGGTATGTGATTTGGGGGATGAAAGAGGGGCTTGGCAAGCAAAAATGAACAATTTTGAAGAGGTATGAGGGTTCAGGTAGTGTTGATTCTGCTGTAACACTGACTCTGAAAACATTTCTGTTAGGCACTTACTGTGTTTCTAAACCCCTAACTGCTACTCCTCACCTTGACTGTAATTCACTACTCTCCCACTTAACCTCAAACCTTCCCTTGAAGCCAAAGCTCAAACCCGTAAGCCTATTAAATTTTCACTCACCCTAATCTCTGCCTTTATCACTAGGATAGAAATGTTCTATTTAACCCTAGCCCTCAGGCCATCCCTAAACAAAACCCCATCCCACAAAACTTGCCCATACCCTAAACACTGACCTGACACCCAAAGCTGATCACCAAACCCTCCACCTATGCCTGCGTAATGCCTAATGTGGGAAAGCTCTAACCTGGAGTACTAAAGCCCAATATCCTGGTTCCTGGGATCTAAAACCCTGACCTTCATCTCCTCTCCTACCTCTAACTTAAGAAGTTGGCCCTCTTGGCAGGAATCATGAAGTTGCTGAGCTTCATACATCGTTCAGAGATGAATGTGAGGTGATGTGTGACGAGTGATTGAGATCAGCTTGTAGGCCACAAGGAGTAGATGGGTGGGAATGCTATGATGAGCTCAAATGTGCCTCGAGGTTTTCATAGGCCCACAGGAGGAACATGGTTGTAAAGATGACTGTGAAGTCACTTCTGTCTCTGGAGCATCAGCTCCAGAGCAAGTAGCAAGAAAGTGAATTGGAAAGGGATTGTGAACTAGCCGACAGGTCGGCCCTTGTCTCCTGGCTGGGATGTGTACTTTTAGGCTCTCATCTGCCAGCGTCCCTGAGAGGCCAGCAGAAGGTGCCCAGTTGGCATGTTGACTGTGGGATCTCCTCTGCTTAAGTGCCTGGTAGGCCCCATCCAGAAAGAAGGCCTGGAGATGGGGTTGTTCTGTCCCTTCTGCAAGAGGATAGGAATAGAAAGTAGGAGGCCCATGACTTGGTCGTGTCTAGCCAAGGAGTTTGAAATGAGCAGCAAGCCTATGGCTTGAGAGATGATGGTGAGGCAACTTGTGTCTGGTCAGCTGAGAGACCACAGGAAGCCTGTTGGGTTGGGAGTCCTGCTTGAGGAGTGGTTTCTGAGATGACAAAACTTTGCTTGTTAGCAGGAAAGAACAGGAAAAAGATCAGCTGTCAGAAAATGCAACTTGGAAGGTGTGCAGTGAGCTTGAGGAGGAAGAAATGTCCCTCAAAGGATAATACTGTGGTGCCAGTGGTCACCTAGATGAAGTCCATCATCAGAGCATGTTGATGTGTTTCAAAGAACTCCCATATGAGGGTGGAGAGACATCCATGAAAATGCCCTGTTGAGAGCAAGAAGAAGGGAGAGGAGTGTCTGCAGCCTGCAGGGAAAGGGGCAGGTGTGGGACAGTGCAGGACAGCCTGCAGTGGAGATGGCTGAGGGCCCTGCCAAGGCTGAAGGGCCCAGTGAGATGGAGGTCTTTGTCCCCTTGGATATGGGTGATGTCTCTGCCACTGAGGCCTGTGAGGAGACACGTTGTCCTCATGACACTGAGGCCTTGCTGCCTTCTTGCCACCCTGCAGACAGGCGCTGTGCTGTCATACCTTTGTCCTGCACTCAGCATCACACAGCCTACATCCCACTGCCCCATATGTGAGGGACTGGACCTCTCTTCCCAGGGCTGAGCTCAGGGCTTGACCTTTCTGCTTCACCAAAACCAAGGCTTTTCTCAGCATCAGAGCCACCTGCACAATGCCCCTGACTACCTGCAATCATGGCCTGCAGTTAATCATCTCTAACAAGTCCTTTGGGAGGCTTTGGTAGTAAAGGCCCTCCATGGGGCCAATTAAATGCTCCAGGAAACTTTGGTGTTTGCCTCTGACTTTAGGTCCTTGAGAGATTTCTTCTATCTCCTTGTTTTACCTGAGGTACCTGAGCACCAAATACACCATGGGGGTCATTAAAATGAAGAAAGCCTTAACAAGATATGTCTATTTTGACAATATAGTTCAATTGTTCAAAACTTCTACAGCTAATTAGTCAAGTTTAAGGAGTGCAGTAAAAGGAAGACTTGAATGAGGCCTTTATAAAGAAGGATTTTTCGTATTTACAGATATTTTTCATTGCCCTTGAGTTGAGGCAAATAGTGATAGCAACATTCCCCAATTGATGTTGATCCAAGTTTTCTCCTAAGTCTCTCAGTCTGTTGAGGCTGGACACCGTATAGAAAACTTTGCTCCTCACCTTACAGCTCTGCCATTTCTCTCACTGACCACCTGATCCTTGCATTGCTTTTCCTTACACCAGAATTCTCCACTGAAATCAGCAGCTGGATGTCACTGCCCCCTTGCACCAGCTCCCACCTTAGGCTGCACAGAGACACAGAAGTGTTTTTCCTTATTTTGAAGCAAACAATAGTAAACCATGATACAATTCCCTGAAATATAGAACAAACACCTCAGCTGTGTGCCAAGTCCAGGCTGCCTCTAGACAGCTTCACTTTTCACAAGGGATAAGTGTAGAAGTTAGATTGATAAGAAGTGAGAAAGATTTTTCAGATAAAATATTTTAGACAGCTAGATGCAAACAGAGTTGAGGAGCTAGGTAAGGACAAGATTGGACAGACAGCTGTAAGATGGGCAAGCTTGAACTCCCTGAATCATTGTTGTAGTTTAACCCAGAGGCAGCTAAGCACCACACAGCTGTTCACTCACCTTCCCCCCTCCCTCTCTGGGATGGGGGAGAGAATCGGGAAAATGAAGCCTGTGGGCTGAGATAAAGACAGTTTATTAGGACAGAAAAGAAAAGGAAAATAATAATAATAATAGTACTACTAACAATAATGTGTGCAAAACAAGTGATGCACAATGCAATTGCTCACCACCTGCTGACCGATGCCCAGCCTATCCCCAAGCAGCCAGTCCCCCCACCCAGGCCAGCCACCCCTATATATTATTCAGCGTGATGTCAGATGGTATGGAATGCCCCTTTGGCCAGTTTGGGTCAGCTGTCCTGGGTCTGTCCCCTCCCAGCTCCTGCTGTACCCCCAGCCTGCCCGCTGGCAGGACAGAGCGAGAAGCTGAAAAGTCCTTGGCTTAGTGTAAGCACTGCTCTGCAACAATTAAAATATCAGCATGTTACCAACACTCTTCTCATCCTAATCCAAAACATAGCACCCTACCAGCTACTAGGAGGAAAATTAACTCTATCCTATCTGAAACCAGGACATATATCCACCCCTTATTCCATACCATTTATGTCATGCTCAGGTTACACCCTTTCCAATACATTCAACTTAATCACCATTTTCATTCATGTATATAGAATGTCCACTGAGTTTCCATAGTCCATGACTGACTTCGGGCTCCATCTGTCACAGCAGTCTTTCAGGGCAGAAGAGATGGTGTGTGATGTTGGATCATCACACATTGAAGCCCATTCTCATTCCATCACACCAACACATCCAGGTGTTGGGTGAGGGTCATATTTATATTTAGGGTTAGGGTTAAGGTTAGTGTTTTGGCTTGGACAGTGCAGAAGCGCAGAGTCAATGATCTTTACTTAGATATGGTCCACGGGGTCCATTCCAGCCACAGCCATTTGTTTCCCTCCATGAATTTTGTATAAGCAGTAAAATATGCTTCAATTCTCACTTCTTTATTTGTCTTCACAAAATCAGTCCATTTTGTGACACATTCTAGCTTCTTTAAATCCATACTTTCAGCTGAAAAACTGAACCTGTGGTGGACTTTTGGCCACGAGTATAAATTAAGAAGAAGCTCCTTTGGAAAGCAGAAGAAGGCTGTCTTTTTCGTACTTGGCAAGTTTGGAAATGTCTCACTCAACCAAATTGCACAGGTTCACTGTTCCCTGGCTGGTTCACAGCAATATTAAGGTCCAACATTTGTGCATTTTGTCCCAATTTTTCCCAAAAACATTGATTATCAGTTGTCCCTAGACCATCTTTTTTCTCATCAAGGGAGGGAAATATTGCATGTTCTTCTTTTTCTTTTCCTCTTTTTAGGTCTCCAACTTTCAGTCTTTATTACTTTTATTTCCAGTGTTCATGCATGTGTTTATCTTTTTGAAGCACCTTTCCCCCCAAATCCACCAAGTTGCAGACACTGAATGTGTGTGTGTGTGTGTTGTTTCCAGCCCTTTGTGCGGCTGCTAACAGAAATGTAGTCACCCGGAGCCAGAGACAGATTTTAAATCAAATCAAGTAAATAAGTAAGTAATGGCCATTAGCCTGATAGTGATGCACAAAGTCCATGGAAGTTAATCACAGGGAGCAAGAGTCCCCTGAGGTAGAGAGCCTTTATTGGGGGAAGAGGGGTTGGTGGTGTATTCAAAAGCTTTTGTCAAGGGCAATGAAAGAATCTGTCAGTGAACACTCACATTAACCTTTCCTTCGTGTCATTAGAAAGTGGGGTATTTCCACTTCCCCATCCCTCCAGCTGTCCAAATGAAAAAAAAGAAAAAAAGAAAAGAAAAGAAAAAAAACCTTCTGATTAATCACACTCTGAGTTGTTAACTTTTCCAGTTTTCTTCTGGCTTGGAGTTTAATAAATTAAAGTCTTTTAAAATACACCCCTCCACGTTTTTGTCTCTAGATAGCATTGCTTGGTTTAAAGAGCACATTCAAGAGCAGATATAATCAGCTGGCAAGAAGGGAATGGCTTTTTGATTGAAAATGAAGCAAAACTGTATTGGAAACTTTATAGCATGGCAGTGTGGGTATCACCTGTTGTGTTTGTTTCCCCACAGCCTAAAAAAAACAAGGGGAAGAAAAGGCTAATTCTTACCTCTGAGACATTGTGCCCATTATTACACAGATGTTGATGGGCATGCAGATGAGACAACAATTCACAATGTAGAAAAGTCTTTTAATTATGTTTAATATTCAAATAGGGATTTAATGGGTCTTTTCAGGGTAAATAAAAAAAGATAAGGAAAGAAGAAATACACTTTGGGCAGGTCCAGTGCCAAACCCTTGTTCAGTTCACAAGAAAGGAACAAAAAAACTGCTTACTGTGGGCTGATTAAAGCATTTTCCTTGAGCTGATGTGAAACATTTTCTCCTCATTTTCAGGCTCACCGTTTATCTTTTTTCTGGATGAATTAAAATAAATTGATTTCGAAATGAGCATTTTTTTTCCAAAAATAACAAAATAAATGCTCCAACTGCTTCCATGCAGATCCAGAGAGAGGCTGCAGATACATGTGCGTGAACGTCCTGTTTTCCTCCTTTGTTATTAACAAAAGTCATTTTGCTTCAAGTAGCACGGCTAAGACAGAGGGTGTGACTTTCCCATTCCTGACTGCAGTATTTACCTACTGTATCTTCCTAATGAGCCAGTATCATAATTATTGTTTGTACTGAACCATGCAGGCACACAAAAAGAAAATGAATCTTCAACTTGTTCTGCCCTTCCCTTTCATCTATTGCCATACTTTTTTCTCCCTGTTCTCCTGCAATGCTCTTTGGCATAATTAGTAGCATTCAAATAGCTGTAAACACTTTTAATTTGGTTTATTTTATCGTCTCTCATTAAGTCAATGAGCTTAATGCATTCATAGATTGTGAGGCAAAGAACCATTCACCTATGCCTCGCACTTTTTGCACAAAACACAAGCTCAGGCCAAGCGATGACTTCCAAGAAGGTGAACTGACTTCAGCAAACTGCTGTCTATCAAGGTAGAGTGGAAACCTTTTAAACAAAATGGAGAAAATGCCAGGGAAGAAAACTTTTCCACTCCATTCTCTAATTAAAAAATAATTTTCTGAGTGAAAACAACATTTTCTTTGGAACATTCTTCTTTTATCAGAAACTATTGGGGAAAAGACTAGAAGAGAGGCCAGAAGAATTGTCTGAAATGAGGTCCAAAAAACACTTGTGGAAGCCAAAGTAAAGTCTCATTAGACTTCATCAACAAGTAGGTTTTAATTATTCCTTCTATGCAAAATGTAAATGAAAATAAAGATGACGACAGTGGTATCATAACCATCACTCCAGTGAGGCCATTGGTCTCAACTCAGCTCTATTCCTGCTCCAGTACCATAGTTCTGTTTTCATCCCTGCAAGTGATTTTCCAGCTCTATAGCTCTTGCTGGCCCTGCTACTGCTGCTGGTTCTTCCCTGCTTTAAAAAGCCAAAAAAGGGATCTACTCCCCCTTGGGTTCCCAAGGAACCTGTTGGGATCAGGCCATCACTGCCCTACAGAAGGCTGTGTGCTCAAAGCCTGATCTTTTCAGTGTTCAGTGGGTCCTTTAATGAAAAATATACCCTCGTTGCACTGCTGTCGTCTCGACCTGATGTTTTGATGACTAAATTTCGTTCAGTTTAATTCCATTTCAGTGACTTAGACTGCAAGAGAGTCATGTACTTTTTAATGCATGAATAATTCCATACAAAATACTTTAAAATTAGCCACTTTGCAAATCCCAGGCACTCGATGGTTTAGGGGATAGCAGACTTCAGTGTTCGTTAAATATTAATCTGCCTGGATCATGTGTATCCATTCTGATACAGTGTCTCATTATACCACCCCAGTGTATTTTTTCCAGAGCCCCTGCCTGGAATTGCTGTTCCCAAAGAACAGCCCTGAAAGGCATTAGGTCTGCCAAGAAACTGCTCATGATATTTCATTTTCATACAAAATGTATTGTAATGCCGCTTCCTAATTCAGTCCTTTAAATCTGTCTGGACAATAACATGGTTTGTTTTACAGAAAATAAATCTTTTTGTGCCCTTAATAATAATGGCAGTAAAAACAAACTAATAATCCTAGGAGACAGGAGAAAAAGCTGCTACAGCAGTTTTGTCAGCTAACTTGCGTAAATAGAAAATGGTGGGGAATAGAAGAAATGCGGGTATGCACTTGTCTGCTCCACAAAAAGCTTTTCTAAGTGCATCTCTGCTGATGGACGGAGCAGCCCCGGGTGCGCCTTGTGCCTTTCTCCTGCACCGCTTGCTGCAGAAGTGCTGTTTTGATGACAGTAATTGAGAAAGGGTTCAGGTAGGAAAGCGATTCTTGAGACTCTGAGAGTTCCTTGGCAATATGTGCAAAGCCTGACTGTGTCTCCCAAACGTGCACTGCAGAAAGGCTTGCTAAAATTGCATGATGCTTGTATTTTGATCCATTTTCAGTTTGAAAAAAAAAAAAAAAAAAAGGAAAAATAGTATAATTCAGTTTTAGCTTGAAAGACCTAAGTTCTAGAAGGTCTTCTTGGACACTGAGAGTTGTATTTATCTTCCTTGAGCTTCCCATATAATCACCCAGCCATGGTTTTTAAGCCCCACACTGTCCTGCTTTTAGGTCTAACATCCAGCTACACCCATGGTGCTGGAGCAGATGATAGGAAGTATTTCCAAGGCCACACAGCCAGCTCTGGCAGGACCAGGGATGCCACCGCGTCCCGTGGGAGCCAACATGGTGCACACAGTCTGGGTCTGGGCAGGGAGCTCAGCCCCGAGGCATCCCCTGCAAGCACCACACTCTTCGGCTTCAGTCTGATGATACACAGAGCAGAAAGCCTTGGTGACATTTAGCTCCTTTAAAAGGATTTAGCCATTCTGTACAGAAGCAGCCACATTCAGGTCTCCAGAACCACAACAAGTGCACTATGGCTGTATCCTGCGAACTGGAAACCCTCCTGGGCAGGCTTAAATAGCTCTCCTCCAAGCAGCAGCTGTGAGCTGCGTGGCCACGTCCCTTTTCCAGGATAATTCAAGTACAAAAGGGAAAAACAAGCAAGGCAGCCAGAATGAAGCTGGATAATTTGGCATCCCCTCCACATACTCATCAGCAATGGCTTGCGCTTTTTCCAGGCAGGTGAGAAAGAGCTAACCTGCCTCCACCATGAAGGGTTGTGGGGAGCAAGAGACAAAACTTTCCAGTGTCAGGTGAAGAAGCTCATTTCAAGGGGCTCTCTCCCAAAAATCAATTCACAGGTGCCAAACCACTTCCTCCGTAATCTAGGCTTGAGATAATTAGAGAACATTTAAAGTAGTGCCTCCGACACTCCTGAGCTCATGTGGTGCTCTGAGCCAGGACAGCCCAGGGATAATTCTGCAGTTTCCGAAGGTAGATATTTGCCTGGAGACTAATGAAGTCCAGGCAGTGTTATTGGAACCACAGGGCATTAGTTACAGGCTAAGGAAACAAATCTCATGGCATAATCCTGAGGCGTCTTTCATGTTCTAATTAAACCTATATTTAGCAGCTGCAGGCAGGAACAATTGCCTGAAAAACTTTCTCATCTGCTGAGTATTTTTCCATCCACCCCCTGCCACTACCCCCACCTCCTCTAACCTGGAGAGGGTCTGAAAAAGATCCCTCACATTGATTTGGAAGGAGAAAGAGAGAGAAATGCCAGGCAGATAGAGATCAGCAGCATTTCCATTCCCTGAATCCTGCCTGAAAGGCACAGTGCTGCTGACACTCCCTGATAAGACCCACTTGTGCTGCGATAAGGCAAGGCCAGCCCAAGCCACTCACTTGGGGTCGAGCACAGCATTGTAGGCACCGGCTTTTTCTCTTTCTCTAATTGCAAAGCCAGGCTGGAGATATGACAATAAACCTGGGGTCCTGGGGAAATCACAAAGGCTGTCCAGGAGAATTAGTGTTCAGCAAAGGTCGGGAGGGGATGGGGCAAACTTCTCAGTCTTTTAATCTAGAAAGGGTCACAGGAGACAGAAGAAGAAGGAGGGCAAAAGCCTGCCGTATATTTCAATGCTTAGCAGAGCCATCAAAGTGATGGATGATGAGTTTGGGAGACAGGAGGCACTGGCAGAAGCTATTTCATTGGGACAGTGAAGTCACAAGAAGTTTACAGGAGGCACTGGGCACAGACTGGAGCACACTCTCTGAACACCAGGAAATGTTTCTTCACTGTGCAGCTGACAGCGCTGGCATAGGCCGCCCAGAGAGGTTGTGGAGTCTCCTCCTGGGAGTTCTTCAAAAGCCTCCCAGATGTGGATTTGAGTAAACAGCTCTATTCTGTGGTTCTGCAATTCTGTCACACTGGGATCCTGGTGTCCACAAGGGCTTGATGTTGCTCAAGCTGTTAAATTTTTCCACCTTGCACTAGTGGTTCTTTATCAGTTAATTTAGCATCTGTGTTTTGAGCTTTTCTCCCCAGCATGGCATGCACGGAGGATTCCCAAGATCTTGTGGGGGGAGCAGTGGGGCATGTGGTGAGGTTGCACTTCCAGCCCCATCAGACATGGGGAGGCTGGAGTTAGTTTAAAGTGCAAATCCTGAAGAAAAGAACCACAGCACTGGCTGAAACCTCTTCTAGTCATGTCAAATACTACCCACAGACTACTTTTACCCCAGGGAGAACACTTGTAAGAAATGTATCTGCTTTAGCAGAACTTTCACTAATAGTGACAACATAGTCTGGGGTACAGATTCCCATGGGAGCTCCCTGGGTTGTCTGTGCTGTGACAGACATGGAAATGAGATCCTCTATCATCATACCAGTGCTATCTGAAATCTCGTATCTTTAATTTCCCTTTGCGGGGTCTACTTCAGAACTAACACTGAGGGTATCTTTAGCCGCAAGGCAGCAGATGAAGGGCTGAGCCTGCCGACAAGGAGGCGTACTGAAATGTTCATTACCACCTTCTCCATGCCAAAGGAGCCCCTCCCACAGCAGGGATTATTCTATAATTAGCTTAAAGAATAAAGAACTTTTAATTAAGGACTGAAATTCAGCAGGCCATCTGCCTGGTTTTATTTGCAAGCAATAGGCATATTCTGCTGGCAGCAACATTTTTCCTGGTTCTTTTCTCTAACCCTCCAAGGCTCTCTCCTGGGCTGACACCAGGACTGAGCACATGAGCCAGTGCCAGCACTTCACATCTATGCTGCCCAAGACACTGCATTGTAATTTGTTGGTTATTACATTTCAAAGCCACTCTCAGAGACAGGCACGACAGCAGGGAGGGCATCTCAATCTCCTTGCAGTCTTGCTGCCACCGTTTCTCAACTCCATGACAGCATCTGCTGCAAGAAACCCACCCAGAAAATCTCAGCAGATGCTCTCGCCATTAGTTCATGGATAAGCACTTTAGGCTGCTCTGCAAATACTAAATGAGCTTCAGGAAGACCGGAGGCACAGTTCCTGAAGCCTTGCACAATCGTGGGAGGTAAAATAAGTTGGATATCTGCTAATCTGGAGGTCACTTTGACCAACCTGTTGAAAAGATGCAGGATCCAAAAGGCTCCTACAATTGCACAATTCCTTTAACACCTTGTTACATTCCTCTATTACAATCCATATGATTTCTGAATCCCATGAAATAAGCCATTTCTCTTCTTTAATATCCTTTCTGGACCTGCCATCTCATAGTTCTTACTCATTTAAATCAAGGTGAGACAACATTTTATGGTCTTGCAATGAACACAGAAGAGAAGTTTCCATTCTGACAACACATACATATTTCATGTCAATCAAAAACTGTTAAAATATTTTGACATCTCCAAAATTACTTTTTTTTTTTTCTGTCCCTCAAAATCTTCTGTTCCCTTTATCGCACTTGTAGAAATAAGCTGCATTCATAGAATCATAGAATATCCTGAGTTGGAAGAGACCCATAAGGATCATCAAGTCCAACTCCTAGCACCACACAGGTCTACTCAGAAATTCAGACTGTGTGACGAAGTGCACAGTCCAAACACTTCTTAAACTCCAACAGGCTTGGTGCAGTGACTACTTCCCTCGGGAGACTGTTAAAATATTTTGACATCTCCAAAATTACTTTTTTTTTTTTCTGTCCCTCAAAATCTTCGTTCAGTGTGGCTCTGCAGTAAAAAAAGAGAGATGCTAGGGTAAAGCCTCAGTTTGTGGCTTGGTTCCCACAAGAATGCCCATGGGCATCTCATGGCCAGATGCTCCCCTGGTCCTGCCCATCCACCTTGACACAACTTCCGTCCCTGCAACTCTGCATCAAATGTATTTTGGGGGAGTAGAAAAGAAAAAGGCTGACTAGTTCCTCTTCCCATGCCATTCCTCTCTGCCTTTTCATTCCATCTCCAGAAGAATAAGGGCTGAGGCTTAGGCAGGGGAATAGCCTTTCACAAGGGCTGACTTAGGCTGAATTAGGATGTTATCACCCATCAGCAGAGCCAGGGTGCAGTCATGCACCCTGTCATGTGCAGTCATGAAGATGGGTTAAATGGACCTGCCCTATTTCTTTTCTGGGCAGGTCAAGAGGGGAGAAATAGTTGATTGCTATGACTTAAGAAAAGGAGGAAAGCTGCTAATTTATCAAACTGAGACTGCAACTATTCCCAGAATGAAAACCAGCTCATTTGTAGCACACATTGGATCAAGTCCACAGGACACAAGCTGTTAAATGGAGCATCCAAGACATCTCTGATATTCATTCATTTATTCATTTTCTTGTGAGTTTCTCCAGCTCCGTTCAACAGCTACAGCCACACAGACAAGAAATCAGCACCATGTCATATTGCCAAGCCCCACCACTCAGTCTCACCCCTCCTCTTTGCTCTGCTCCTCACTTCTTGTATTCAAAGGCTGTTGTTCTGGGCTTGAAGTGAAGCACCGCAGATCAGAACCATCTCTGGAACGCTTCATAATATCTATTGCTCAGACTTTGAGGCATCAGGCAGCTTTTCAGAGCCAAAAGATAAAAACAAGGTGTAGTCTGCCAGTAATGCCTGAACTGAAATTGGTTCATAAATATATTTACCCAGTTGCAGATGGCTGATGCATAGGAAACACGCTCTGCTATTGTGTGAAGACAGAGGTACGGAGCAAATCCATCTAACAAATTACCTCCACAGTCCACACAAGCAGCTCACAAGAACATCTATCTACCTCACCAAGCAGGCTTTCAGGCAGATACTAGTAAGGTGTGTGTTTCAGTAGCACAGCTGCAAGTCTTCATTCATTTATTTATTTTTCTTTGCAAAGGAGGACAATTAATTTCTAACTAGCACATTACTATCTTTCGGCACCTAATCCTCAGGTCGAAAACTGCTTCAAGAGTAATATGAGGGAGGAATTATGAAAGGCACAATAATGAGAAAATCAGACGGTGGTGACTTAGGCTTTAAATAAATGATCCTCCCCCCCACCCCCACCCCCCCCAATTGAAGAAGTGGTACTGAAAAAAACATTGAAGGTATGAAAATGAAAATTAAACACAAAATTAAACAGCAGCTGAAAGCTTTCTCTGTGGAGAGGGGTGTTTGCAGAGCACTTTCCACAGTCTGTCACAGTGACAGCTTGGAGAATCAATAGGAGAAAGGAGGGAATAACATATCAGGGTATTTTTGGAAACTCATGAAGGCTTGCAGGGAAATTCCTTTGCAGACAAAGAACAAATATTTATTGCCCTTGCTTTATTTCTTTGGCCCACTCCAAGATATGAAAGGCTCTTCCTCAGATCTCAATAAACAAGAGCTGACATGCGTCCTGTGATCTTTTGCTCAGGTTTTGATTAGTGCTGAAAGACATGAGGAGCATAAAGAACTAGTCTGATATTAGTCTGGGGGGCACCGGTGGGAAATACCAGAGATAGAATCCAGAGGAAAAATTACCTGGTTTGGATTTTGTCACTAAGTTTGCTGAGAATCCCAGCCAGAGATCTTGAATGCCTAAGATGGAAGTACCAGCCCAGCCTGAACTGAATGTCCAGCATGAGGATCTGCTCCAAACCAAGACATGGGAAGATGCAGTGCAGATCCAACCCAGTTTGAAGGCTGCTGTTCTGACAGCCCAACAAGTTATTCTCCCTCTACAGTAGAAAACCCAGCAAAGTTTAGCAGCCAAATAGACTTTAATTGTATTTAAATCCACAAACACTGGTCTGTGGGCAGGAGCTCAGCCCTATGGAAGCTGCTTTTTGAACTTCTTGATAAAATGCAAATCCTGAGTACCACCTAGGCGCACACGTGTAACCTGCCGTCTCAGTACAGGCAAATCTCTCCATGCTTGAAATGTTTACGGTTTCCTCTTTTTGCTTTAGAAGGGCAAATATTTATGATGAGAAAATGTCCTGGTCTGACAAGCAGGGTTTCTTTTCTATTTCTTTCACTTGCAGATGGCTGATTTAGGAGAGGAGAGGAGGCAACAGGTGTTTTCCTGCAGTGGGGAGTACCATTGCCAAATGTTTGGAGTTCATCAGATGAAAAGTGCTATCTGTTCTCCAACCACAGACCACCTCAGGCCTTTGCTCCAGACCTCAGTTTCAGGCACAATCCTACCAGAACAGCCTTTTCCTCACTCACACCTTGCTAATTTGCACAATTTCTATCACCTCCCCCAGCTGCCAGACTGCCAGCACCACCACGGCTTAAACAATACATCAGCGGAGGAAAGTACCCCCATCCCAATGAGTCTGGCAAAGACCTGTGACAGCCCTGATGAGGAGCTGCTGTTGAAGTAGTATTTATTCCACCTGAAAAGCCACCCTCGCTTTCATAGCACATTCAGCAGCTTTCAGCAGGAGAGCTCTGTGGCATTCAGACCTGCCTCCACGTATAGGAATAAATATGAGAACACTCAGGAACAGGACCTGAATCCCATCGTGTTTTGCTGCATTTGCTCGTGTCACAAATTCAGGCACTTGAAAGACTGAGTCATCCTCCTCCTGGCTCCCAGACTCAAACCGAGGGATTTTGTCCAGTTGTTTCTCCTATAAGCTCCTGGTGATGTTTTCTTCTCTGGCAGCCTTCTTAGGGGCTGCGTTCACTGCAGGTTCAACACTGGTAGCTGACGCGGGGTGGCTGCTGCTATGCCAGCCCATGGGGCTGGTGTTGCAGCTTCAGCTGCAGGACAGTGAATGGAGCAAAAGGAATAAGGCAGCTTACCAGCCATAAGGGCTTGTGGTTGCCTAAATGGAGATGTCTAGCCCCATGTCGGATGCAACAAGGTGTTCCTCAGCCTTTGGCCATCTCTTTTGATGGGTCCATTATTCCCACTGTCCCAAGTCATATCTTCCAGCCTCGGGGATCTCCAGATAGCTTGCAGCAACTCAGCAATAGGTATCAGTGTTTGGACAGCTGAACTGCTCAAGGTGTCTATTTTAGGCAACCTCTATTGAAACCATGTGGCACCAAGACAGCATTCCTGACCCAAAATGGTTGGAGCTCTTGCTGAAATACTTCTATTTTCTGCCAGATGCTCTAATTCTACAACTGGCACTCTCCCAACATCAAAATGTGGCACAGGAAAACCTATTGCCCTGGCCCTGGGTGCATATTCCTACTTTCCAGCAGTGCCCTGACCTCGCGCTCATCTCCTCTGTGCCTCAGGTGAGATGCCAGCAGAAGGAAGTGTTGCCTTCTTGGTTTGTGCTCCCCAGTTTCTGAGCTGCTGCACTCGGTGCTTGTCATGCACGCAACACCATCTTGCTCCATGGCTGGTGGGTGGCTGTCTGGAAGTGGAGTGGAAGTTGTTTGTGGAATATGTAATGAGGACTTTGCATGTATGCAGATCACTCGGAGATTGGCTGAGCTCAGCGTCTCACAATGATGCAACCTCCTTCTTGTCTCTTTTTGGTTTTCTTAAACACAGGAGAACCCTTCCCTTCCCCCATCCAAATGAGAAATCAGGATTCATCCTTCCCGTCTCCACCCGCTCCATCAAATTGAGGTGACTGATTTAAGTCACAATATTTTAGAAACGATAATTGACTCTGGATGTCTTTTCAAGCTACTACTTGATTTTCTGAGCCTGGAAAAGTAAAGATTTCAAATTAAACTGCAAGCACTAATCCTAGACCCATGTTTTATACAGTAATTGGATTTCCAGCACCATCCCAGATATTTTTTTTTTGATGGGACCATTGAGAATTGTGAAAGGAAGTAGCATGGATTTCATTTTATTGTCTATTTCCAGTGCTGCAGTCTGAAGTGTCAGAGGAGTCTTACAAGAAAGACAGCAATGACAGAACAATAGTTGAGGCTGGGGGCTCACAGCTCCAGGGTTAGGGTATTCCTGTGCCCCTCACCCAGGGTTTCTAAGGAGCACCTTGCTTCCTGTGGCAGCATTTGCAGATAGTGGACAGGGAGAGAAAAGTCCTTTTTTGTTCAAACCTGGAAATCAATCTGAACTTCTAGAGCTGGAAGGGGACACCTGGGCCATCCAACCACTAAACTTCGCTTTTGGGGGAGTAAAATTCGATTTTATTTTGGAGCTGTTTTGTTCCTGTGCCAAGGTATGTGTTTGGTTTAGGTCTCTGCCCTCCCTCTTTCTGTGTACCTGAACCCATGCTCTGTGCAAGGTGCCCTGCTCCATCCTATCTCCCACTCTGTTTTTCACATCCAGCACCCCTCCTTCCTTGAACTGGGCTTCAAGGCAAGTGCTTGCTACAGAAACACTGACTCAGGTTGGAGAGGTGGGGAGGGCGAAGAGGGCAGAGGGATGGGATGTCAGCAATGGCAGTGGAGGGGAGAAAAAGACAGCAGAAGGGCCAGGGAGGAGGAAAAGTATTTGTACCTTCTCCTGCAAGTCTCTGTTTTGTTGATCATGAAGACACTGTCAGTACAAGGAAAAGAGAATAAGTTTTTTGCCAGTAAATCAGCTGCATAGCTACTACAGTGCAGGAGTCCAAGCTCCTGTTCACACAGCTCTGCTGACTCTCAGCAAAACACTTCCACCGAGAGACACTGAGATGCCCAGGAGCACCAGCAGTGTTGCTGTACTCACTCCCTTAGCCCTTAAATTTGGCTCGAGTTCACAGCAAAGGCAGAGAGAAAGCCTTGGAGGTGTCTGGGGAAGCTCAGATTCATATTTCAAACAGCATTGTTGGCTGAAAAGTGTTTTAGAGATGAAGTGAGAGCCACAACCCAGAGCACAGGAATTATTTTGGCAGCCTTGGATGTGAGGAATGCTCACCCCATCCACCGATACAGCTGCTTGCTGCTGGTAGGTGTCTGAGATGTGCAGTGTCTCTGAACAGAAACGAGTGAGCGGTGGGACACTTACTCCATCACTTCTGCTTCCTTCTTCTTCCTTCTTTCTTTTCATTTACCTTTTCCTGGAGGCTTCAGTTTCTCACATCATGTGCTATAAATGATCACTTGGGGCTTTAATGTGCTTTGTATAATGGTATTATTTCCAGAACAGAAGTCAGAGGTTGCCTTCGGTTTTTCTTTTGAAGTCTTTTAAGAAATAGCTTCCTCTCTTACAAAAACAGTGGTCATTTTTTTCCCCTAAGAACATTAACTGGGTTGTTTCCAGGCTTGTTCTTTGATGAGGCTTCATTCCTCTGTACATCTACATCTCTGAGGAACAGACACTGGCAGTCTTGAAAAGATCTCCAATAATATTTGGGGAGGGGTGGGGGGGTGATTGTGGTTTTTGTTTGTTTTTGTTTTTGTTTTGTTTTTGTTTTGTTAATATTAGTAAAGAAGCAGAAAAATATGCTTGTATGACATGAGAAAAATAAAATACCTTCCAGTCCATTAGGAACTAAGGAGATTGTTAACCAGCATCTAATAGGAACAAAACTATATTTATATAATTTCAAATTGATAATCCCAGATAATTTTCATTCAGAAATCTTCCAAAAGCTGCCCAAGGAGCTCTCAAGCATGCTAATATTAAATGTTAATGAGTGATGAGTCCTTCTCCTTATGGGGGAGCTTGCAGAAGTTAATGGAGCATTGTGCAGAGAGAACAAGCAAGGTGTCACAGACCACAACACATTCATAAAGCAGATGTCACTCAAGAGCAAAATAATGGGGAAGTTGATCATGGGATTCAGTTAATTGGGAACAAAAGGCTGGGAATGTCTTGCCATGGGTTGTTTGAGGCTGTCTCTGGTCAAGTAAATTTTCAGTCTTACACTTATGTTTGATAAAAGTACCTGCTCTCGTGCAATCGATTTCAACTTCTGAAAGGCTGTTGGCTTAGCACTGATTAAAAGGTTAATATTAAGCCCAAAGATGGCTTGGTCTGCCCGGCTGGACTAGGAAAAGGTATCACCTCTCGGGCCAGAGCCTGGCTTGCCAGTGTCAATGAAGCACATGAATAAAGAGCTGTTGGGGAAATCACCTTTGGATGGGATGCTTCTGGGGGAGCGATGCAGAACTGCTGCCAGATGCTTCCCTCCCATTTCATCACCACCATGCAATAAAGGCATGTGCAAAGCTTTGTAAATTGGTGAATAGCAAAGCAGTGAAGACAGAACAAGATCACAACACTCCTGTACAACAAGCCTGTTCTTATCCATGCATTTGTACAGCTTTCTTCCATTCAGCTCTCCCCAGAAACAAAGCTCTGCATCGAAGGACAAACCAGGCTTACCCACAGCAGGCTGTATCCTGGAACTTAGCAGAAAATGAACCAGGCTACATAAGCACTGAACACCAGTCTAGCTGAAAGGGCCAGAGGCAGTGCATGCGTGCATTACAGCCAGAAATGGTCTACCAATAAATGTGTGCTACCCTGGCTTTGCCAGAGAGCCAACATGAGCAGCTCGGGTGCTGTTGGCATCTCCCATCTGTAAGAGAAGGTGAAAAATCAGAAGGGACTGAGATTAGGGGTCAGGTGTGAGTGGAGACAGCGAAAATACGATACTGCGGGAGATTTAAAGAGCTCCGTCTGGTTAGCTGTTCAAAAAAAAAGGGGGGGGGGGGGGTGGGAAACAGACTGAAAGGTGATTTGATCACAAGGAATAAGTGTCTCCCTGCAGAGAAAACAGAAGCTACTCAAGCGCTCTTGAATATAGAAGAGAAGGAATTAGTGGTGAGGATCTGAACCAAGGCAGCTTTGCATTGGAAATGAGGCACAAGATTTTTCTGCAACAAGCATGACTAATGCATGCAACAAGGCACTAGCCATTCTTCTGTCATTCCAACAGTGAATCTGGATGCCTTTCTAGCAGCCCGGCCATGTCCAGTGAAAATGATCAGGCTCAAGAGCAAATGATGTGAAAATTGACTAGTGACTTTGCAGTCCAGTCCAGGCTCTGCAGCAGCAGAGAGGCTGGAAATCATGGGTTCAGCTATGTGTACGAGCCCATGGCTGGAGCAGCCTGGAGCTAGGGTTTGTCCAGCAGAAAGGCAGGGTCCTCAATACATGCTTTTTATCCAAATCTAGGATTTCTGCAGAAAACTGAAAATATTTAAACACAAAAAGTCTGCTTTTTATTTTTTGCTCTGGTGGGACACATCAGGCCTTTGACCTGAGCTGCAATGGTCCAGGTATCGGGGACAGGACATAGATGTGCACAACTACTCCAAAAACTGCTGAGAAACTGCCTCTGCAGGGAGCAGGAGTCTTTAGCTTCCTCTCATCTGAAGCACTGTTTTATCCCCAGATTTACCCTCAAATAATGCCCATGCCAGGTTAATTCCTGATGAGTGAGTGCCATCCTGGTGGGGAATACAGCGCAGTGTCAGTGACTCAGCCTGAGTGGGAGAATGTGCTGAGTACGAGGCATGGGGGGGGATGACTCACAGCACAGGAACAGGGGTTTGCAGGTCCAAAGGCAGCAAAGGAATGTGAAGTCCCTGGTGCTGGAGGATGATATGAATCAAGCACAACTTTACACCTTTCTCATCCGTTAATGAAAAGGAAAAGTAGGCCAGATTGGAAATAACTGGAAATGGAAACCCTCTCTGGGCAGGACTGACTCCACTTCTTTGCAAGTGGCATCTATGGTGATAGGGAAATTCCAGCAGCCTCCAACCAGGACAGCCCGGGCAGCAACAGCCTCCCGCAGTTTTGGGGAACCATCGCTCCCCTAGCACTGCCCCTGAACACCAGGGATCACCCAGCAACCTTGCCTCATCCTGAGGACTCCTAAGGAAAGATTGCCCCTCCTGCAGTGAAAGAAAGTTGATCAGATTCACGCTAGCAGCAGCACAAACCTTCACAAAGGAGCTAATATACCCCCTTCTGGAGTGCCGTGCAGTTTAAATGAAAGCTTGCTGACTAATTAAAATCCCTTCATCCATCTCATAAACATCCTGGAATCGTTTTTCTCTCTGACTGAATTATTTAAGAGTCTGTTCCCTCAGGATTCCAGATGATTGTTTTAGTGTTGCATTGCTGGAAGTTCAGTGTGGTGAGAAACCTTTTGGCCTCTAAGGAACTTCATTTGTATAATAAACCAATACAGAGATGCTGTTGCTCTGCATTTAGACAACTTCCTTCGGTGAAACCTGCCACTGGTCCAGGAAACCAATAAGGCAAAGACTTCAGGGACACCTCTGCTGCCCTCGTGCTTGCAGAAGCATGGGAAAGGGTGAGAGAAGGGAGCAACTCAAGGCTTCAATCAGTTCCTCACTCACTTGGCAGAGCAGACCCAGAAATTACACCTCCAGCACAACCAAGAGGTTCACATGGGATTGGGCTGGAGGAAGAGGATGAGGAGGAGGCAGGAGCTGCTTAATTAGGCCCTGTCACCACAGAAAACAACTGCGGCGTCATGGCCAAATGGCTCAGGGGACTTGCGGGATATAACTGCACAGCTGAACAGAGGGGCCTCTGCTAAACTGCCCCAGCAGACTCCCAAGTTGTTCTCTTCTGCAGCTCCAGCTGAATTTCATCCATCTGTAGGTGGCAGCTGGACACATCAGGACAACGAGCACTGTCGGGGCTGGCTGAAGCCCCCGGCAGGCCTGGTCAGGAGGCCTGGAGTCCAAGCAGGCCTGGTGATGTTGGTACCTTCGCTTCCACTGGTACCTCGCAGCGTGCTCTGCTGGGCAGAGATGCCACAGGGGAAAGGAGCTTCTACAGTTACAGCCTATGCCATATCTTTACCTACAATTAAACTTCCTGCTAGCACAGCCTTTCAAAATCCGCTTCAAAATCCACCCCTATTCCTTTTTGTGACCCCTTCGGTAGGTCTTGACCCATCAACAGATGGACCAAGGCCTTCAACTCAGGGAAAGGTCCTCACACGTGGCGAGGGACAGGCACACTCCACAGCCTGGCATTTCCCACCTGCTTAGCTTCTTGACCCATGAATGATGCCTTCAGCGTCCCTGTTTCTTGGGCCAGGCATGTACATGGCAAAGAATGATGCCTCCAAATGACTTTAATAATGTGGACAAGTGATTGATCAAGGCATTTCACATGAACACTATCACTTTGCCTCCCTCACAGTCACTCTGGAATTGCTAATCATGGTACATCAAATCCAATTTAATTTCAATTACAATCTCTCTGAGAAAGCTTGTGGCTTCTCTCCCCATCCCCCTTCGTGCACTGCATGCATCCTGCTCTCACAGATACAACACACGGTGCACTCTCAGAAAGGAGAAGAGACGATACATTTCTGTTGCATTAACAAAAGTTTTCGCTGGCTTTTTGCTCCTCCATGCATATATAGCATAATGAGAAAGTAGGAACATTATTAACAAAATGTTGCTTGTAACATTAGGATTTAATAGATTCCCATGGGAAGGAGACACAGTTCCGACTTCAGCCTGACACTTTGGAAGAAGCAGAAGGAAGAACTTTTTTATTATTTGAATGACACTCAGCTTGGAAAGCTGAAGAAAATTGTATTGATTTCACTGAGGTTGTGGAATCATTATGAAGGATCTGGCTAGAACATAGAATAGCTGTTTATCTATTCTGCAAATGACATCTGAAAGCCTTTGTATGTTCAACAGGAGCTGGGAGACTCAAGGAAAGACAGAAGTGACCTGCGTCTGCACAGCTCCGTGGCAGCCCAGGGCTGGGAGACGAGGGAGGGGGGACGTGCTGCAAGCAGGAGGGGGCACTTGGGGGGTGAGTGAAGGGAATGGGCAGAGAACTGAGGGACACAACCCAGGCTGGGACCTACCTTCACCGCTGGAAAAAAAAAGAGGGGGTAAGGCCATGGCCAGTGGCAATAAGATGTGCTTTGTTCTTGGCTCTGGTGTGCATGGCCCAAAACATGTGTTTTTATGGTCAAACTTCCAGATGTGCTCATCCAGCTCAGCAGTGCCCTTCTGCTTCATCCTAGGCCTGACACATACATACACATATACCTGTGAATTTTATAATTAATTCCTACAAGTAGGCCAGTGGGGCTTTGACAGTGCTGAGATTGCCTCTAGCACTTCCATTTTTCCCTTTATTATTATTTTTTTTAACTTTGCAGCTGCTCCTGCCTGCTCTACAAACCTAGTTTGCTTTGGAAAAGAACATGAAAAGTGGAGAAGACAAAAGCAGCAATTAGCCACGCGGCCCCGCACGCAGTCATTAGAGCACAGGAGATCAGAGCCTCCCTCTGAAGAGCAAATTACGGCTGGCAGCTTTGTGGGGGCAAAGAGACTTCCAAGGAATGTCACAACCAGGGTTATTTTTGTTTCTGTTCCTTTCCAGTTTATTGCAATCGACTTGGATTTGGAAGATGCTGTTTAAAAGAATAATAAATTAGAAGCTCTGGGAAGCAGCCCTTCACCGCTGCTCTGGAACGTATGGGGTTCACCCTGATTGCAATGTGGCTGGATCCACTCCCATGCAAAAGCATGGGATTTTGAAGAGGTTATTAGTTATTTTATTGCATGCCAGCAGAGCACAAGAGCCTTGAGAGTCTTCAGACACACCCCAGGCCCACCACAGGTGAAGGCTTGGAGGACAACCTTGTAATTTGTCTTTCTTCCCTCCTGTATAGAGATAGCAGGGAGAGAGCCATGTGCTGCAGTCCCCTTCTTCCCTTCCATCCCTTGCAGGAGAAATACAAATCTCTATCTTTTTTTCCCCCCTAATTTTTCATTTTTTCTCTATTCCCACTTCCCAGCACACCTTTTTCTTTCTTCCTTCCCCCAGCACACGTGCTCCCAACTTTCAGGAGTTGGCTCTAACGAGTTGCAGCCCTTTGGCACTTCTCCCTGAAAATAAGCCTTTTTTATTTCATATCCAAATACTTTTCAAATTTCAGCAAAGCCAAGAATCTGCCTCCAACTGAAAGAGCTTTTCAGAAACATGTCTCAAGCTGAAGCATGAGCCTCACTGGAGCTGTATACCCGTGCAAGTGAAAATGGAAGTTGTCAGGAGACAATGAGATTAAATCTTCACAAAGTGTGAATAGCAAATGACCAGACTGCTATGAAAAAGAGAGGGTTGGAGATACAAAATGCTTCTGAATACAATTTCTAAAGATTGTGAAGATGAAATATAATATAATAAGGAAAGAAAAGAAAAAGGAAATCGAAGGCAGCAGGAGAAGCATTGACTCTTTGGATGGAGAAGACAGCCAGAGGCAAAGGTCGTGCAGGGCTGTCTTCGGCTGGGGACCAGGTGGTTGCAGGTGGGGTGGCTCTTCCACAGGGGACATCGGGGCCACCTCCTCCTTGCTCAGGTCCCCAGTGACATGACATGCACTGAGCTGGTGCAGCCAAATCCAGCTGTGTCTGAACTGAGGAGGGGGCAGTGTGGGTGTCCCCAGACACTACCTTGGATACCCTTGCGGGCATCCTTTTTCTTGTCTGAGGCTCCAGCCCTAGGACAGGACAAAATGTGCTCTAGAAGCCCCCAGACTTCCTTTATGACTTAAACTGTGATACCACTAGCTTAATGCTTTTATCCAGTTTCTTACAGGAGTGACTTATTAAGCAGCTGAGTGTTTTACCAGCTCACCCTTGCCCAGAAGTGAGTATACTGGTGCTGGAGGAGAACTTCAGTGTGAATAAACCCTGACCCTTCGCTTTGTAGGGGTCTGCTACGAATAAAAGTAAAGCTTTCCACTCCACCTGTAATGAGAGCTGGATTATGAACCTGCTCCATTGGCTTCCACAAGATCCCTTGTTTTCAGCAGAGAGCATCCTAAATCAGAGTGGTGATGCCTGATCAGTCCATGGATGGTGGTGCCAGCAGGGTGCAGTGAACAGGACTTTGCTTCTCTCCCCACACGCTTGAACACATTGGCCTCAGCTCTGGCACTGAGCTAACCCACATACTCAAAAACATAATGAGAGTATTGGAAAGAGACCATGTGAGAACTGATTGACCATGCATACGCTGACATCAGAAATTACTTGGCTGAAAATGCTACCCAGAGTCAGGGGGGCTGGGGCAGCCTCAGCAGCCAAGACACGGGTGATGGCATTCACTCTGCCCACACCTGGGACCTGTCTCATGTCCTCTGGCACTGCGTGTTTTTGTCAAGGCAATTAGGTGCAGAAACATTCCACTTTCTGATCTAGCAAAGGTTCCTCCAGGCAGTCCCCGCTGGAGCAGAGCAGTTATCAGAGCCACAGACAGGCAGAGCTCTCTGTGGATCTGCCTCCCCCAGGCACTGTTGCTGGACCAGGCGCCCTGCCTGCGGCTTGGCACCGCTCACTGTTTCCCAGCTGATCCTTTAGATTTGCTCTTTGCCTCCGGCAATTCCCTCTGCATGGCTGCTGTGCTGTCAGCCTGGCTGAGACGAAAATGCTGAAAATGCTGTTGAGCACCTGCCTGGTCCTCGCTCCCTGCAGCAGCAGCGCTTCTACTGTGGAGTAGTAGAGGACAAACTCAGCCTTGTCCATCTCTGCTTTCAGAGGTGGGCTGGACTCTGCTTGCAGGTGATCATAGTCGTGACTGGAGCCACCTTCAGTCATTCCTTGGGCCCTCTGAGTTATTTCAGCAGAATCCGTCCAGTCCAGGTGGATGAACGATGTCCACTCCTCGCCCTGTTGGCTCCAAGGAGCTGCTCTTCTCTCTGAGCACACCGTGGTCCTTCAAACCCTCACAAATACAAATGGCAAACCTCTACAAATCACGGTGGAGCACAAGCCTGCTTTTTTTCCAGTTAATGCATCACACTGTGCAATTTGTGAGCCTTTTTTCTCCTGCTGGTACCAACACTTACATCCCCTGGGAACAGCCATTGTTGAAATAGAGGAGCTGGGGAAATAAGTGCATCCACACCAAGATATATACAGGCAGAGAGAGAGACATCTAATTACTCTACTTTTTTAGGACCAGCTCTTTTCCTTGTAGGATGTAACTTTATTGGCTTACAGGTTATACCAAGGAGCTCACGATGTGCTGCAGCTCACCAGCATCCCCCAGACCAGAGTCTGATTTCCTTCGTCTCCAATATTAGTAAAACGTCAAAGCTTGAAACCCTCCAGTCCAGAGCAGGCGATCCAAAGTATTTGTCAACATGGCCACGGGTCAGTGCCAGCGACTCTGGTTGGTTTTATTCCTTCTGTGAGGTTTCTTGGCATCACAGCTGAACACAGGGAACCTCCCTCTAGCTCTCACTCATTCATGCTCTCTCTGTGCCACCACATTTAAGTGGAGACCTAATGCATTGCAGCAGGTAGCTTGTCACAACATATTAGCAGGGTATCTCTGGATAATTCCCTTCCGTCAGCTGAACTACATCTCACTTTCTGGGAAGATTTTAAGATTTTTTTTTTTTATGCGTTGTACAAAGCTCAGCAAATAGCTGTGACTTGCTTTGCAGGACTGCAGAGCAGCCTGGCTGGTCCTTCACCTGCTGATTTTGATGTATGCCTTGAACTGATTTTTTCCCCATATCTGATGACTTTCTTCCCGTTCTACCTTTGTCTTGCTGAAGCCTTCATTCATCTGACTTAATGCCGATGTCTTGTATGGGGTGGGAAGAAAGGAGCTTGAAGTGAGCAGCCCCTGTGCCGAGACCTCCACAGAGAGATGACCACCTTCCCCCAGCTAGAAAAATAAAAGTTGGAAAGAAATGAACAGAAAGGACAAAGGTGAAATAAGTGGTTTTGCTTTACCAAATATTTCCGTGCCTTAAAAAAATCTCCCAAGCCTGACACCAGGATGCACTTAGGCCTTTTCCCACTGAACATCATTTCCCAGCCACCAACTCATTTAGAATTAAATAATCCCAGTTGCCATCACGGGGCTGGTTAAATGGCAAGCAAATGGATACAGATCAGCCTGCCTCATCCTACAGCACGATGATTACATGGAAGATGTATTGGCTGGGTAAGATTCGCAGTGCAGCCATTAAGCTGACTGGGGGCTGATCCAGGTCCTTTGGCTGGAATAACAAGGTTAATCACACAAACTTGTTTCTTGACAATTATTTTTGTGGCTCAAGCTCCCCACGCATCTTCATCATAACAGCATGAACACAGCATAGAGACCATGGGAATGGCATTGAGGAACAGAAATCATCTGTAATTCACTGCCGTCTTCCTGGGGTTTGGGATGAAGCGTCTTCAAAGGGAGCCCCCTAAATGGGGATCCAGGCTCTGGGCTCACCCCACTGTTAGGAAACAGGACCACAAGTAGCTGGGGATGATCTCAGCTTGCAGACACTGGATTTAGGGATGGAAACATAGCTGAGCCACTGCCAGAGACCCAGCATTCCACGGCCAGACCCTGGGGCACATCAGCAGGGTTTTCCTTCCCCTGATGGGACCTGCAGCCCTACAAATCTTGTGTTAGAATAAAACCTAAGGCACAAATAAGCTCTTGCAAAATGTACTTTAATTTGAAGGGACCAGAGCAAGCCCAGAATCTGATGGGGTCACAGGGAAGAAGGGCTGATCCCAGACAAGATGCACAGGTTCCTTCTTTCCACCAAACTAAGCCAAGCACTTCTGGTCCCTGGCCAGCTGAACGTGCTAAATGATGGCAACAGAGTGAGCAAAGGGACAGAAATACATCAAAGGCTGGGAAAAAACAAACAACACAGCTCATCAAGATCTCTCTGACCTGGACAATCTCAGGAAGAATTTGAGCATTTTAACATTTTTCTGTGCATCCAAGGGCCCTAGCAGAGGTCAAGCCAAAGGTTTTTTGGTTTGCGGTAGTGGACCTTTGCTCTGAGAAAAAACCTCCACCCTGATGTCCGCCACCAAGGAGCAATTTGCCTCTGCAACCCCCTGAGCTTATAAAAGCTGACAAAGGTACTGGGTCACTTCAGGACAGACA
This sequence comes from Cygnus olor, assembly GCF_009769625.2. Taxonomy (NCBI): domain Eukaryota; kingdom Metazoa; phylum Chordata; class Aves; order Anseriformes; family Anatidae; genus Cygnus; species Cygnus olor. The sequence continues at coordinate 4,173,963 of NC_049193.1, read as the reverse complement.
AGATTGGATTGATGGTGATACCTCAGCCTGGCATGAGCATAATGGCTGTGTGCATTAGTTACATTTGTGCATGTTTTTCTTCTTTCCTTGCTAAAAAAAAAAGGGAGGTGTACAGAGGGCAGAGCTCCATCTCAGCAGCTGGGGGGCTATTTACCCATCAGTCTCTCAGTGCTCCTTCACCCTCTGACTGCAGCAGGACATCCCCATCACGGCACCATAGAATCATAGAATTGGCCAGTCCTGCCAGCCATGGTAAAACTGAACCCTGATGAGACCTGCTCAGCAGCAGGTATAGCCTGAAATACAGAAAATTCACCAAAAGACCCATGCAGCAGCAAATAGCTCTTATCCACCAGCCAAGCACTGGGGCAGTGGCAGATGAAGACTGCCAGTTGTTTCTGCTCCCCCTTATTTGGGGGCATCTGTGGTTTTGTTTGCAGTTCTCATGCAAACCAGAAGGCAGTGGAGTCAGGTCTTGCTTGTGTCCCCTAGGTGGCATCTACAGACTGTGCCATGACGGTCCCAGCGTTTCCTCGGGGGTACCCTGCTTTCTGAAACTCGGCGCGGCTCTTCCCACCGGGCTCGATGTTGACTGCTTGTGTTTGCAGCCAAGGGGCTGAAAAGCCACCAGCCCTCCCTGGCCACATCTTCTGGGTTAGTAACATCTCCACCGGCTCCAGCTGAATTTCACCCCTCCCCTGATGCTCATATCTCCTGATGGATTCACCCTGTGAAATTCCTGCTTGAATACCACGTTGGGATCCTGCTCTGCAATTCACCCTGTTAAAAGCATTTATATATGTTATAGAGGCTCTGCTTTGCCTCTATAACGTTCTTTACAAGCTGGGAGTTAAGCTTAGTTTGCAATATGGGAAATGAAAGCACAGAGGAGCCCTAATATGCCCAAAGCCATGGAGCCAAGCAGATTGCTCATAAGAATGAAAAATCCTGGAAAAAAGCCTGATTTCCCTCACTGCCCCTGATCTACAGCAGATGTGGAGGAAATTGCATGGGGTGATGTTGGTCCAGGTCCCTCTTGTGATGTGGGGATTGGCCTTTGGGCCTCCAGTTTGTTTTCGCCCAGTTTTCAGGCTAACTTCTGAAAAGGTTCCCGTCTGCCTGGGGTCTGCATTTCTGCAGCTGTCACCGCTTCCCTCCTTCCCAACACCCCTCCGGGGACCGTCACAACTCAGTGCAGCCAGGCTGGAGGCAACTGCCCCTGTGTGCTCTGCCCAAACTGGGAATGGGAAAGTGAAACTGCTGGGAAATCCCAGCTCTGAAATGCAGGTGCTAAGGAAAAAACAAGCAAACATAGACCCCTTCAAACAAACATCTGCTGGATTAAGCTCACAAATATCACATTGCAGGACCCGATGGAATAATCCTGGACTTTGACATCTCCCCCCTAGAGGATAGTGGGTGGTGAGCAGAGTGGTTTGGGGTCACGGTCCGGGAACACAGCAGCCACTGCGCTCCTGTGCACCTGTGTCTGGGAGCAAACTCCAACAAGCCAGCTCATCCTTCCCTGGTCAAAAGGAAGAAGGTGCATCAGAGAGGCTACGCTGTGACCTACATCTACTTACAGGAGGGCAGGAGGTTGTCCTGGACATCCTGCTTATCGAGCATACGTGTGAATTTGCTGGGGAGAAGCATGCTGCTCACAAAGGAATGGGGTGCAGCAAGCTGCAGCACTGGCTCAGCAGCTTGGAGCGTGACATAAATCACCACCACCGCTCCATCCACTGAGTGTGCAGGATGCATGTTCCCTATAGGTGCTCCACACAGGGTAACAAATGTCTGATCTCTGCCAGGAGGCAGTGACAAATCAGCAACGCG